>NC_137864.1:13887249-14029749 GCF_963924005.1 Protomyctophum bolini
TGCATTATTAATGATAAATGTGTAACAAAGATACAGTATCTATAAATACTGCCTATGAACGGAGGCCTGGTGGTGGGTAATGGCACTTCCTTCTTTTACGATCCAGCTCATGACATGTGCCATAATTAAGGCCTGTCATGAAGATGTTTGAGGTAGGCTACTATTATGGTGATGAGAAGTGTTCGACATTCAGACAGAAAGGTGAGAGTGAGGCTGCATGGCTCGGCTGCCTGCCTGGGAGTCCATGATAGTGCAGCTCACATTCTGCTCTGACTGAATGTCAAACCAGCCTACAGGCTTCTGTCTGACCGTGGGGAGCTAGGCAGACTGCAGGTCGGTCAACACACACACACACACACACACACACACACACACACACACACACGCGTACAGCTATCACTCTCTCTCGGGTTAGGAATCCCCTGCCCGCGCCTGATAATTGAGCGCGGCTCGGTGCATGGCTGCCTAAGGAATGTGTCATCGCCAACTACGAGGACTGCAGTGTGTATTTCTGTTGGGCCAGAATCTCGCCATCTCACTCACCCCCGGTCGGTGCATGTTTCAATTTACCATACACAATATGGAAGCAAGCAGTAGGCAAGTATAGCAATCGCGCCCAGCTATGGCATGGCACCCTGTGAATTCTAGGCCTGCCTTTAAGGATTTCACGTCGAAACAGCAAGAGGTTTCATTCGGCATAATCTATAAGTCATTAATTCAATACTGCATTAAAACAAAGACTGTACACAGTGACAGGCAGCAGGCCAAACCAACACAGTGCATGCATATGCTTATTATATTATGCTATCTCTCCCCTGCTGCTTCAAAGGCTAGTATGAACAAACACTATCAGCAGGCATTGTGCGCGCACGCGTACGCGCGCACGTACAACAAGAACCCACGGCGCGGAATCCGCGTCCTAAGCCAACAAGGCAACCTATTACATAACACAGGCTGACATTTCATATAGGGATGATG
This sequence comes from Protomyctophum bolini, assembly GCF_963924005.1. NCBI lineage: Eukaryota > Metazoa > Chordata > Actinopteri > Myctophiformes > Myctophidae > Protomyctophum > Protomyctophum bolini. The sequence goes on from NC_137864.1 coordinate 13,888,228, forward strand.
CATGATGCCCAATGGTAAAAACATGCGCGCTTACTTGCCCAGCTCCTCGAATAGCTGATATTCATCGGTAAATCTCGTGCAGATCGTTAACGCCATCCTGGCGGTGATGGTTGTGGACGGTACGTGGTGTCTTCGGGAGACGGTGTTTTAAACAGGGTGCACTCACAAAATCGTCAACACCGCCCGATTTGCCCTGAACCTGCAAGCCAAAACGGAGGGGTTCATGCACTATGATGCACAGCTTAAAAGCGCATCGGCAAGAACAGGCGAGATGATTCTGCGGCAAAGACTGGCTAGAATTGCTTGAAAGGTGGATTGTAGAATTCCAGCGTTTTCCCGAGATTCCGTATAGTTTTTCCTTCTTTCACAGTTCACACGCAGTGGCTCGTCACAGCTCTGAAGCGCAGCATTTTGGGTGCATTTCCATAACTAGCGTGCGTGCGTCCATCCCCAAGCTGCGACTGTTGTCTCTCTGCGCTCATCACCAGACAGACACAGTGCACTACCGCACCTCCCCCTAGCTGTGAAGTGTGAAACCAGTCCCGCCCCTGTGCCTGCATGCATCAGGAGACACACAACTGAAATAATAATAATAATAATAATAATAATAATAATAATGCATGAAATACTATATAAGCATATAGATTTTTGTTGAGGGCTGAATGCAGATGGGAAGAAAAATACATCTAAAATCCAACCTTAAAACTAAATAATTTTAGTGTCGACGAGGCTACTACTGTTTAATATTTGGACTTGGGTTAGTTAGTGAGAACTTGCAGTATAGCTACAACAAATAAAACATTGTGTTTTCCTGTGGGATATGGAACAATGTCAATGAGATTTAAATTTGTATTTGATGAAAATTAGCAACTATTTCTAGCTTTAATGGAGTCTGGTATGTTGTGTAGGCCTACTTAAAATAATAAAAGAAAGCTAAATACATTGATTTATATATTAGTCATCAGAAAACGTCCTCATTAAGCAGCATGCCTTGCACAGATGGTCTGAGAGGTACGTATATAGGCCTAGGCTACAGGCATGGACAACTAACTTAGCCTACTTTAAAAAAATATATTCTGATACTGTGTGTGGACTGTGGACTCGGAGTTCTGTTGCTGCAATTTGACTATTGGTGTAAAAAACTAATCCAGTAGGTGACAGTATTGTACAGAGCATTTAACGAATGAGAAAACAAATCTGTTGCAGGTGCAGAATAAAATTATCCTCTTGTTACCTCTTGTTGGATATTTGAGGAAATGTATAGATAATGTTTACACCTGTGTGCAATATCTTATTTAATAATAATAATAATAATAATAATAAGAAGAAGAAGAAAAATCGCTGCAAGCAGCAATAAGGCAGGACCAAGCAGGAAGGCAATAAGCAATAAGAATAATATGCACATTAAGCCATAGAAACATGGAAGACTGAACTACACTGAGTTGTGCCCGGATTTGAACCCATGACCTTGTGGCAAGAGCTCTACCTACCGAGCTAACTGGACACAAATTCAGTTCTTCTATTGTAAACAGCAAAATCATTCGTTAAGTAGCGCAAGGATAACATGATATAGGTGGCAAGGTGGGTATAAAGATAAATGAATTGACTGCGTATAAATCAGAAAATTTACCAGATTCGGATAAGGAGCTCAATGAGTGAAAACCAATAAAATGAGAGTCGGAAACAGGGATTAAAGGTTAACTGAAAAAATATTATTAAACAGCTTTGAACATTCATGAAAAATAACTTTTTAACTAAAATCATTTTTTTTCTTTAACCAAAAAATTACACTTTAATGCCATTGTGTAGTATAATAGTATGATCCGGGGACAACCGCACAAAAGTGTGGTTTTAATTGTTGAACCAACCATTTAACCACCTTGTGAGCTCTGTGGTTCCAGGGTGTCCTCAGCTAAATTGGAATTGGAACCTTACAGTTCTGTAACTGGAAATGTTGGTTCCATTTGTACACACTGTCAGTTATGTGGGTGGGCCCATGGCATAATGAATACCAAATTGGGGGTGAAATGAAAGATTTGGAGTAAATGAAAAACAGAAAGAAAGGACACAAAGAAATACAATGCATCGCAATGTAATAAACTTTCACCTTTTAATATAAGAGACATCCAAACGCAATATACAATACACACATACATTAATAAATATGTGAAATAATTTGATATACTATTATGTGTCAGTGCAAACAACAGAACTCTGGTATTAGTATTCTCATAATAGAATACAATAAATTAATATCAGTAAAACAAATTGCTTACCAAATAAATATTATAAATAATATACAAAGTGATTTCTTCATAAATAGTATCCAAATGTTAGACACAAGCATAAGCTATGTGGGTCAAATTGTGCTTCCACCCACTCAGAAACCAACCAGTACTTCAAATTATATATGTATTATGACCTTTGTCATATTATAAAAGTAATACTTCATAGGTACTTTTCTGTCTTGTTTTTACAGCCCAGAACATATTTGCATTTCTATAGCACCTTTTACCTTTTCACACAGTCATACACACAGTCACACATCGACGGCAGAGGCAGCCATGCAAGGCGCCAATCTGCTCATCTGTAGTAGTAGTATAGTTAGTAGTATAGTTAGGGGTTCAGTGTTTTGCTGAAGGACTCTTCGACAAAAAGGAGCCAGGGATCTAACCAGCCACGGCGGTACGGTCACTCAACTTCACGGATCAGTGCCCACACACTTCACATTCAGCGTCTTTTGCTATGGAGAAAAAATAAATTGAAAAATAATAAATATATATGAACCTCCGATTCAGACTATGGATTTTACGTTACAGGGCATATTTTCCTGTTTATTGTAAATATTGTCAACATCCAAACAAAAAATAGAGGTCAGGTTTATGGCGTAGTATTGACTGCATGGTACTTACTTGGACATAAACCTCATAATGACTCTCTTGACCCAGGGCGCGTTGGGGTCCAGACAAACCTCCTGGCCTGTTTTCTTCAGAGTGGCACTATAATACCAACAATGAAAAATACATGCAGTCAGAACGAGAACTTTGATCTTATACATGCTATTGCTAATCAAAGCTATAATAATAATACAAAATAAAGAGCAGTACAAAAAAAACACCAATAATAATGAACTAATTCAGAAATTCAGAAATCATTTTAGCATCCAAATGGAATCAGTATCAGTATAGCTGAGATGAGGGTGAGTGCTTTGCTGGTAGGACTCACATGATCTCAGCCTCCTCACAGTGAGAACTGGCCGGTCTCAGCTCAACCTTCTCAATCAGACGGCCGATGGGTCTGCTCTCTGTGAGAATGCAATGGCAGCGAAGCTCCACTCCAGGTTTCAGGCTCATCCCTGTTAACAGTGACAATACAACATGTCATATTATTACAATGATACAGTCGATGTGTAAAGGTAGAGGTAGATAATATGCATGTGAAAGCATACATAACAGGACTATACACAGTAAATCCACATAAAATAAATCATGTAAAACCTTAGCACGCTCAGAGTAAAATGAACACTGAGGATTTTACTGTGTGAACATGCATGCAGTACAGTACAACTACACCATCGAGGTCATTGTTACAATCACACATCGTTATAAAAAGGAATGACTTACCTTCAGTCATGGCTATGAAGGCCAGGAGCACCACAATAGAAGTAACTGTGATTTTGCAGCTCGTCATCTTCAGATTTATATGAGGTATGAACACTAAAGCACGGACTGATTAAAGTAAAGCCTTTGATTGATCAAAGCACAGAAGAGGTTTTGTACACTGCAGTATCTGTCTTTCATTCAATTCCCTCACTTCTCTTCTCCTTTCTCCTTGTTTTGGTTTGGTTGCAGACTTCCTCTGTTGCTGAAGAGCAGAGTGAGAGTCCACTCCTTTTAAAGCCTTTATCTTGAAGGATCTACACTACTGTGAGTCAGACTCATTTCCTGGCTATAATAATGTTGCGCAACTTGTGAATCTTGGGAATTTACACGGATGCGTGACAGATCTGTGACACTTAATACCAGCATAAGTGGCTAAGAAAATAATAGTTTGATGCAATCTGTGGATATATGTCTGTATGTGTCATCGAACATGTAACTCACAGGAAGGAGGATTACATGCAAGCACCATAATGATTTATTGTCTCCACCAGGCCGAAGGCATTCATGGGGAGAGAGTATGTTTTGCACTCTTTGTCCGTGTGTGTGTCCGTCCATCCGTCCGTCCGTCTGTTACCATGAGCTAATCTCCGGCACTGGACCTGGTGAGAGCAGGAGTGGACCTGGTGAGACGTAGGAGGGGCCCGGACAGGAGTCAACCCACAGAGCCTAGTCCTTCCAATGCGCCATATTGGTCTACCTCCCAGTCCCAGCAGAGTAGTTCCGGATCAACGGATTGTGTGGCCCTGGTCTTTCCCTAATGGGACTGATCAAGCGTAGCTACTGGGACGAAAGTCGGGACTTGATCACCCCGGCTGCAGGGGTCACCTGAGTGAGGGGAATGATGTTGCGAGACCCGAAACCCCGATGACCTTGGGATACATCACTGAGGATAAGTCCCAGGTGCATCCAATGCGATGTTTTGTCGTTCTACTAATATGATCTTGGCCAACTGCTAAATGAAAAATAAATATATAAAAAGATTTTTCTTACATTGACTTGTTGCTTATATCATGCATGCATGATCATGATTGATTGAGTGATTCATTGATTGATATCTCTATAGTGCGTACGGTATGAAGTCATGTGTGTGGTGCTGGTGAATGCATGAATGAATAGAGCTCAGGATGTGCTAATGTGTACATGGGCACATACTATGAAGACGTCTCTGAGTAGATGTGTGCACAGCATATTGGCTCTTTATTAGTCATAAAGCATGCATTAATGCTTATTCTGCATGAACAGTTTCCCCTCAATATCCTGATAGTAAGGTCATCATAATTCATGATACAGCTACTGTAGCATGAATTGTGATCTTAATATGCTTTACTCAGTACAGGCCTTATAAGGTGCTTATACCCTTAACACTTAATACATATGGTAATTAAAACAAACATTTAAACTCAGAATCAATCGTTTTAGTGACGTTTAAAGGTGCATATTTTGTAACCCACACAGTTTCCCTATTTTGGAGCTGCTTCCTGCCACCGTAAATATGTTTTAAACTACTTTAATCACCAAACATTGAACTTGAAAACCATCCAAATTAATACATTTCTGAGCAATATATATATATAAGGATTTTAAGACAGGTACAATATATTGTAACACCAGTGCCAATCAAAATGTGCAAGAGCAAATGTCATATACTGTACAGTAGGTGCCAAATTTGCAAAGACGGAGAAGTCACACATGTCTTGTCTATTCCACTTGTCCACAAATATGTACACATATCCCCAGCAGCTGCTGGGGATTCTTAAAGTTGTTTTACTTATTTGTTCTTTTATTTTTGGACATTGTTCTCATTCAGGCCTCTGGCAGCAGCAAGGAAAATCTATTTCTGAGCCTTGAGTCCCGGGATGTGAGACACTGGTCATCCAGCACTTTACATTTCGTATCATAATTACGTACAGAAGAAGATCTCCTCTGAAATTGTGTGATAGTGTGCCACTTACCAGCCTCAATTTTTAACTCCCCTGTGATTTAATATTTATCATTCTATGTATGGCTATAGGTGGTTAGATTGTTCCAATGAAACAATTCCATACCGTACACATGTGTAACTGCTGCTTTGGCATTTAGATAATATACCAATTGTAGTACATGATATAGTACGTGCAAAACCACAGTTTATATAAACTGCCAACACTGCTTAAACTTTTCATTAGTCAATATCACTTTTAAGATCTCTAAGAAAAAAGAAAACACCTGCACTGTCACAGTGTCTTCACTTTCTCAACAAAGAAAAACGTTTTATTGCAACATTGCAATACTGACTCCACCGACGAATGAGACAGGTGGAATTATATCCCAGGCTCATTCAAGCATGACTGTGACCGCCTTCGACGTCACTTCAGAGCATTCAGATTCAGAGGCTTTTGAAATCTGGGTAGAGGAAGTTCATCACTATACAACTCATGCCTCAGCAACTCTTAACTCAAAGTGACCCGTGTGGATCAGTGATCCAGATGATCTACTGCATTTCGATGACAAGAATGATTAATGACTGCTGCAAGATCAAACATGCTTGCCCCAACATGACACCCATGTGCAGGGGATGCAGTACTTAGTTTAGACAGTATTTGGTAGACTAGTCATTTGGTTAGACGATGCAGTCATCAACATTTGTCTGCCAGGTAATATAATTATAATAACACATTACTGGTACCCACAAATTCCAATAAATAACAGGTGAAGTATAGATAAATAGCTAAATGAAAGATTTGCAAGGGCTGGAAAAGCACTACCCTCATTAGCATTCTTGCATGTTTTGGTAATTGATACCTTCTGCTATATGGTGACAAATGGGAAATGTGTTATTATGTCTCACTGGATTATACTTTTCCAGAAGGTCTGCGAAAAGTGGGCTCTTTGAAGCATAGATCTCGTGTGGCTCAGGAGGCTCCTCCTGTCTACATGTCGAAGTGTCCTTGGGCAAGACACTGAACCCCAAATTGCTCCCGATGTGCTGGTTGGTACCTTGCATGGCTTCCGCCACAATCGGTGTATGAATGGGTGAATGTAATGCACAATCTATGTAAAGCGCCTTGGATAAAGGTGCTATATAAATGCACCATTTATCAAGCCTGGCTACCTGGTCAGTCGTGGGGTGCAACCGTCAGGACACAGGAAGCTGCAGGGAAATAGAGTTAGTACATTAGATTGTGCAACTGGTTGGATTTGTGTCGCCCTCTATGGGCAGACGTGAACGCGGTTGGAATATTAGGCAGAGGGATTATGTTTTCACTTCTTTGTGTCCAACTGTCTGTCCGTCTGTAAACAGCCAATCTTGGGCACCGCTGGACCAATCGGCGTGACATTTGCATGCAGACTCCCTGGAGGCTATAGGGCAGAACCTCTTCCCCAAATATTTCAATTCAATTCAATTCAAATTGGCCCGTTATAGCACTACCATTGATTTTTCATATTCAATTCCGAAAGGCAGTTCTGCACAAAATGACACAAATAATGAATGCAGCATCCGTGAACAGGACGTGGCCTGTTATAGCACCACCATTTGGCTGATTTGAACAGTTTGGAGTGGAGGTTCTTCTTTGGCCTACTGGGACTGACTGACTGACTGACTGACTGACTGACTGACTGACTGACTCAAAATCACAGTGTTATGCTAGTAGACCAAAAACAGGAACCGAGCCTTTTTCTGAAAAGGAATTAAATAATGAGCTAATACTGTGCAATTCTGGTAGTTTCCAAGTCCAGCTGTTTAAACTTGTGATGTGTAGGGGAAACATGTTAGAGAGTGCATGTGACAATTACAAGACGTTCATGAACATATATGACCATCTTCACATATTGGCTTTGAACTAAATTCACATTCCCTATATTATTATTATATTATTAACAAAATGCCCTATGAAAATAGCAATTAGACGTGTTTTACGTCTTTTAGATCTGTTATTTTGCTATAAATATAATTTTGTTTTACCTATATGACAATGTTAAAAACAGGGACGCCAGATGCTATAGTGGTATACACAGGCAAATCGTGAAAATCATGCTAATTTAAGAGATAGTAGGCTCCAAATGGAACTGAATGGATTCAGGTACATTTGGATGCATTTGTTGTTCCTTTTAAACATTAAATATGCATTGCTTTGTAAGGTTTGCTTTGCACCACAAGCTGAGGTATGATGCTCCAAGTGAGCCCAGATTTTCATTGGAGATGTCCTTTGAGCCCCATTGCCCCCGCCGGCAGGGGCAGCGGCTGTCCAACTCTGAACAGCGCTCAGCGGGTCAATGGAGACCCAATTGGTCTCCGGTTCCAACTCCAATGTTCTTCCATGAAGAGGTTAAGTCCATGGTATTAAATACTTTTCCAAAGTGAAATTGTGGGGAAGTACTCACATTCACCCACAATTTACAGTAAGTAAACAAAAAGTAAAGACTGCAGCTGTTGTTATAAACAGAGTATAAACAGCTGTTGCTTGCATGAAAGTGCTGCTTACGTCATCATGTGCATTACAGTATATTATACTTTCCCCAATTCTGCACATCCCCCTTTGAACATTCTGTGTTGAGAGGATTGGAGCGTGTCTTAACCTATTCCCAATCTCATATTTAACCTTTTGTTATGTTACTTATACAAACCCAACTAAACTAGTGAACACACTGAAACACTCAACACAAGGTTCTCATGACACAAGGTTCAAGGTTCAAGGAGATTTTATTGTCATACGAGTACAGAACAAAATGATTACTCAGGTCCTGGTCAGGCAAAAGGTAAAATACAATACGTCTAAAATATCACCCCACTAATATTGCACGTGCCCATAAAAAGCAGCAGCACTTAAAAACACTGTTAAAAAGAAATGTGTCACGGCTCAAGAATGTTTCGGTGAACTCGCTCTATTGTGTCACGATCCGTGACATGTGTTGATTTTCATGTTTTCCAGTTATGGTTTGTGTTTTACTTTTCTGTTGTGTTCCTCTGATTTATATTATACTTGATTAGCCTAGTGTTTCCACCTTGTCCTGTTTGTTCCCCAGCCTATCCCAGTGTTGTTCACCTGTGTCCTTGTGTATTTATACCTCCCCTTATCCCAGTGTTTCCTTGCTAGTTCATTGTGGTATGTTGCGTGTGTCTTGTCTTGACACCTTTTGTGCTTCCAGTGTTTTTGTTTGTATAGTTCTTTTGAGTTATTAAACCTTTTTAAATGACCTGCTCTGCCTCTGCCTCCTCCTGCATTTGGGTCCTACAAACTCTCCTGACTTGAACGGTGACATATTGTGTCAGTAGCCAACACAAATACCAACATGTTCTTCCTCTTCCACCCACAGACTGCCACCTGATACTCCTAAAGCTATACAACAATTACAATTGAACAAAGGAACAGGGAAGAAAAGTGGTACACGGTTTATGAGTGTGTGCCCTAATAACAGGAATGAATCATCAACTTGTGTTAGCTCCCCTACTCCAGTGTGTGTGTGTGTGTGTGTGTGTGTGTGTGTGTGTGTGTGTTATACAATTATACAATGCATACCACAAGTCATGACTGAAGGAAAGGCTAGTGGTTTCCCGCCACTGACGAGAGAGTTTTTGTTTGCTTTACTATAGGTGAAGCAAACAAAAACTCTCTCGTCAGTGCCGGGGTTTCCCTGACAATGTCATGGATTTCTATTTTTAATCTTTTGTACCTGCAGCATGGATATATACACCTTTTCCATTATGACCTGAAGCTCATCACAGTTTCTATCCTGTGTGTAGTGTGCCTGTGTGCATGTGTGCGTGTGTGTGTGTGCGCACGCACATGCGTGTGTGCGTATGCATGCAGGAGGGATTTGTGTTTCTTCAGGTCTAACTTTTTATCACAAATAGACACGCCTGGGTGTGTTTTTCAGGGTTTTTTTAACTGATAGCCAAGTATAGTCATGCAAATCATTTTTGGACGGGGTAGGGGAAGTCAAATTAATTAGCATGATCTTAATAATTCTATATTTAGTTATTCCCTACAATACATTCTTGTTGCGACCATAGGTCGCATTTACTATGAAAACCTGCATTTTCTGTTCATTTATTTGATCGTTAGTTCGTTGCGTCACCCATGCCTCCATATTCAGGTTCAGGTTTATTTATGATATGTATAGATACAGAGTATAAATACAATGAAATTTATTTTGCTCAGAGCACTCTCAGTCTTACATACACAGGACATAAAGTGTAAAAAAGTGCAAGTGAAGTGACAAAACAGTGCAATACAGTTCAAGGTCAGCTCGACTCAGCTGTTCAGCAGCCTGACTGCCTGAGGGTATGAAACTGTTACTGAGATGGGTGGTACGAGATTTTATGCTCTGGTAGCGTTTTTTGGAAGGGAGTAGTTTGAACAGGGTATTTGCGGGTCTTCCATGATGTTGTGGGCTTTTTTCATACAACGAGTGGTGTAGATGTTATGGAGACTGGGTAATTCTGTGCTGCCGATGATTTTAGCTGCTGTTTTAACGGTCCTCTACAACCTGTTGCAGTCCTGAGCGGTCGTGTTACCGTACCACACTGTGATACAGCCAGTTAAGACACTTTCAATTATACAGCGATAAAGATTCACTAGTCCTTTTGTACTTAAGCCGAATTTTTTAAGGCGCCTCAGAAAGTACAGTCGCTGCTGCGCCTTCTTGAGGATGTACTCGTTGTTGAGTGACCATGTGAATATATGGTCACACCTCATGACATCAGGCTTCCATATATGGTCACACCTTGTGACATCATGCCCCCATATATGGTCACGCCTCGTGAAATCACGTGACATCATGAAAACCCTTGTGTGTGTTTGTGTGTTTGCTTGCTTGCTTGCGTGCGTGCTTGCGTGGTCGTGTGTGCGTGCATGCGTGTGTGTGCATGTATGTACATGTGTGTGCGCGATTCTATTTCGCAACATTTAACTTTTATTATGATATAATTGACCTTTTTAAAGGTGTAGTGAAACGGAAATGGTGGGCATTTTATTTTAAAGTTTCAGCTTGAAACGCTGGCTCTGAAGTTTCTGAACCAATCAGAGCGTCGCATCCCTCCAGGCTATAGCGTTTTAAGTCTGTGACTTCCTCTCACGTGCAGTCTCGATTGTAAACAAAATTATTTCTAACCTATACACAACTTATATACATATTTTAGCGTGATGATTACGTTCAAAATGAGTAATACACTGTCTGGATGCCATCTTGATGAGATTACAGCGGAGCAGTTCTTCATCACGCAGCACGTTTTCTGGAAGTACCTAATTAAAAATATTTTTATGGACTTTTGATATAAAAACTGAAAAATTAGAATTTGCCCATTTTTTTGGCATCCATTGTTAGGTATGCCCATATGATGACCATGGATATGGTCTAAAAGTGTGAAAAAAATCAGGTCCCGGTGATGCTATCTATATCACTGGGGGCTGAGCCATAGTCAAGACATCCTATAGGATTTTAAAGTTTTCTAAAATGATTTCAAAAATCCTATACAGGACTTTGGACAATCCTATAGGATTTTCCAAAGTTCCAATGGAACTTCTAATGGAATTCCTATAGGATAATGAACATTTTTAAATGTTCCAATAGAACTTTTCTATAAGATTATGAAATTCCTATAATATAGTATAGATCCGGGTATAGCTCAGTCGGTAGAGCAGCACTAGAGCTCTCACTCTCATTTGGACCACAAGTTCATGCATGGGTTCGATCCGCCACCGCCAACTCAGCGTAGGAGTAGCACGGCTTGCGTGCGTGCGTGTAAACATTCCACCTTAGTGTGCCTTCACACAGTTTCACATGACACGTCTGGGCATGTTTTTCATGATGTTTTCTGATTACCGGTAAGGTCGTGCAAATACCTTTTTGACTGGGGTAGGGGAGTATCAGATCAAAGTTTGCATGTTCTTAATAATCCATTTATTATTTATTTATTATAAATATGTATATATTTTTAAAGATGGAGTGGAGTGTTCATCAGGTATTATTACAATATAAGGGGGAAGAACTTTTTCCAAAAAGTGTACAGTATTTGTTAAAATCATGCTTTTATGTGGACACGCCCAAAAAAAATACAAAAATACAAGAATTGTGGCACTCCATCTTTAATATACTGTGTGTGTTTGTGTGTGTGTGTGTGTGTGTGTGTGTGTGTGTGTGTGTGTGTGTGTGTGTGTGTGTGTGTGTGTGTGTGTGTGTGTGTGTGTGTGTGTGTGTGTGTGTGCGCGTGTGCGTGTGTGTGTGTGTGTGTGTGTGTGTGTGTGTGTGTGTGTGTGTGTGTGCAGTGTCTGTGTGTGCGTGCGTGCGTGTGTGATGCACATTGTAAAGTCCTTTGGGAAAGGGATATAGAATTACAGAGCAAGTAGGGTGTGCTGACTCTTGCAACTCAATGTCTGGAAGACAAAAGAGATGCTTATCGACTTTCCCTGAAACCTGAAACGGTGAAACCCTCCCTTCAAGGTGCTAAGTTTTATCAATGGTAAAAGTGCTTTACAGACAGGTTAAAAACAACTACCGTATCATAAACAACAGTATGACATCAACAGCATCAGAAATAACAAAGCGTAAAATAAGCAGAAGGGCCCGGGCCGCAAAAGCCTGGTCACCCCGGGCGGGTTGAGAGTAGAACTAGGAGATCTGAGGCTCTGAGGCTGCGCACAGGCCTGTCGGGTTCCAGCATGACTTTGATGTAGCTGGGAGCTAGTCCATGAAGGGAGGGTGGTATAGTAGCATGATAAACAAAAATAGCCTGGGAAAGATGATTAAACTTTGCCAAAAGACCATTGGCCAGATGCCTGTTTGGAACGATGCCTGTACATTGGGAATGTTGCATAAAATACAAAAATCATGGATTATCAATATGAGGCAAGTTAGCTCTTCGGCTCAAACCTATAGGGAGCGAATCCGAATTGACATATCATAGCCCAGATGATCTGAGATGTCGCCTTCTGAAGGGAAATGGGAAGAAACCAAAGAAATAGGAATACAAAAGACATCTCATCTGAGTGTGGACACAAGATGTCGAACAAACGGGGACTGCCCATAGTTCCGAAGTCCCGTTAGTCCGAACATGCGGAAAGGTTGGCGAACATGCGCTGCTGGTTGGCGAACATGCACTGCTCCCGTGCTTGCACTGCTGTTGGCGAACATGTGCTGCTCCTGTGCTTGCAGTTATGTTTAGGTTAGGTTTCTGGTTTGCATCCAATAAATGTAAAATGTTTGCAACTAAAACTTCTCTGAAATATGGCCCTATTATCTTCTTTTTTCCTCATTGGAAAGACAGAAATGATTCAAAACAGCATCACGTAAGAGTTTAGATCTCTGGAAGCCATTGCTCAGAATTAAAAGCAAAGCTGGTAAGCCTTCACCACCATAGGGTGCCAGGAAGTCCATATTTGGTCGACGATTTTACTACATGTGTTACATCACTCCAGACAGAATATCAGCATTCAAACGCAGTTATTACCACATTCTCAGATGTGGATATTAATTCATTAATTAGGTATTTGCACACATACAATTTTATTATTCTGTATAACTGAAAATACTTCAGTTGGAAAGTGGTGTTAAAGTGACATGGCATTCAAGTAATGAGACAGCAGATGTGAACATGGCAGGCAACGAGAGAGACGAGCAGCTATTGAAGATGTCAAATGGCATCTTGTTCCTTAAGGAAAACATTCAGAACTGGAATGAGGAGAAAACAAAACTTGTTGAAGAGAGGCAGGCATTGAATGAAAAGTTATTATCTGCAGAGCAAATGATTAAAGCCATGAAGGAAGAGAGCACAATGAAAAAGTACAAGTTCCATGCAATGGACAAGACCCTCCGAGAGTACGAGTTCCATGCAATGGACAAGACACTCATACAAACCCAAAAGCTGTTGGACGAGAAGGAAAAAGAGATAATCTCCCTTAAAGAGAGTTTGTCTGAGAAAGACGATGCCTGGAAAAAGGAAATAGAGCAATTGGAATGCGACTGGAAAACTAGGGAACAAATGTGTCAGAAGGAGCTTGCAGAGATAAGCAATGACAATAGACGACTACGGAAATGTCGGAAGGAGAGACAAGGACAAGCTGGAGAAAAAGAGACTTGGGCTAAAAAGAATGCCCATCTCCAGATCGAACTGGACCTCACCCAGGATGAACTGAGAACGAAAGATGCTCTTTGGTTAATGGAGGAGGAGCAATGGGAGAAGGAGAGACAAAGACTAGCCGGAGAAAAGGAAGGTTTGGCTAAGAAGATTCTTCAACTTCAGAACCAACTGGACTTAACCCAAGAAGAACTTAAAACCAAAGACAGTTTGTGGTTAATAGAGGAGAATAAATGGGCGAAGGAGAGACAGGGACTAGCTGGGGAAAAGGACGTTTTGGTGAAGAAGATTGGTCAACTCCAGAACCAACTGGACCTCACCCAGGAAGAACTGAGAAACAAAGTTGCTCTTTGGTTAATGGATGAAATGCAATGGGGTCAGGAGAGACAGGATCTAGCTGGAGAAAAGGAGGCTTTGGCTAAGAGGAATGGGCAACTGCAGAACCAATTGGTACTCATCCAGGAAGAACTGAGAACCAAAGATAATCTTTGGTTAATGGAGGAGGAGACATTTGGGAAGGACAGACAGGGGCTAGCTAAAGAAAAGGAGGCTTTGGCTAAGAAGAATACACAACTCCAGAACCAATTGGTACTCATCCAGGAAGAAATGGCAACCAAAGATGCTCTTTGGATAATGGAGGAGATCAAATGGGGGAAGGAGAGACAGGGACTAGCTGGAGAAAATGAGGCTTTGGCTAAGAAGAATACACAACTCCAGAACCAAATGGACCTCATGCAGGAAGAACTGACAACTAAAGATAATCTTTGGTTAATGGAGGAGGAGAAATTTGGGAAGGAGAGACAGGGACTAGCTAAAGAAAAGGAGGCTTTGGCTAAGAAGAATACACAACTCCAGAACCAATTGGTACTCATCCAGGAAGAAATTACAACCAAAGATTCTCTTTGGATAATGGAGGAAACCAAATGGGGGAAGGAGAGACAGGGACTAGCTAAAGAAAAGGAGGCTTTGGCTAAGAAGAATACACAACTCCAGAACCAACTGGACCTCATCCAGGAAGAACTGACAACCAAAGATAATCTTTGGTTAATGGAGGAGGAGAAATTTGGAAAGGAGAGACAGGGACTAGCTAAAGAAAAGGAGGCTTTGGCTAAAAAGAATGGACAACTCCAGAACCAATTGGTACTCATCCAGGAAGAAATTACAACCAAAGATTCTCTTTGGATAATGGAGGAAACCAAATGGGGGAAGGAGAGACAGGGACTAGCTGGAGAAAATGAGGCTTTGGCTAAGAAGAATACACAACTCCAGAACCAACTGGACCTCATCCAGGAAGAACTGGGAACCAAAGGTGGTCTTTGGGTAATGGAAGAAGATAAATGGGGGAAGGAGAGACAAGGACTTGCTGGAGAAAGAGAAGCTTTGGCTAAGAAGATTGGGCAAATCCAGAATGAACTGAACCTCACCCAGGAAGAACTGAAAACCAAAGAAAGTCTTTGGTTAATGGAGGAGGAGAAGTTTGGGAAAGAGAGACAGGGACTAGCTAAAGAAAATGTGGCTTTGGCTAAGAAGAATGGGCAACTCCAGAACCAATTGGTACTCATCCAGGAACAAATGACAACCAAAGATGCTCTTTGGATAATGGAGGAGACAAAATGGGGGAAGGAGAGACAGGGACTAGCTGGAGAAAAGGAGGCTTTGACTATGAAGAATAGGCAACTCCAGATCCAACTGGAACTCAACCAGGAAGAATTGAGAACCAAAGATGCTCTTTTCTTGATGGAGGAGGAGAAATGGGGGAAGGAGAGACAGGGACTATCTGGAGAAAAGGATGTTCTGTCTAAGAAGAATGGGCAACTCCATAACCAACTCAACCTCACCCAAGAGGAACTGAAAACCAAAGACAGTCTTTCTTTAATGGAGGAGGCAAAATGGATGGAGGAGAGACAGGGACTATCTGGAGAAAAGGAAGTTCTGTCTAAGAGGAATCTGCAACTCCAAAAACAACTGGACCTCATCCAAGAAGAACTGAGAACCAAAGACGGTCTTTGGTTAATTGAGGAGGAAAAACAGGAGAAGGAGAGACAGGGTCTATCTGGAGAAAAGGAGGTTTTGGCTAAGGAGAATAGGCAACTGCAGAACAAATTGGACCTCATCCAGGAAGAACTTAAAACCAAAGGTGCTTTTTGGTTAACGGAGGAGGCAAAATGTCGGCAAGAGAGACAGGGGCTAGCTGGAGAAAAGGAGGCTTTGGCTAAGAAGAATGGGCAACTGCAGATCCAATTGGTACTCATCCAGGAAGAACTGAAAACCAAAGATGCTCTGTGGATACAGGAGGAGACAAAATGGGGGAAGGAGAAACAGGGATTATCTGTAGAAAAGGAGGATTTGGCTAAGAAGAATGTGCAACAACAGAATCAACTGGATCTCATCCAGGAAGAACTGAGAACAAAAGGTGCTCTTTGGTTAATGGAAGAAGATCAATGGGAGAAAGACAGACAAGGACTTTCTGGGGAAAAGGACATTTTGGCTAAGAAGAATGGGCAACTCCAGAACCAACTGGACCTCACCAAAGAAGAGCTGAGAACCAAAGATACACTTTGGTTAATGGAGGATGCAAAATGGGGGAAAGAGAGGCAGAGTCTAGCTGGAGCAAAGGAGGCTTTGGCTAAGAAGAATGGGCAACTGCAGAACCAACTAGACCTCATCCAAGAAGAACTGAGAACAAACAATGGTATTTGGTTAATAGAGGAGGCAAGTTGGGGGAAAGAGAGACAGACTCTAGCTGGAGAGCGGGAGGCTTTGGCTAAGAAGTATGGGCAACTCCAGAAC
Organism: Protomyctophum bolini; assembly: GCF_963924005.1. Taxonomy (NCBI): domain Eukaryota; kingdom Metazoa; phylum Chordata; class Actinopteri; order Myctophiformes; family Myctophidae; genus Protomyctophum; species Protomyctophum bolini. The sequence continues at coordinate 13,904,734 of NC_137864.1, forward strand.
ATACTGGACCTCACCCAAGGAGAATTGAGAAGCAAAGATGCTCTTTGGTTAATGGAGGAGGAGAAATGGTCAAAGGAGAGACAGGGACTCACTGGAGAAAAGGAAGTTTTGGCTAAGAACAATAGGCAACTTCAGAACCAACTGGACCTCACCCAGGAAGAACTGAAAACCAAAGATGCTCATTCTGTGATGGAGGAAGAGAAATGGTGGAAGGAGAGACAAGAACTAGCAGGAGAAAAGGAGGCTTTGGGCAAGAAGAATGGGCAAATTCAGAACCAACTGGACCTGACCCAAGAAGAACTGAGAACCAAAGATACATTTTGGTTAATGGAGGAGGAGAAGTGGTGGAAGGAAATACGGGTACTAGCTGGAGAAAAGGAGGCTTTGGCTAAGAGGAATGGGAAACTCCAGAACCAACTTGACCTCATCCAGGACGAACTGGACCTCATCCAGGAAGAAATTAGAACCAAAGAGAACCGTTGGTTTCTGCAATTAAGTATGGAGCAGGACAAATGGAATAAAGAGAGACACGGGCTAGCTAGAGAAAATGAGGCTTTGTCTAAGAAGATTGATCAACTTCAGAATCAACTGGACCTCAACCAGGGAGAACTGAGAACCAAATATACTAATTCATTGATGGAGGAGGAGACAGAAGAGATTTTGGCTAAGAAGGATGGGGAACTACAGAACCATGTGGACCTCATCCAGGAAGAACTGAGCACCAAGGATGCTTATTGGTTAATGAAAGAGGAGAAATGGGGGAAAGAGAGACAGAGACTTGTTGAAGAAAAGGAGGCTTTGGCAAAGAAGAATGGACAACTGCATAAACAACTGGACTTAACCCAGGAAGAACTGAGAACCAAAGATGCTCTTTGGTTAATGGAGGGGGGGTTGAGAAAGGAGAGGCAGGGACTAGCTGGTGAAAATGATGCTTTGTTTGAGAATGGACAATTCCAGGACCTTCTGAACCCTATCCAAGAAGAACTGAGAAACCAAGAGAGTCTTTTGCTAACAGAGGACGACAAATGTGGGACGGAGAGACAAGGACTAGCTGGAGAAATTGAGGCTTTGACCAAAAGGAATGGGCAACTACAGAACCAAATTGACTTCATCAAGGAAAAACTGGGAACCAAATGTACTCTTTGGTTAATGGAGGAGGAAAAATATGGGAAGGAGAGGCAAGGACTATCTGGAGAAAAGAAGGCTTTGGCTAAGAAGAATGGGCAACTCCAGAACCAAATGGACCTTGCTGAGATAGAACTGAGAACCAAATATAGTATTTGGTTAATGGAGGAGAAATGGATGAAAGAGAGGCAGGCACTAACTGAAGAAAAGGAGGCTTTAACTAAAAATAATGAGACACAGCAGATCCAACTGGACCTCACACAGGAAGAACTAAAAAGCAAAGATAATCTCTGGTTAATGGAGGAGGAGAAATGGAGGAAAGAGTGGCGAGGACTAGCTGGAGCAAAGGAGGCTTTGATTAAAAAGAATGGGGAACTCCAGATCCAACTGGACCTTGCACAGGAAGAACTGAGAACCAAAGATACTCTCTGGTTAATGGAGGAGGAGAAATGGGTGAAGGAGGGGAAAGAACTAGCTGGGGAAAAGGAGGCGTTGGCAAAAAAGAATGAGGAACTCCAGAACAAATTTGGCCCCACCCAGGAAGAACTGGGAATCAAAAATGTTTACTTAATAGAGAAGAAATGTGGGGAGGAGAGGCAGGGTGTAAATGGAGAAAAGGAGGATTTGCAGGAGAGAAATAGGCAGCTACAGAACCAGCTTGACCTCATTCAGGAAGAACAGAGAACCAATGAGAATCGCTGGTTTCTGGCATTAAGCATGGAGCAGGAGAAATGGAGGAAGGAGAGACAGGGGCTGGCTGGAGAAAAGGAGGCTTTGGCTAAGACCATTACACAACTTCAGAACCAACTGGACTTAATCCAGGAACAACTGAGAACCAAAGAAACCCTTTGGTCAATGGAGGAGAAGAAATGGGCAAAGGAGAGGCAGGGCCTAGCTGAAGAAAATGAGTCGTTGGCTGAGAAGAATCTGCAACTCCAGAACCAACTGGACTGCATCCAGGAAGAACTGAGAACCAAAGATGCCTTTTGGATAATGGAGGAGGAGAAATGGAACAAAAAGAGACAGGGGCTAAATAGAGAAAAGGATGCTTTGACTAAGGAGAATGCACAACTTCAAAACCAACTGGACCTCATCCATGACGAACTGAGAGTCAAAGAGAATCGTTGGTTCCTGCATTTAAGCATGGAGAAGGAGAAATGGAGGAAGGAGAGAGAGAAATTGGAAGGCAGTTAAGACAAAACTGGAGAGTAAAATGTGTGTTGTTATAAGGAAATGATTATATGATGAACATGACTATACAACAGCAAAACTCATCTTTCTTTTTAAGGGACGCTAGCCCCTTCTATAAATAGCTTTTGTCCCCACACGTCTCAAGATTTGCCATTGACCACGGTAAGAGAATTCCGGTCAAATGTCTGCTGAATGGAGAATGACGTCAGAATTCCGCTAAATATGATGCCAATTAAACATCAAAACATTAAACGCCATTGACATTGAAAGGTAAATTGAAGTCATATATAAATAAGCAAATCAGCCAACAAATCACAGGCAACAGGCATTCTGATTGGCCAATGGCTAGTCAATGGCCAGTATGAGATGATACATGATGATGTATGACGATAAGAGCTGTTAATTCCGCTAAATATGACATAAATTAAACTTCAAAACATTAAACGCCATTGACATTGAAGGGAACTTACATCATTATGTAAACGAACAAATTGGCTAGCCAATCACATGTTGGTGGGAGCGTGATTTTTTTTTAGAGCTTGGAGAAAAGGCTGGAGAAAAGGTACACATGCAAGACATAAACTTGTGTCCTCACAACTCACAATGAGTATGTGGTCCGTTCCGTGCATGCTGGGGAGCGAGCAAAAGCTGGTTTAATACTGTTCCCCTTTCCAAAGATGGCTCATTATCCACTGCATTTTTAGATCGGCTGAGCACGTAATGTGATGTATGGCAATAAGAGCGCCCCTCACTTCACACAAGTGTGATTTTTATTTTCTAATCCACTGCCTTTTTACAGTGTGGCGTGTACTTGTGACCGTCCAGCCGTCCATATGCAGCTAATCCTATTAATAACATCTGTGCGTCTATCTGCAGGTCACGTATCTTGAGAATTGTCCGACTGACCATCATCAAACTAGAAGACTCGAGCGGGCGTTGCGTCGTTCAGGACACAGACAGATGGATGGTACAAGAAATATCGATGAATATAAACGGATACAATTAGTATTGCATAACTGAGTGGATCATGCATTTGCATTGTTAATCATGATTGTTCCTGTTCAACCCAGATTCAGCTCAAACAAAGGGTTAAATTAATTTCGCTCCCATGCCACTAAAATGTGGAATGCCCTACCAACAGCCATTAAGAAATGTGAATTATATATAGCCTCCTTCAAAACCGCTCTCAAAGAGCACTTACAACTTGAACTCGAAACTGGGCAACTGACCCCTGTAAAAAAGCAAAAGTACAAAAGATTTTTCTATACTGTTCACGTTCCCTTTTTCCTAACTGTGTATTTGATGATCTTTATTTTTATTTTGCATTGATGTGTATATTTGTATGTCTTTAAATGTCCTGATGAATTGAAAATGGAGGACATATGTTATGTCTTACAGTCTTAGTGCTTTTTCTGGTTTTATCCCTTAGCAGTTTTTGTATTGACCTGTAGGCCTACCTTCCTTGGACTTTACCCAGTCTGCAATCCATTAATACAATTTTCAATAAAACTCTCAATACTATCAACTTTCTTAGGAACAGTACTTTCTTGTTTTAATTTGATACACCAAATAGAAATAGCACATATATGACCGTACCAGTGCAGTTGTAGGTCTACTTCTAAACAGCAACAACGTGAGAGAGGAGTAGAGTAGAGTCTCCTGAGAAAGAGAGATTACATGTTATCTTTATCATATGGACCCAAAGCCCATTCCAAGTAAGAAAATGAGTGGTGGATGGAAGGACAAGAAAAAGGGCCTGTGTATGTCTGTCCTGAGGAGTGCTGTTGCAAAATGATTATGCAAAGCCCCCAATCAGTCACTCAAATATGCTGCTGCTGCTGTCCAAGTAAGTTGCACAACACTGATTATTTTCATCACATGGGGTCCCCAGGAATGCTTTACACCTTGGAAGTAGGTAGAAGTAGCTAGATGTAGCCAAAACAAGGTTATTATTTAAGGTTCTGTGGTCTGTGCATTATGCACTGCAGCTGTGCATGGGTCCTTAAAATTAAAGTTGAGAATCACGGACCTAGATGCCACAACATACAGTCCACAGTACATAACTGGTATAATATTGAGTTATTATTCCTAGGGATTATGTTAGTAAGCATATTCTCTCCAACAAGCTGTAAACATTTAGCTCATAACGTGACACAAGTTGGTAGGCTATTCTATATGGCTGAATATTTGTTACTATCAAAGCTTATTCCTTTTACTGCTAATAGATGTGGTTTGTTTATCCTAATACAAATGAAAATCATCTAAGCATACAATAGGTCTATATAGCTTCACGGCTGTATAGCTTTATTTGATTGGCTGATTCAATTGGTTTATTTAATTGGTCATGCAAAGCTATGGGAAAATTAACCTGAATACAGACATACCACCTTCCAGAAACCTGTTACTATAGTTATAGGCCTACAGAGCCTATACATGGTTTATTCATCTTAATTAACATGCATAATAACGGTGTTAATGTTAATAAAGCAATACAATAAAATAAAGTTAATAAACACACAGCCAGCCAGCCAGTTAGCCATTCAGCCAGCCAGCCTGCCAGTTAGCCAGTCAGTCAGTCAGTCAGCCAGCCAGCCAGTTAGCCAGTCAGTCAGTCCACGGAGGTCCGTTTTCGAGCTTGTAAATTGTGGTTCCATATACCACACTGGAAATAAGAATACACAGCAAAATGTTAATTTAATTGTGAGAGTGTAAAGATGAACCTTTTGGAATGTGTGTGGATGAAAGGGGATGAAAGACTGGAATATGTACTAACTTGCCCAGATGTGAAAGAATTGAAAACTTTGCATATATTAGCCAGTCAGTTAATTGGTTCCAAAACTGTAAAATGTTTGCAAAGCTAATTGTATGTCTTAAAATGCAACAAGAGATTTTCTCATGTCACAAAGCTATAATTATAACATCATGCAAGAAACATTCTTTTAGTCAAGATGTCGCAACAGGCACTGTCTATAGCACCTCCTCCTGCAGTGGAGTCAGACATAAGACTGGGGTACAGAGGCAGAGACTGGACAAGACAAAGTGAACAGGCAGAGGATTCACATACTTTAAGTATAACGCTAGTGAATGACGATCTGACTTTATATAATTGCAATACAGGCCACTGGTATGCAGTAACATTTTAGTACGATTTTTAACAAATTTGATCAGATGAACAGATAAAGATGTCTAATATCATCATTCTCATGGCACTTCTATCTTTTCTTACCATCACCGACGGTGAGTCTCATTTTTCATCTCACATTTTGTAAAGTTTGGCACAAGTTTTGCATTCTGTTCCATTTTGTGCACACCCTCCAGGAATTTGACTGTTAGCCTACAACTTCACTTCTTGTGCGACTGTGAAGAAGAGAGAAGTTGAGACATGCATCCTGTCTGTCATAAAGGATGAACTTGGGAGACTAACGAGGTCAGCTAGTATCCCGGTAGCAGAAATCTCTAGAAAAGTGTGTTCTTCGGAGCAGAGATCTCTGCTACACTTTGTTGGCTACGAGGGCCTGCATCATTTGGGAGTCAATCAAAGCCAATGGGATATAGAAAATGTGACTGATGCATCAAGATCACATAACTGCAGTTTGGACTAAATATGTAGGAGAAGACAATAGGGTAAAGAAAACGTTTGAAGAAAACGCTAAATGTTGTCAGACATCAAAAGGTTGGGTGTTAAGACATGATCCAAGGAATCCATAGAACCTTTTTGATTGTATGGCATATGGTTCATAGGCCAAAAACTAGAAGCGACCTCTTATAACAGCCAGATGTGGGGTGGCGATTCTTCCTTGACCTACTGGGATTGTGTGTGCAAAGTATTTTGTATTGAATTTTTTGTAGCCTACTGTTTTGGGCAAACTTTGAAAGGCAATCGGAATGAAATCAGAAAAACCTGACGAATAGAATAGACCGTCACCTATCACCTTTATTGATCCAGCGAGGTAAATGCAGGTGCCAGGGGCAGCATGGCAGTTAAGTTACAGATACGGAGTATAGTACTAGGTATACAGTCATGAGAAAACATCACAAAAAAGCACCATGATGACCAAAAGGTCAAATGACAGCCTGCACCATGCAGGACAAAAAACACACGTGCTGTGTCATTGAGTAGGCTATACTGTACATGAGAAGTTGTGTCACCAACCAGGCAATAAAATGTTTTGACTGTATTACCTATAATGATCATTCATAGGCCAGAATATATAGCGCCCTGTCATAGCGCCACCGTGAGGCCTTGAACTTAACATTTTGGGGTAGATGGTGCTTACAGTAGGTGTTGAAAGACGGACACACACAGACACCCAGGGAGACAGGGTCGAAAACATTATCAGTCAGGCACCATATGATGCTTGATTAACAGACCACGCCACCTTAAATAAAAATGGAACGCAATTGATATGTATCCAAACCATCAATACATTTTTTAAACACAAAGCATATTTTCATTTGAAAAATAGCTTCCCTTAGCGCAGGCATAGATTGGACGTTCGTTGCACACTAAGGGCCAACATGTTCTAGCCTGCTATATTATGGTGGCCTGGCAGGCTGCTGTTAGAAACAATAGGTGGGCAACGTGGGTGGTGGGTAGCCCAAAGGTTGCCAGTTCCCATCCCGGGCCAGATTCCACAGAAATCTGGCAAAATGTCAGCTGGCAAACAGACATTAGTCAGCATGACGATCAGATGCAAGCTCCTGACCTATACCTTTGTGCCCTCAGGCTCAGGCACAAGTAGCATTATGACATTCTATTCCTATAAAGTACTATTCTATTCTATGTTATTCTAATTTATAAAGGACTAGAATAGTGCACTGCTCTCTGAGCGAAGATCGTCGCCCGACGCCCGGCCATGATTGATACTCAAGCCTGCAAACTTTTGAAGTGAATAATAGCCAATCAGAATGGGATATGAAAACCTGGAATTGGCCTTGAATTGGAATTGATTAAAACACGCAAAACAATAAAGATTATAGGAACAAAAAATTCAAAGTACTTGAATGAATTAAGTACTAAACAGTAAGCAAGAAGCACCATGAGGCAGATTAGAATAATGTGAGGCATAGGTTCTTCCTTGGCCTGTGTGCATGCAATCAGTTTTACTCTGTGCCGAGCTGTTCACAGACTGATGGCGGACTGGGACAAACAAAAAGAAAGACAGGGCCAAAAACATAGCCTAATATCCAGCCTTTGGCCTGCCGGATAACAATTTGAAGCATGGAAATTGGGAGGGAGTGAAGCAGCATTTCTTAGAAAATTGATAATTTAGAAAACTAAATTGTCTATAAATAAGGAAAGTCTACACGGAAACTCTAATGTAGGCCTATGTCATTGTCCCCACAAAACTGACTCTAACCCCTAATGTTGTTAGGGTTGTCGACAATAGGCCCTATCTATGCATCCAAAGACTGTCCAGTGAGCTAACATGCACAATAATGCACCCTGACTCTGTTTGCAATCAGTATGCAGCCTGCAGGAATGATAAACTGGGGTTCACACTGGTACTGAGGAAGTCTAGGCGAGTACAGTACATCCCACCATGATAACTGGGGTTCACACTGGTACTGAGGAAGTCTAGGCGAGTACAGTACATCCCACCATGATAACTGGGGTTCACACTGGTACTGAGGAAGTCTAGGCGAGTACAGTACATCCCATCATGATAACTGGGGTTCACACTGGTACTGAGGAAGTCTAGGCGAGTACAGTACATCCCACCATGATAACTGGGGTTCACACTGGTACTGAGGAAGTCTAGGCGAGTACAGTACATCCCATCATGATAACTGGGGTTCACACTGGTACTGAGGAAGTCTAGGCGAGTACAGTACATCAAATTCAAAGTCAAAGTCGTACGATTTGTCACACACGTTACCCCCATCTCTTGGAGCGGTGAACCACAGCCAAGTCAACAGTCAATATTTAATTTCAAGCGTTTTTTACCACACCACGCCCATATCCACCTTCCCATTACAACAGTGGTCCCCAGGTTGATTCTCAGTCAGGGTGGTGGTCCCTGGTTTATAATCTGCTGAAAGCCCCTGCACTAGAGGAAAGGCCGTGCATGGGGTCACTCAAATATCATGGTAAACCCATTCGAGTTTGAGATCCCAAAGTGGACATAAAGGACATAAAGGACACTGTGGGGTCACCAAAATCTGTAGTTTTCATCCTTCAGTGAGTATAAAGTTACACGATTAATCCAATGGTAATCCAGATAATTGAGATTGAGATAATTTCTTTGGAATTCAAATGTTGGACAGACCAATACTGCCATACGGCCCTGAACCTTATGTCACACAAAATGTATCTAAAAGGCAAAGATATTTTTGTGCACAGTTGCATTCTGGGACCTTTTTTTTTATTATATTAGTTTTTATTAGGTTTTTATAGACATGACAAACAAGACACACATAACAATGACACATACACATACACCAGACTGGGCAATGTATATAAAACGAGTGCATTCTGGGACCTTATACCATTAGCTATAATATAATATAGCTTTAGAAACAAGTAGATTAATTTGTACTCCTGAGGAGGACAGAATTTGGTGCATGACACAAAAATAAAGAATTAATAAATATATAAATATAAATAAATTAGGACGATAAAGGAGGTATTCATTTAATTATTCATTTATTATAGGTATTTATCTATACATTTGATAAATTGGGTACAGAAATAATATTCTTAATCTGCAGGTCTATATTTATTCGAATTTATTGTTACAACCCTGGTCTAGGTTTAAGGAACGCATATCCGTTTGTATTATTTGTTTGCGCCCCAAATTATTTATTTTGAATGTATGTGTATTTATACTGTATAATTATCTATATTTGATGGTTTTTCTATTTGAGAATTTGGCCCATAGGGCCCTCCATATACATGGGGGATCTAGTGGGAAAACAACTGTTTAATAGTTTCATAGAAATGTCCCTGGCTGAGTCTGGATTCCACAGACTGGTTGAGGTTTGGCTGATTTTCCATACCAACTTATTTGTTTCTGCAAGAAATAGGTCTATACTACCGTAGTTGCTGTATATTCTGCAATTTGGTGATTATAATTAGTGACCCATGACTTCACTTCTTTCAACCCCCAAAAGGGATGAGCCCAGGGGAGCAGGGGGTGAACCTTCGCTGTCAGTGCATCAGCATGGAGAAAAGGCCCATCGGTCGTCACATAGAAAAGATGGAGATAATCCCTGCAAACTCACATTGTGAGGATATTCAAATCATGTAAGTATGTGGCCCTATGAACACCTTCGGTACACTGGTACACAAAACAGGTTATTCCCACCAAAGACCATGGTACAAAAATAACTGTAATAACATTCATAGTTTGTCCTCATAGCTTTATCTATTTCATACTGTGACTGCAGATGTTGCTGTGTTCAGTTTCAGTAGAACAGTGGTTCGCAAACGTTTTAAATTATTACTTTACCTCACCCTACATTTATGTGTAAATCTTTTCCCCTAAGATACAGTATGTTACTAGCAAAACGTACGAATATTAGTTTCCATTATGACAGATTGAAAATAACTTCATAAGTGAAGAACATTCACCAAAAACAGCCAATCTACAAGCTCACAACGTCACATGTCACAACGTGGCGCGTTGTGAACTTGTAGAACAGCTATTTTTGGTAAGGAGGTTTGGTGATTTGTCTTACTAAGTAAGTTATATATATACCAGTAAGACGCGCAAACGCGGGAAGCGAACACAGCTGAGACCCTGCAGATCATGTCTGTCTGTCTGTCTGTCTGTGTGTCTGTCCCGCTGTTACTGTATATGTGGACCTGGCCCCTTTTGTGCCCATATATGGAGCTGAGTGGACCTGGCCCCTTTTGTGCCCATATATGGAGCTGAGTGATTGCTGATGCAACACACTCCATATTTGGATAGCGGGACAGACAGACACACAGACACACAGACACACAGACAGACAGACATGATCTGCTAGGTCTCATAGTAAGTGCTCACTGCGTTCGCAATCACTGCGTTCGCAATAAGTTATTATAAGTATAGAGGATTTAAGTGGTTAAACTGAAGTGATATGGAATGGATACATTCTAAATATGATCAAAGCATTCTGCGGCACTCGTACTTGTGTCACGGCACCCTAGGGTGACACAGCACCCACTTTGAGAAACCCTGCAGTAGAAAAGAATAACTCAGTAATGCACAAATTGGATACTGCTGTTGCTCCTCAGAGGAGAAAGGCAGAAAACCAACAACTCCAGATCAGCACATGAGCTTTAAGCTTTCTTAACTTTAAGAATAAAATAAATGTACCTTGAGGTGAAAATCCGGCCTGCACAAACATCGGTTGTTCTGCTACTTTTGATTGTGACCTTGACCTTTGCCCTTTTCAACCTGAAGTTAGAGTATCTCTTCGGGGCAGCCCAGTGACCTCTGATGACATTTCAGGAAAATCCATGCACCCATCTGTTTTCAAGTTTGTTTTTTTGCCTCAGACACAGGCAGGAAAGATTACAATACCCTGTCACAATGCATGCTGGGCAGTGGAGTGAAAGATTACAATACCCTGTCACAATGCATGCTGGGCAGTGGAGTGAAAGATTGCAATACCCTGTCACAATGCATGCTGGGCAGTGGAGTGAAAGATTACAATACCCTGTCACAATGCATGGTGGGCAGTGGAGGAAAGATTACAATACCCTGTCACATATTTTTCAAAGATATGTCATCCCGGCCCTAACACAAGTACATCCCATAACCCGCCATGAGCCATGCAGGCATTATTATAGTCTGCTTTGGCATTGTGCAATGGGCCATGGCACAATGCCAAAGCAGCCAATAATAATGCCTAATTTATGTCATTATGTCACGCAACGGAATACACGTTATGAGCTTGTAGATCTGTTGTCTTTGGTGCATGACACCGCGTAGTGAGACAAATTATAAAGCGCGCTTCAGTCATCTATAACTGCAGATGATGAACTGACTAAATGGATCGTATCATATTGCCTTGCATTGCTTTCCGGACCGAGGTGCAGCACTAGTATTGATAGAATTGCAGAATTATTGTTAAACTTAATTTATACTCCTTTATACTTGCTTAAAATAAGTGATTTTTAGCACCCACTGGCCAAGTGGTCCAGGCGCATGCCACATATAGGCTTTGGCCTGACAGCGCGTCGCGTGTTCGAGTCCCCGTTCATGACGACCTTTGCTGCATGTGTCTCCCCTTCTCTTTCTCCGTATTGCCTGTCCATCTTCACTTAATATTATTAATACTATAGGCAGAAAAGCCTAAAACAAAGTTTGTTTGACAATTTAGGCAAGCAACACCATCTTACTGTAGAGTATAAACTAAACTTCTTCCTATGTCCTGCAGTGTTACTCTTAAAAAGACTGGAACGAAGGTATGTCTGAACCCCGAGGCCAGATGGGTGAAGAGAATCCTTGAGAAGATCAAAAGACAGCAGAATGGGTACGTTTTTTTTTTCAGCGTTGAGTGACCGATCCCTCTATACATCTTCATAGACAAAATTAAATATATCAAAATGTTTGCAAATATAATAAAAATGTTGCGTTTCTCTACAGAAGGAAGCATCGCACCTCCACAGACTCTGCTCATAAGTGAGAATGAGATGCAGTACTTCCAAGTGTTTTGTTGACATACAGAGACTTACATTACTAAGTATTAAGTTGTGTTGGCAGCAACCCTATAACCAGAATGTGAAAGCTTGGTTTAGATAGACCAAACTTAGTCTAGACAATGCAGCACACCAAAGACATTTATTTCTTTGTTTAGGCCTACTTGTTGGCTTTTCATGAAAGACGGTAAACATTTGTATGAGAAAATGCAGCTTCTAAATCATTGCACTGTTATTAAGGGGTAGATTCAAGAAAATGTAAAGTTTTTTATATTTCTATTTTTTTAAATAAATTAGTAAATTTTTTACAGTCATTCCTTTGTATTTGACATGCTGCATATTGCTTTATCCATTGTTTTTACATCCATTGTCGATGTATATTACAAAGACTATAGGTTGCTGTATCAAATCACTACACAAGGCCATTAAACCTTCTGATTCCCAGGCAGGCTCTGCTAGTCCTAAAAGAGAATTGTCTCCCCAGGAACCAAACTAGTGAAAATAGTCGATCTACAAGCTCACAAGATGTTATTTTTACTACTTCTTAAAAAATATTATATATATATATATATATTTATTTTTTTACCCATTGTAGCCATTTATCATTCATTCTTATATTATATATAAAATATTAGATATCAGTAGAAACTGTTCCTCATTGTTCAGACTATAGTAGCACTTGAACCAGACATGTCTGTACACAAGTACAAGCACACACAAGAATGCAATTACAGCAACAGGTCAGATTGTTCCCCCCATGTTTATTGGTAACCCGTGATGGATAATGCTATAATGGGTCCCAGAACAAGTTAATGCGGGTGTAGTAAACGCCTAAAATATTTCAACACAATGGAAGACAAGTAGGAATTATTATTTTTACCATTTGTCTTTTTGCAGACAGGAACCAAATCAAATATATATTCGAAGGCGTCAAGTCTGGAAAGAGTCATTCCAAAGCACTAGACACTACATGACACAAATGCCATTTTTTAAACATGTTATTTGATTAGAAATGCAGCTGAATGTCACAAGAGGAAAGTTGTGTTCCGATGTGATTTGCCATGGACTAGGCTACGCTTGCATGCGGGCCCTTTGTCTAAGACAAATTTCTTCCTCGGGAGACTAATAAAGTATACAATACAATACAATACAACTGTGAGTGCCAACACCAGCAGTCTACTTTGACATACTGTTATGTATCACAAGAAAAAAGAATTGCATTTGTATTAACAAGCAGTTATCAGTCTCATCATTATTTGGTGTAATAATTAGTATTGTGAATGTTGTAAACACGTTACCATAATTTACTGTATCGTGCAATGTTTGAAAGAGGCAGCTCTAAAGCCATTGCTACAATATTACTACGTTAAGCATTCAAATAAAACATACTAAAAATGTCAGTTAAGACAAAAAGCTAAGGTTTCAAATCAATTCAGTATTAAAGGCAAGAGGTAATTTAACTGTATAAACTGTATGAGTAACTGTATGGTTCAATACAAAATAGCATATCTGGTTTTAACGTTTATTTGATCAAACCGCGTTCAAATAGACCATGTAACATCAGGTTTTTGAGACAGTAGTCCAATCAAGACAGAATCAACTGGTAGCATATAAATATATATATAAAATAAAATAAATATGAATAATGACACAAACAGGTTACCGGTATGTTATTTTTAATTTAACATTGATCGAGCCAAGTGCAAGGAAGTCAGTGAAGTAAGAAAAGGAGGATGAATAGCACAGTGATGGCAAGAAGTTGAGGAGAACTGCCGCAAGAGGGCATGGAAGTCATACGCGTATGCATTATACTAGTGTTGGAATCATTATTAGTATACTGACTCAGAGTGTGGGGCAAGTGGTCAAGGATGGAATCAACATTGGTGCCCAATGCCCATCATACAACAGTGATTAATTCCTTATAAAAGACAAGAGGAGAAGGGAAGGGAAGCAAGTAGAAAACGATGGAAGACATACTGTTGCCCAATGGCAATCATGCATTTGATGTGATAACTCATACAGAGGAGGGAGGGGGGGGATAGTGTTGGCGATGCGTAGAAACAAAGATTGTTGGAAGGCCGCACAGGTGACCAATTCAAGGGTGCATCTTCACTTGAAGCCATTAAACATCTCTTGAAGCTTCCCTGCATTAGCCCCAGAGAACTGCCCCAGCTAAAAAGGAAAGCAGAGAGTAAAGTTGACTACGTATTCTTCTAGGATTTGACCAAAACAAAAGTGGATTGCAGGCAACTGGAATATAACATATTCATATTTGTTGGTATCGATATGAAGATAGATGAAGAAATAAAAAATATCAGTATAGTATGTCAAGTCAATTGTCCTGTATTTGTAAAGCACAACACTTATTGACTTATTGTGCTGTATAGACCACTACAATGATAAGAGCACACCTCACTTCACACAGGTGCAGTGTTGTTCAAGTTACTTGTTAGTTATAGTTACTAGTCTGAAAAAGTAACCAATTACTAGTTACTAAATTATGAAAGTAACTAGTTACTTTACTTTATTAAAAAAAAAAAAGTTTTTATATATAGAAGATTTTCCAATTCAGACACATTGTTTTCAAGGAAAGAATATTCCCCAATGTCACTGGTCCAGTTGTAGTTTGTTTTAAGCTCTACTCTAAAATGCACTTATGCCAATAGTACAATATCAAAAATCACAGACAATATCCATTCTAATGATATGGATATAATACTGATGCCCTGCCCTTGCACAGACAGGCCTAAAGTAATTACCCTATGTTGACCAATCATCATCATTATGATGACTTCATGCCCTGTGGAAGCCACTTTCTCGTTCTCATGTAAAGATGAAAATGTAAAGAGTTACATTACAAGTTACAGCACAAAGTAGTTTTGTTATGTAAAGTAACTTAAAGTAAGGGCGTTAGTTCCAACACTGCACAGGTGTGATTTTTATATCCAGCTTTTGGTGTGTGTGCACAAACTTTGTCCTACAAACATTAAATTCCCATTGACAGTACTAAGAAGTCCTTAATATGTCACTGGGGTGATTTATAGTTGTATATTGTCATCATAACGTGTGTGCATGCACACACATGAGTTTGTGTAGAGAAAGTAAGAGTTGTGATCGGGTGTACGTGTGTCGTACCCCTCCCCCTAATTAGTGTGGAGTCCGCCAGAGTTCAAAATGGACAGACATCAGCTAAGCGGTTGTGTTAAATGAAAGCCGAAAAATCACCAGCGAGGATGTACCCGCGCAAACAACCTTTTGTGTGCGTCATTAACAGGGAGGTTGCCAGGTAAGTGTTCCAGGTGGATGAGGGAAGCAAGAAGGGCCATCAGTCATCACTTGTGATTTTATGAGATTAAGGATTTAATTAGACATTGCATGCACAAATCAAGAACAAGTTGTTCACTCTAAAGGTGAAGCTTATTGAGGGGCGCTAGCCCCTCCTATATACAGGTTTAACGTTTGTTTTTAAAAACACCATTGACAATGAAGGAAAAATGTACGCCATCTTGTCCCTAACAAACATTAAACATTTAACAATAAAGAGAATTTAATGTTTGTGTTGGCACCGTTTTTTTACATCACCATTACATCACCTAATCAACATGAGTTAGACTTTAATATATTAGTGCCCCTCACTTCACACAGGTGTTTTTTTTTTCAACTGGCTGTGGTTGATTTGGTGGTTCAGCTAGTGATGCTGGTCTGTAAAGTCTATGTTTTACCGTGTCGTGCATCATTCAGTACCTACTGCTGAATGACAGTATAATATTGTGTGTGTGTGTGTGTGTGTGTGTGTGTGTGTGTGTGTGTGTGTGTGTGTGCAGGCCATTTAGGATTCAAATAATTATAAGAGAGTTGGGATGAGAGTTACATTCAGATTTGAGCATCAGCACAGAATAAGGACCAGTATGGCTTTTTTAGGACCATGTCCATCTATGGTGTCAAATGTGTGGTAAGCATATTAAGTTCACATAAATCTAATGTGTTTATTGCTATAGTAAACTTCACTTCTTTAAGTGTAAAATGGGAGGGGGGCACTTTAAATGTAGTCACCCCGGGGCACAACACTGTTAACACTGGACTGGGTTCCAGTCAGGAATGATCAGGGTCAGGGACAACTGACTAATCCCAGTGTACAGGGAATGGGGAGTGAATGATTTTCTCAAGGTCTTGGGCAGAGAAACCGTTTGATTTTGGCGATGGTACAAAGCTGGGGGGAAAAAAGTCTTTCACTGCTGCATTTACATGCAGAATCAAAGAGCAAACCGGTGGACAAGTTGCCAAGACCGTTTTTTTTTAAATCCAAGTGATGGAGTCAGGGGGACCAAACAGGACAACTTCAAACTTGCTTTCATTCAACAGTAGGAAGTTTTGTGTATTCCAACAAGTCTGACTATGACCTCAAGGCAGTTCATGAGGCAGACTAGTTTGAACTGGTCGTTTGGAATCAGGGGGAGATAAAGCTGTGTGTCATCACCACAACAGTGGAATGAGAGGATTTTAATATGAAAGGGTACTTTTATTTTTATTTAAAAATCACACCCATGTGAAGTGAGTGGTGCAACTCTGTGTGGTTCTTGTGGGTCCAGACCCACAAGAACGCGGCATGTCCGAAACAGTTGAGAAATGACAAGAGTTACAGTGTAGGGGTCCTCCGGTGGTCCCTGGAACATCCAGACCCCCAGGAAGGCGCCCAGCCAGAGACACACCAGTCTATAGGAGTGGTTGCACCACTCAAAAAGGATGGATTGCCTGTATTGACAAGACATAATGTCTTGATACGTTTAAATACTGCCCAAGTTATAATGAAAGGAAGTCAAGAGTCCCTACCTTTGCCTTGTTCTTGTAGAAGTGAAATGTGGGCATGCTGTTGATTTCACAGGCAGCAGCCACATCCTGGACAACACACACACAAAGAGTTTGCTTGTAATATACTGGTCAAAAACGTATCACATGCAATTCTAGTGCATTAAGTGCGTGTCGTTCGTTATGTTTATTACACACAGACTTTAGTCTCAAACATAATGCCCACATTTTCAAATGGTTATGTGCAACACTTACATCAGCATCATCCACATCAACTTGCAGGAAAACACAGTCTGGGTTGGCGTCTGCCATTTTCTATAGGAGACAGAATAGGGGAAGTCTGTTAGACAAATACCACATTACTAAAGACATGACCTATAAAAGCAACAGTATGGGTTGTCGTCTGCCAATTTCTATAGAGACAGAGAAAATGGGAAGTCTGTTAGACAAATAAATACCACATAACTGAAGACATTCAGTCACAATATAAGCAATGATCTCAAACCATCAAATAACAAAACAACCAAGGTGAGAACTCCCTGACAGAGCAGATTAATCTATTGCACAGTGCTTTACAGATAGTGCAGGCAAGTCCAGACCTGTGGGATTTAACTGTAGGAGGACTATTACTTACATGGAAGGTAGGGGAAATCATTTTGCAGGGTCCACACCACGTGGCTGTGAAATCCACTACCACCAGCTTGTCTCCCGCATCTTCCAGAGCCTTGTCGAACATTTCCTAAAAAGGGTCACAGTGAGACAATGATGTTACTACCTTTTTAGTTAGTTCCTTGGATTTTTAGTTTTTCCTTTATATCTAAAAGACCAAGCATTTTTAAATCAACGCAGTGCTGGGTTGCAAGAGCCTTGCACCCACTGTTGATGATGTGCATCATCTCAGGTCACCTTGGATTGTTCCCAGCAGCATTGCATGGATTTCACAACGATTCATGGTGCAACCCATAGTAATATATGCACACACCAGGCTAGCTGTGTGTGCAGTTGTGCAAGTGTGCGGCATTACCACCACACCCAGTGATTAAAAACATAAGAGATGAGAGGCATATAGATACTGGTACAGCTCACATTTCCTGGACATCTCACATTTCATGGACAAGACAATCTAATTCATTTAACAACCATGACATTTTGACAAAGCTTTTGGTGTATGATTTGCTTACTCAATGAGGAAGGTTTCACTATCTTGCCACACATCCGTGGGCAAGGTGCAAGACAATCAGCAGTGTCACAAAAGGAAGTAGAGTCTGCACACATTTTTCCCCTATTAGTGTTCCTGCCGATCAGCCAGTAAAATGTTCCATTATCAACACCAATATTCAAGGAAGCTTCTCAGAAAGACAGCTACAGCAACTCAGCCAGGTGCCAGCCAGGCCATCTATGAGCCAGCCAGCCACTCAAGCAGATGTGTTCATTAACCTACCCCCTACTGCCAGGCCAACAGCGCGTCCTAGTGGGTCTAAAAACGAGTGTTACTCCCCCAGCGATATTTGTTCTACACTACAGTAGAGGTAGTTTGTTTTTCCGCTGTTCTCGTGTGATAAGATGATTGTTGGTGATGCTGAACACGGGCCTCGTTTGTGTATTTCCTTGCAGAAATAGGCCAATAGTAATTTTGGACGGGTTATTTATTTATGGAAATCATAGACATGAAAATCGCTTTTACGTGCATTCACGACGGTTACTGTCGATTTTTGGCAGGCCACGTCGTTTTACAGCACACAAACGCCGGCTATATGCTCCGTCGTACGATGACGCCGCGCGCCGACAGATTGCAGATCTACAAGCTCATAGCAGATCGCGGATGCAATCGTTGTGAGCTTGTAGATCTGCCATCTTTCGCCGCGCGACAGCTATGGTGATATAGCCATAGATATAAGTCTATGGAGGATTTTGCTTTCACGTGATGGGGAGGACCATATAGTCCGCCGCTATGTTTCATAACAGCTGAAACTGATGAAATAACTGAATGGATGAGCAAAGGCTAAATGAGATGGCTAAATGTAGCCTAATGTTGCTTGCTTAATGCTCTCGTAGCAAGCCCATTCACCACGATTAGAGGCTGTGAACTTGCCTGCTTTCTTTACTAAGCGTGATAGTTCACGAGGCGCGACAGATCTGCAATGTACACACTACATAATTATGAATACATGCAGCTGTCGAGAAAACAGACGAACTACTGCTTGAATTTAGCCAGTGCCATTGCTTTATTATCTGACCAAAATGTAAATTCCACCTATAACCCGATTAGTTAATGATTCTGCAGTCCTTTAGCCCACATTAGCTTGATCATTCACTAAAAGTTTCAGCATGAGAGTCCAATACTCCAATTTCATCTCGTTTTTGTCTGGCATCTTATAGAAGATTATTACAAATCTAAGTGGATCGTATCAGTAAACTGTTTAGCTACAAGCCACCAATGATGTATTATAAAGTTACTTACTTTATCTTCGATAATGATGACCATTTTTCTGCTGTGAGGAGACTGGTTTGGTTGGGCTGGCTAATCGTGCTGCGTGGGTTGGGTAAGGGTTGGGTTGGCCTCGCGAGTCGCCTCGCACACGTTGTTAAGCAATGAAACCGCAGCGACCTCCACATGGTCCCGCCCAGTAGCCTATTACGCTTTTTAGACAATTATTAAATTATCCATAAACTAACATGCAATGCCGTGTCATAAATCTACTAGCCCTAGAATGGATGTGATATTACATCCTTTTCATGCTGCCTATTCCAAATACATGAACATTTATGCAAGTATTATGCCTATATTATTTAAGCTTATTGTGTTTCTTAGACATTTCATGTATCTCATCTATATACAGAAATAGAATGGCTGTGATATTACATTTACATGAAATGCATGTAATATCAGCCTAGGCCCGGGCTAGGGCTATAGCATTCTAGCATAGCTTTAGAAGATGATAATACCGGTACATTTATTTGATCGATTCTGACATTACTGCAGTTGCATATTATCATAGTCAGAAAAGTCGATACAAGAAATCTATGATTTGATCCAGGAAGACTAGCATTAAGCCGTAGAATGGCTATGCCATTACATTACATACATTTTTCATGTCTATTATTTTAATACATACATTTAATTCAAACTGCCTATAATATGTGATATCACGACACATTAAATCACAGCCATTCTAGGGCTATGTATGTATCTGTATGGAATCCTTAGAGATGGAATCCCTTTATCCTCTCCTCTCGCCTCAAGGGGCGTCCCTGGTTTCTATGGCACGCTTTGCCGTAAAGCGAGAGAAAATGCCTGAATCCACCGATGCCTCCTTGGTGAGAGACATTTGTTGTTATTGACTTTAAAGAATTGGAGAGAAGTGAACACCGCCGCTATGTGGAAGCTCAAAACGTCAAACAGCGATGCATAAGTTTAAAAGGAACTTATGAAAAGCAATGGTTCCTCAATTTAGGTACGTGAACTCATGTCGTTCGCATCTCGTATGTCCGACGTCGCAGATAGCATGTTGATGTTACATGGATGTGCACAAAAGAACATAGAGCGAGCATAATGTTTAGGCTATTGATAGCTACAAAACTCACTATCTTGCCCAGTGTATGTGCTATGCAAAGCAAATTGCAATTACCTGTCTGGTATGACAATTGATGTGATTCTTCATTGTTGTATAACTTAGATATAGGCTGCCTAATAGCCACACACACACACACACACACACACACACACTGTGTGCATACCATAACTTCTAAGTTCTGGAACTTCTGGGGGGAAATAATAATATGAGTATGATATTCAGGTATTATGATGCCTGAATAATAGTGTGTAGATTGTTTCCTTTAACCGTTTCCTGTCCGACTCAGGTGCCTTCATGACCCCATTATCTTCACAAGGTGAAGTACTGTACATCTGTTGCCATGGAGGTAGGCAGCCTTCCAGTTGAGTTGTGGAGGGTTATCCTGGCCTACCTGCCTCTTCCAGACTTGGGACGCTGCTGCCTGGTGTGTCGTGCTTGGAGGGAGCTCATCCTCTCACTGGACAACACCCGGTGGAGACAGCTCTGCCTGGGTTGCCAAGAGTGCCGACACCCCAACTGGCCCAGTCGACCACACCAGGAACCCCCGTCCTGGAGGGACGCCTTGAAGCAGCACTCGCTCGCCAGCCGGACCTGGACTCAGAACGGGCCTGAGCTCCAAGCATCCGTCTGCCTCCATCTTTTCCGTCGGAGAAAGGACCGCAGGGTTTGGCATGTCGGTTCTGGCCGTGATTTTGAGACCCTACGAGGGGCCCTGGGAGTGGCAGGACCATACGACCGCGTGGTTCTACACCCGGGAGTGTATGAGGAGCAGGCGGAGGTGACTCTAAAGGTGCCTGTAGAGCTAGTTGGGCTAGGTCGGCTGGGGGAGGTGTCCTTGCTCGTATGTGTGGAGCAGCAGTGCCCAACTGCCAGGCTGTGTAATCTGGTATTCATGCCAGCCTGGTTTTCCACCGTAGTATATAAGGTGAGTGGAAGAAAGAGTTGATAGACCGACCAGATATTTGTGTCCTGACTCCTATTTGTCTATATGTGTGTGTTTGTGTGTGTGTGTGTGTGTGTGTGTGTGTGTGTGTGTGTGTGTGTGTGGGTGTGGGGGGGGGGGGGGGGGGGGTCGCATGATCTGCGATGTTTTAACAAGAAAAAGGTTGAAAAATGTAAAGATTCAGGAACACATCGGCTGCCTAATTGCCAATACTCTAATGACTTCATTCAGTATGTTGACAAATATTTAATCTTTTGATTTCATCTGACCCTCTCCTTCCTTTACTACAGACATCCTGGGGTCATGTCCAGCTAGATAACTGTAATTTTGAGGGAGCTCAGCTGCAGATCCTTGGCCGAGGAACATGTCAGGCTCGTTTTTGTTCCTTCTCACAGGGCAGCTCGGCCCACTTTCTGGGTGTTGCCCTCAGCTTACTAGACAGCTGTGACTTCTCAGGAAGCGACACAGTCTCGGTAACTGTTGAAGGTCCTCCGGTGACGGAAAGGAACTGGGCTTGTAAGCACTTGGCTGCTCTGGCCCGAACATTCACATCTTGGGGCTTGCCCGGGAATAGTTGCCCACCAGCAGACCCTCGAACTGGGTATACCAGTGGAGCCCAGCCTCCTGCTGTTAACGTTTCTGTCGACAGAGGAGATGGACAGAGGAAGACTGGGATGGATGTACTGTGTCAGGGCACAGTGATTGAGGACGGCTGGATTGAGAGTGAGCCCAGTGAGGCAGAGGAGGAGAGCCAGGAGGTAGAAACAACCAGGGACATCGCTCAACCATTGACACTGGACTTCAAACTCCGCCATGACCACCACGGTCTCGGCCACCTCCTAAAGCCCCGGCCTGATGGGTCTGTGCCCCCGGCCTTCTCCCCCGACCCCCCCTCTGCAATCCCTGAACTCCTTTCTTTGCAGCAGGAGCTACACAGGGACCCAGAGGCCCAGACACTGGCAGGATCCATCCAGGGCTGCATTCTCAGGCGCTGCCTCTTCCGTGATGGGAAGGGTGGAGTGCATGTGTGCAATTATGGACAGGCTCGGTTGGAAGGGAATGTTTTCCGTGGGCTGAACTATGCTGTCCGTTGTATACAGAATGCTACGGTAAATAGGATAAGATTATAGATAATAGGATTATTATTATTATATATTTTTTAAATTATTGTCATATTATTTATAAAACAAAATGTCAAAGAAGCTTCCCTTTTGGATAACATTACTGAGAAAAGGCTGAGACCAACAGTAATTAAGGTAAAATTGCCAAGTTGATCTGTTATTTGATCTACACTCTACAGATAGTGATGTTGCGTAATGAAGTGAGTGAGTGCCGTGCATCAGGTGTGTTCCTGCGTCTCTCTGCACAAGGCCTCATCGCAGAAAACAATATCCACTCTAATGGTGAAGCAGGGCTGGACATCCGTAAGGGGGCAAATCCCATCATCCTGGTAACTACTGCACTACTGTCTGACCCTGTACATATTATTATTACTAGCCAGACTTGTCTTCTGTTTGGCTATTTGGCTAATCATTTATTGTCCCATCTGGGGACCAATAAAACAATTTTTTACTCTGCATCCTTGCACAAGTCCCCCTTATTCCATCTGGTCAGACAATGACATCAGAATGTGTTGATCCGGCAGATACCTCAGGTACCGGCAGGCGGGCAGCCACTGATGATCTTGAAAGTGAATGACAATATAGAACTCACTGAAACCGATTTTCAAATAACTTCTTCATGTGCACATTCTCCTCATTGCTTCCTACCCTCTCTTTCTGTCAACAGTGTAACAGAATACACAGCGGTCTGCGTTCTGGTATTGTTGTCCTTGGCAATGGTAAGGGCTCCATCCGCAGCAATCAGATATATAACAACAAGGAAGCGGGTGTCTACATTCTCTTCAACGGGAATCCTCTGGTTAGGTATGTAGGAGTATTTACACCAAAGAGATGTGGAGCTGTTATTGTACATGTTTGTTACAATGACAATAAAGATCTATCTACTCTACAGTATCTATCTATTCCCATCAGTGGGAGAGGTGCTTGCTGTTTTGCACATTGCGGTGTGGTTCTAGTAGTGGGTGAGCCATCTAGAAGAGAGTTTGTTTGTGTGTCTTTCCAATGGCTAATCATGCAAATATTGTTTTATTTTTTAGAACTTTAATTTTATACTGGAGGTCAATACTAGCGGTTGGATGACTGGCATCCGAAGATGACTGACTTCATATTACTGTTTTTCTTTTCTAACATTTTCTTCCCCTCGGCTCATTTACTATGACTCTTACTTTCTCTCGTAGTGGGAATCATATCTTCCAGGGCCAGGCAGCAGGGATTGCTGTAAATGAGAACGGCAGAGGGATGATAGTAGGTGCGTGAATCAGTATGCAGCCATTTCACATTATTTGCATCTTTCTTTCTTTTGTATCACTCTTGACACCTGTTGAATGTTAAAGCACTGCTGCTATGCCATTTCTCTTACCCAGATAACGTGATCAGAGAGAACCAGTGGGGGGGTGCTGACATCCGCAGAGGAGGCGACCCAGTCCTCAGGAACAACTACATCTGTCATGGATACTCGGATGGTGTGGTGGTGGGAGAAAGAGGCCGTGGACTTATTGAGGGAAACCACATATACTGTGAGTAATCGTCTCAAGTTTATGATATTGAATTCCTGCTATCCATTCATATTAGACTAGCTCATAGGGAAGGAAGAGCCCATTTAGGCTTTAAGGTTTCATATGATGCCACCCATTGTGTCCGTCACTAACTAGAATGGGCCTCCTCTGTCTGTCTTGTATGACGCAAACGCTGACTTTTTTTTTAGGTAACAAAGGTTGTGGTGTGTGGGTAATGTCCACCAGTCTCCCACAACTGCTGGGCAACTACATCACCCACAACCGCATGTATGGCCTGGCTGTGTTCTGCCGGAAGGACCCTGACAGTGGAGAGGCAAGGGAAGGGATCCATGCACGACAAGACAGAGCAGGTGGAAGGGAAGGGAGAGGGGGAGAGGTAGTAAGAGGAGGACAGGAACTATTCAATGAAGAAGGGGAGATGCTGGCATTGGAGAGTGATCTGGAAAGTGAGGACGAGCGCTACTCTGCCCGACGTTCCATCAGCGTGGCCCTTGTGGAGAGCAACTGCATGAGCCACAATGGAGGTGAGACTGAGAGCCATAATGATGGATCTAATATCACAGGTATAGTTACATGAATACTTTGGCTCAAGGCACTCTCTCCCCTTCTCTACTCCCTCCCCCTCTAGCGGTAGGTCTGTATGTAAAGAGCAGTGAGCCACTGAATGTCATCGCTAATCTAGTGAACAATAATCGTGGAGTTGGCATCGCAGTGCTACAGAGCACCCAGCTCACGCGGATGGTGGCAAACTGCATCCATGGCAATAGCCGAGGCGGTGTAACTGTGGAGAAAGACTGCAGGGTGGAGCTCCGTGGTAACGGCGTCTATGAAAACGGAGGCCACGGCATCAGTTTCTGTGGTGATGGGCAGATTGGAGAGAATGACGTGGTTAGTAATCGTGGATGTGGCATTCAGGTTTCCGACACCGCAGATGTCAAGGTGAGCTGTACTTTGGCATGAACACACAAATACACACACACTGTCACAAGCATATCAAACCTCATCTAAATTTCAATTAAATAACAGTTACCCAGTACTGTTCTCTTATGTTTTGTGGTTGTATCCGACTATCCGCGTTGTTTCGTAGATACTGCGCAACCGTGTTCAGCCAACACAGGGGTGTGGCATCGCTGTCCTTGGTCCAATGAAGGGCATCGTCCATGACAACATCCTGTTCCAGGGTCATCCTGGAAACGGCAAACCAATGTTACACATCGACTCTGACAATGAGAGCTGCGTGTTACGCAATAACACCATACGCAGGCCTAGTAGCAGGTAGCTAGACATCCATCACTATCTGTACAGTACTCATGTTGATATCTGCCCTGCCTTCGTCTCAAAAATGTCATTATACCCATTATTGACTTTTGGTTCCTGTCCTGCAACCCTTTTCCTCTCAAATCTACTCTTCAATCTATGTAAAGCGCCTTGAATAAAGGCGCTATATACCATTTATATATATATATACTGTATATCCTTTTGAACATTAAGACTTATCTCCTTAACTTTATAGCTGCTCATCTGCCCCCCCCTGGGTCCTGGAAAACCCACCCCCTCGTCCTCTTGCTGACCTGACTTCTTGCCCATCCTCCTCTCAATATCCCTCCCGCCTTGCTATATCCATGACAACCAGGATTGGTGCCACTGTGGACAGTGGATGCCATAACAATGGCAGTATGTTCTGCACCATCCTGTGAGCCCTGGCTCCCAACCACCCAGGAGGTTGGAAAGAGATGGCATGACCCCCATAGCCTGTCACTAATACTGTATGTGGCTATAGCAAATGTGCAGTTAAAACACCTGCTGACCGCCTAGACTAGTTTCTGTTAAATTGGTCTATACCCCCCATTCTTCACAGGGTACGATCGGCTCCTTCGACCAACCACTTATTAACCACTTAATAGCAGATCAGCTGGTCTGGTCATGTGACTTCTCAAGTTCTTGATTAAGACATTCCAAAACATTGCCCTTTTGTTGGGCTGCTCATTCAATGTTGGAACTTACAGGCCCACCCAAGGAGCCAGCCAACTCTTCATTGCTTTAAAGCCTAATTTATAATCATTTTTACAAATGACACGTCATACGGTGAAATATAAATGATGCTTACCGTAACCATTTGAATCCCGCTAGACCTTGTTGTTGCATCTACTGTATGCATGCCAAAGGTAGAGAACAAAAAACCTATTGTTTAAAGTTAAGAGCACAATTTTTAAACGTGTATTCATACTTTATTAGCTTTAACTGTATTAAGTGTAAATATAGTGTGTGTGTGTGTGTGTGTGTGTGTGTGTGTGTGTGTGTATATATATATATATATATATATATATATATATATATATAAAAAAATAAAACTTGGCTTTAATCTGCCAAGCACTTCGGAAATGCAAAAACGTGCCCATTATTTTAAATCCAGGTGTCTTGAGTGTCCACTTCTGTTAACAGAACAACGTAAACCTGTGCCTTGTTTCAGTGTAATATAATAAATGTACATTAGGTAGCTCGGGTAGTCCTTATTCTCTTATGTGAATATGCAAAAAATAAAAGTCCTTTGCACAGATTACTGGACTGTTGTCAGGTGTCTTCACCAAGCAGTTTGAATTTGTATTGTCGTGGCCTTTCCTTCACATCACATCTTGACATTGGATATCAATGAAGTTCCATGTTACTACTGTAAATAACCATAACAATTTACCTGTTAGCACGTAATATTTTTAAAATGTTTGATATATGATAAATTAGGTGTGCACACACAGGTTGACTCAACTGGTAATAGCCAGTTATAAATACAGTTAATGTCATATCAATTGACTCGTTTTCTAATCATATTTAAATGTGCTGTGATGTCATTGTCTACATATAATGTGCGTATGTTACCCACCCACCAGCTCAGTGGCCCTGTGGTTAGTGTCCGCCCTGAGACTGGGAGGTCGGGGTTCAATCCCCGGCCGGGTCATACCAAAGACTCTAAAAATGGGACCCAGTCAGCCAGTGCCTCCCTGCTTGACACTCAGCATCAAGGGTTGGATTGGGGGTAAATCCCTGCAACATACTAGTGTCATGTCCAGGGGGTGTACTTGTACATCAAGCTGCCTCATGCTACAGAGACAGGAGATAGGCTCCTGCCCTATGGGCCCCATGGCTCGCTAGATGTTTTAAACAATCTTCAAATGGTTGTTACATAACTTTATGGAGCACATTACAGTAGTGTCTGTTTACATTATTTGACACAAGCTCAACACAGACTTCGGTTTCCTTACAATTTCTGCTTAAGAACAAAAATTCCAGGAAAGTAGCAATTTAATCATGCAATCAGTTTATTTTAAGGAAATTACATACCTTCCCATATTACATGAATGTACCGTAAGTCTAATATGGTGTGAAATGCAACCATTCTTTATTTACCTTGGGGAGTTTTGCCAAACAAAAGTTAAAAACGAAAATGAGGCAGGCAACATTGGCACATAGACAGCGTCTGGAGGATGCGTTTAATGCCAACGATCACAAAAAGGCATGGGATATAATGAAATCTATGACAGGAATGTCAACCCCAACAAAACCTATTGTGACCGAAAATGAACTTGTCTTTTCCAATGACCTAAACACCTTTTTCGCCAGATTTGAATCATTGGACAATTCCGCAAAGTGTACTGAAATACTGAAGGCTGTAACACCTGCCCCCTCTGACAGAATTACCATCACTGAAGAGGATGTAAGGAAAGTGTTTCAGTGTACTAACACAAGGAAAGCTAATGGGCCAGATGAATGCAGTGCTTTTCTCCTCAAACACTTTGCATCTGAGCTGGCTCCAGTGTGGCAACCAATATTCCAAACCTCTGTAGACACACACACAATTCCCCTGTCTTGGAAAACCTCACACATAAAACCACTACCCAAAATCCAATGTCCAAAAGAACATAAGGATTATAGACCCATAGCTCTCACTTCAGTGATTATGAAATCACTTGAAAGAATACTGTTACATCTTGTCAGTATAACCAAAGACAAATTCGACCCCAGTCAGTTTGCCAAAAAAAGGGTTGCGGTACAGAGGATGCGGTTGTCACACTGGTCCACTTAATTACAAAACACCTAGATAAGTCAAATAATCATGCGAGAGTGCTATTCTTAGACTTTTCTTCAGCTTTCAACACAATACTATAATAATATACTAGTGTCAAAAATGGTACAGTTGGAACTGAATCCATACTTAATTCACTGGTATGCTTATTATACCAGGGTTGTGAGCTCAGCTGTACTTTTCACCCTCTATACTGACAGCTGTCGTATTGAGGAATGCCTGTCTGAATGTCGCACTGACACACCAGACCAATACATTCTAAAATACTCAGATGATACAGTTTTGATTTCTCTCCTAGATAGTTCCAGTGATCCTGGACTGCACCAACACAGAGTAAATAAGGTGGTTGAATGGAGTGATAACGCTCTCATCATTAACACAAAAAAGACAGAAGAGATTGTTTTTGGTACACCACCAGAGATACACAGATCCCCCATTACTATTCATGGGGAACCGATCAACCAGGTATGTTCGTACAAATACCTAGGAGTAGTAATAGACCATCTTTTGTCATGGAAAGATCAGATTGATTCAGTGTGTAAGAAAACAAAGCAAAGAATCTACTTCCTTCGCCGTCTAAGATCCTTCGGTGCTAGTAGACGGATTCTTCTTTTGTTTTTCACTTCTGTTATGAGTGTTCTTCAGTACTGTAGTACCACCTGGTATGGATGTTTGTCTGCAGCCCTAAAGTCACAACTGCTGCAACAACTGAACATTTGTTCAAAGATTGTTGGACAACAACTTCAGAAACTTTATACATCCACATATGATAACAGCATCCTAAGGTTAGCAAGGAATATCACCTCTAATACTAAGCATGTGTTGTATAGAGAATATAGGTTGCTACCTTCAGGAAGGAAATATGGTGTACCAGCATACAATACGGTCAGACTAAAGAGGTCCTTTGTCTACCAGTCGACCTTGAGGCTTAATCAGGAGATGTAGTAGCCACAGGATAATCTAAGCGGTGGATATTGCTCATGTCTTTATGTATGTAAATTGTCTTGTTCTTTGTGTTTTGTATATGTTCTGCATACTTGGCTGCTGTGTCGCAAGACAAATTTCAGTGTGAACTGACAATAAAGTACTATATCATATCATATGAATGTGCCTTTTCAGCAATGCCTTCCTCAAATTAACACACATTAAAACTTGGGAGCTGCCCGGTACAACCACAGTTGTTATAGTTGGCCACTGAGCAGCTCCACTAGAGCAGTTCAGGGTTCAGCCCTAATCTTTAGGCCACCACTGCCTCAAGTTTGTACAGTTTGGGAATGTTTGTATTCATTAAACTTAAAGCCACCATGTGGGAGAGGGGACATCAAGAAAATGTAACAAAAGGAATACCTTTTGTGCTGAAACTTGATTCTGGGAAAGTCAGCAGTTGAAGGAGTATTTGTACATATTAAATGTTTCAGTTTCCACAATTCAGTCCATGTTTTTTCATTAGTGATGAAACATTTTTTTTTGCGTTTGCTCATTGTTAACGCAGTTAGCGTAACACTGAGGAAGGCGGACGTGAAACACATCCATTCTTTTCGGTAGACTGCGGCTGCAGTTCATCAGCATTATTAAACTCCAAACTTCTTCAGAGTGTAACTCTGCAGACATGCTTAGTCACATGCAAATATCTCAACATAACTAGCATGATAAATTATTTAATTATTAGTGCACTGTATTGACCATCATTTAAATGGTTCCAGAAAACAAACCAATGTCAACATAGGGAGGGTGGGTGTGGGGGGGTCGTCCAGAATAATTTTAGCTAAGAACTAGCTAGAACTAAACCATTAAGAAAACCAAACATTCAACAGTGGGGAATCCTCATTCATTCGTTTTTGTTGTGCAACTATGTGCATCTAACGTTAACAATGCATATACATCCATTTATCACTCCCAATATCTTTTTCATCACTCCTCTCCATCTAACGCATTTTCCTGCGTTTCCTCCTGTCAACCATCGGGTCATATTTGACCAGTGGAAGAATAAGGGACGCGTGTTTGTGCTCATCCTTCAGCTCTGTCTCGTCAGTCTTTCCCCGGGCAGACTTACTCAGGGTCAGTCCCATTAACTTGGCCATATCCATTATCCTAAAAGAGAAATCATCAGTCAGTTAGTGACAACTTGTTTGATCTTATAATGTTGTATGACAGGAATGAAATTCATCATAGTGGGGGGGATAGGTGTTCATTATTTTCAGCGCCCACTTTTTTTCATGTCAAGTTCCCCCAAATTGACACTAATTAGCCCCACGGACCCCCATTTGAAAACATATGCCAGGGACCCACCATGAGAGAAGATTTGTACTGCTCTAGCAGTGATTCTCAACCAGTTTAATTTCAAGGACCCCCAGTTTGACAGTTTGACATTAGTCTACAGAATCTCATTTAATGGCCTTTCTATCTCTGGGACCCCCAATTTATATTGTAAAATCAATGTTAATTTAGTAACAGTGTACACATGGAACCAAATGGACCCGTTAGGGTGCATTTGGTTCCATTTGTACACTCTCAGAGTTAGAGAGCCATGAAGGGTCCATTTGGTTCCAAACTATCATTTAACTGGGGACGCCCTGGAACTCCCTCAAGGACCCCTGGGGGTCCCCGGACCCCACTTTAGGAACCACTGCTCTAGGGAACATTTTCCAGGATTGTCCTGGAGTTTGCTGGACCTTCATGTACCCCAGAAAATGAATCATACTTAGTTTGGTGATTCCAATGCACTACCATTAGGCCAAATAGCCATTTGCACAGATATCTTTAAATCAAATGGTCAGATTGCTGATATTGAACTTAAGTCATTTTTCATTTTTACTCACTTAGCCTCAGTGACCCCCAGGTCACGGTAGAGCAGTGTGAGGTTCACGGTCATGTGACCCATATGCAGCAGCAGAGCCATACAGTAGGCTGCCACTTTCAGCCGCATGGTCGATGATACCACGTTCTGGACCCTGAGTAACACACATCCCAAACACATGTTAAAGAGATAAACAACCATGTTCTGGACCCTGAGTAACACACATCCCAAACACATGTTAAAGAGATAAACAACCACGTTCTGGACCCTGAGTAACACACATCCCAAACACATGTTAAAGAGATAAACAACCACGTTCTGGACCCTGAGTAACACACATCCCAAACACATGTTAAAGAGATAAACAACCACGTTCTGGACCCTGAGTAACACACATCCCAAACACATGTTAAAGAGATAAACAACCATGTTCTGGACCCTGAGTAACACACATCCCAAACACATGTTAAAGAGATAAACAACCATGTTCTGGACCCTGAGTAACACACATCCCAAACACATGTTAAAGAGATAAACAACCACGTTCTGGACCCTGAGTAACACACATCCCAAACACATGTTAAAGAGATAAACAACCATGTTCTGGACCCTGAGTAACACACATCCCAAACACATGTTAAAGAGATAAACAACCATGTTCTGGACCCTGAGTAACACACATCCCAAACACATGTTAAAGAGATAAACAACCATGTTCTGGACCCTGAGTAACACACATCCCAAACACATGTTAAAGAGATAAACAACCATGTTCTGGACCCTGAGTAACACACATCCCAAACACATGTTAAAGAGATAAACAACCATGTTCTGGACCCTGAGTAACACACATCCCAAACACATGTTAAAGAGATAAACAACCATGTTCTGGACCCTGAGTAACACACATCCCAAACACATGTTAAAGAGATAAACAACCATGTTCTGGACCCTGAGTAACACACATCCCAAACACATGTTAAAGAGATAAACAACCACGTTCTGGACCCTGAGTAACACACATCCCAAACACATGTTAAAGAGATAAACAACCACGTTCTGGACCCTGAGTAACACACATCCCAAACACATGTTAAAGAGATAAACAACCACGTTCTGGACCCTGAGTAACACACATCCCAAACACATGTTAAAGAGATAAACAACCACGTTCTGGACCCTGAGTAACACACATCCCAAACACATGTTAAAGAGATAAACAGGCAGTGATCCATGCAAGTATCACTTCAACAGGCCCACATTCCAAGCCAGACAAAATGGTATTTGATGAAGAAAGAAACGTGTGCAACAGTACGTTCTAATTACATGTGTTGCACACAACTGAAAGCACAAAACTTCCATACCTGCCATTTCTGAATGTTTCCACAGTGAACGTATCCATCAGTTTGTTCTGGATGATTCGAGGGCAGCCATCCTCCTTTCCGACTGAAAATATGTAAAACAGTGGCTCTTTTAGCTGAGTGACAATAGCTGAGTGACAATAAAAATTCCAAACATGTATTTCTCTGAGCTACTCACACTTGCGAGAGATGTGGTGTTCTCGTACCAATCTGAGCATCAGATTGAGATAATATGCACAACGTGCACCTTTCTCTCTAGCTTCAGCCGCAGAAGGCAACATCTCCAACTGCCTCACCACACACCAACTCCTGGGACAAGAACAAATCATTAAGCACTTTCAACCTGGTGTCCATATTGTAGGCATAGAGTCCAAGAGCAAGGACGCACATCCAAAACCTTTTCAGGTGGTGATCAACAATACGTACATAGGGGGAAAGGAAGGGATGCCTACATATTGCAGGCATGAAATTATGGGCAACAATTTCAGAACATTTTTAATATTTGTGAAAGTTTTTACCCTTCCTAATGTGTACAATCAAGTAGTAGTAGATGAAAGCCTAGGCTGATTTTAGAGTTTGTTTTCCAGTTCAGGTAAAAACCTACAGCAGGATGAACACAAAAGACTGCATACTGTACTTGCATAGCAACACAGGTGGAGGTAAGCAAATGAATAATGGGTGTGTTAGGTCATGTGCATTGACAAATCTGTCGACTACCGTC
The DNA here is from genome assembly GCF_963924005.1 of Protomyctophum bolini. NCBI lineage: Eukaryota > Metazoa > Chordata > Actinopteri > Myctophiformes > Myctophidae > Protomyctophum > Protomyctophum bolini. Next base: position 13,937,600 of record NC_137864.1, read on the forward strand.
TAAGCTTGCACACTGGCACACCCATGGCTTTGTCTGGGCATACCTAAATCTATAACCTATGAGTTTCATTAGCTGTAGTTGTGTTGCTTATTCTGCTGTAGTTATTACAAACTACAAACTCAGCCTAAGGCATGGTCACATTAAAAAAAACAGTTTTTGTTTCATAAAAGTCCACCATAGACATTTCGTGAAAATAAATTCTATGCGTGTCAGAGTTTGGAAGCGCTCGTTTTCAATGACGCAACATCCTGCTGCCTCTGCATTATGTGCAATTTAGAAACAGGTGGTATGAGGGTGAGGGATCGTTGAGCTAATTTCCAATGCTCCATGCTGCTCAATGTCCATACTCTCAAACGTTCATGTGTTTCCTACCCTTCCCGTCTCATCTTCTGCAGCTCCTCTGGGCTAAGTGAAGCAATCTTGGAACCTGCCTCTTCCAAAGCCCCATATTCATCTGGAGTAAGAACTGGGAACTAGGATAAGGACACAGACACAAAAAGGATGGCTTGATGTGTCCCCTTGGTGACCCACACAAGCTTGCACGCACGTACACCACACCACGCCACACCACGCCACGGCCACATACACACACACACACACACAAGGATACGGTCATCGAACAGGTAGACATTCTCTGGTTTATCTGCATCTCGGTGGCATGGAGGAAGGTAAATATCGATATCTTCCCGGGACTCCGTCTGTGCAACCTCCTGCTGCAGGGCTAAATGTCAAGGAGAGAAGACAAGACAACGCAGGGAGGTTACAAATTTAGAATACAACCATTTCCAGTTGTATGGTTGTACAACCATACAAAAAAATAAAAATACAAAATAAAAATAAAATAATGGTTGTACAACCATACAACCACCTAGGCTGCCAAACCAGCCGGACAAATTTAGAATACAACCATTTCCAGTTGTATGGTTGTACAACCATACAACCACCTAGGCTGCCAAACTAGCCGGACGGCGTGCCGCAGGTTCGACTCCCGAGCCTGACGGCCTTTGCCACTCCCCATCTCTCTCTCTGTCTACTGTTCCCTATCAATAAAGGCATAAAAAGCCCCAAAACAAATCTTTAAAGAAAAAAGAAAAAGAAAAAATACAACCATTTCAGAAGAGCCAATATAATTACCTTCCAAGCCCTTCTGGTCAATGACACTGCTGGCAGCCTTGGCCACTGCCTGCTGCAGGGTCTCACTGCCCACCTGATTCAGTCTGCGGGAGCTCAGTGCTCGTTTCTGCTTGTTGGTACCAAAAGCCTCAATCAGAGAGTCCACCTGAGGAAGAGAGCACACAGCAGATTCATATATGACAGGACGCTAATATACAAAGCTTAATCTCTTGAGCCTAATTATTTGTTGTACAAATAGCACTGATTTACAAGCTCAAAGTGCGTTGCCATGTGATGCGTTCTGTCGATCTGCTATGAGAGATGAGAACATGAAATGTCAAAATGTAGTGTGCTGAAGCAACGACTCAAAGAATTGGGATAGAGTCGCTCGGTTGGAGCAGTGGTGCCTGGCCTGCCCTCCACAGTTGGGGGTTCGAAACCACTGCAGTGCATCCGGCTTTGTAGAGTGTCTGTACTAACACAATTGGCCCATGTTCGGGGAAAGGAAAGCCGGACAGGGAGGGTGATATTTGACACTGCATGTACTCCAACCGGCTGTCTCACCAGGGAGGGTTGGGCGGGAGGAGTAGGACAGAGAGGGGCTCAATGTCTTCACAGTGAGGGCTCCTTACTGGCAGGTTAGTTAATAGGATGTACAACAACAGTGACAACACACAAATGTGTGGGGGAGGAACTAATTGGCTAAATTTGGGAGAAAAGGATGTAGTATGCTATCAGTAGTTTCAGTTAACCCATTTAGACCAGAGGATGATTCTACAAATGCCTTCTAAATTGTGACAGTTTTCTGAAAAACCTTATGTTTCTGTCAGTCGTTCTCAAACATTTTCATGTCAAGGATCCCCAAAAATGATATGTAATTGGCCACCGACCCCCATCTGAAAATATGTTGTTCCAGTGACCCCCCCAGAAGCAAAGACTTCAGATTTTCACGATTTTTCAACATAATGCTTAAAACACCAACAGGGGTTCCCGGTCCAGAACAGGATAAGATGAATGACACATTCGCTACTCATGTGCCCTTATTACACTATTCCCAACTCCCGAGTAGGCCGGCGCCTTATTAATAGGCCAATGTTAACTTAAAATCCATCATAAGAAAATAAAAATCAATGCACCTTCTCTCTGTAGCTCTGACTGTTTGTCTTGGAAGTGTCAGTCTCTGTTGTCTCCCCTGGAAAGAAACCCAACAATTAATTAATAACACAAGATTGACATTCAACCTAAAGCAGTTAATGCAACGCCATTATCTGATTGAACAAGAGTTATCACATTAGCTGTACAAATAATGCATGGACATTTTTGAATGCAGCCTTGTGTGCTGTCATGGACAGAGGTGTGGCCAATCTCTGCTGTTGGTGGTATTTTACCTGGTATTACAGGTTGCATATTGAAGAGCTGAGCAGTGTGCACCTCCATATTCATGGTCTCTTTGTTCAGCACCCCTACATAATACCTATGTAGATGACAAATTTAAATTAAAGAAAACGTAATAACCACACAGCAAACTTGAGAATTAATCCAAGATCATTTTAGCATTTTTGTGATCTAAGATGATTTAATGTTAAACAAGCTGGTGTGTTTCAAAAGACAATTCAGTATTATACAAAATAAACTTACTTGCAAAGATTGCTTTTTGCAAAGTTATTTCCGACATATGATAGTCTGTCTGATTCGGCAATCTAGAGTGAGATGTACAAATAGAAGAAATACATGAATAGTAATAGCATAAATATGTAAAAGCTTACGTTCTTTAATAAACATATAATTAAATAAAGACATAATGCTGCTGCGTTTCAAGACAGTATACATTTTGTGCATTTCTCACCAGCATGCGTCTGCTCTGTTTCCTTGGGTTTTTATCATCGATGTTCTTATAATAGGTGAAATCCAGCTGGTCTGCATTTTCCAGGTTTCCGTTAGAAAACTGAACTTTAAATTTAAAAGAACAAGTTGTCAGTAATGAGCAACATACTGAACATAGCCCTCATAGGCTGACACTCCATACATACTGTGAGGTTTGTTGCTGGCTGGAGTATTTTAAGCACACCTGTCAATTTGTGTGTGACAAAAGGTAGCCTACTTTGTGCTGCTGTGAATGAATGCTGCAGTGTCCAGTCCACATTGATATATTTTACTATACACTGTGAATGAATGCTGCAGTGTCCAGTCCACATTGATATATTTTACTATACACATGACTTTTTTTAAGGGACTAAATTAATTTTGCTCCTATGCCATCAAAATGTGGAACGCCCTACCAACAGTCATTAAGACATGCGAATCCCTTGACTCCTTCAAAACCGCTCTCAAAGGGCACCTACGGACGGCTGCAATTCGAAACTGGCCACCGTAAAATCTGAATCCCCCACCACCCGTTTTCCCCCTCACTGTATATGTTTTTTCCCCCTTTTTACCCGATTTCCTTTTTTGGCTATATAGTGTAGTGTATACTGTATATTTGTATGTCTAAATGTTAGGATGAATTGAACATGTTGTTCGACCGCTTTATGGTGTCGTTCACAGTTAACAGTCTTGTATTGAGTTGTGCTTGAAATGTACTGTAATTCTCCAAGTGTTAATAAATTCAATCAATCATTGTTAAGTGTTTGTTCAATAACAGGGGTCTCTCTGTCTCCCCACTCATTTAATAAACATAAAATATATGTACATATCTTCAACCAATCCTCATGAGGAGAGAGTACCCATTTATCAATTTAATTACAGTTCCACTTGTTTTGTGTGCTCATTTATTTGTCATCACTTCCCAATTGCACTTGTTTATCCTACATATGCCCTGTCAAGTTCTATCCTGATTGGATTAAAATGTGTTTTCTGTTTACCAAAGAGCTGGAGATACTACTGTTACTGAACAAACGAGACAAGGCTATTTAACACTAATTTTACCAAGAAAATATCACTTATTTACTACTACACCTTTCATTGAGGTACAATTCCAAACATTTAAGCAGAAGACAGCAAACTATACTCAACTAACCTCGCCTACCCATGCAGTACAGTACCCAGTACCCACGTGTGCATTACTGCAACTCCTACAGAAGAAACATGCCAACGAATCGACTTCCATTCATCATGATATCAAATACACGCAATTATGATTGACTCTCAGAATTCACAAATGTGTAATATTTACCTATAACCGCTTTGTCGGTTTCTTTATCCACATCACAACACACCACTGTACAAGTAGCAGCCATGACTGCTTAGTTAGAACTACAAGATACTCTCTGGTCTGGTGTTGCACAAAAATCTGTGACCCATCCATAGTGGAAATGTCCCATTTACATCTTTGTTACAGACGCCTCTGTCGTCACATAATTCAATGGGTCACAGCTGTTGGTGTAATAGGTATTCGATCCAACTCGGCTCGGCCTGACCGCAGTGACACCCCGAGGTGAGGAGTGACATTGCAATTCTTCACCTCAGCGGGGGTCATGGACAAAATCCACAGCGCCACCTTGTGAGTCTGGTTGTAAAATCAGTCTGGGGGGGAAGGAAAATAGTAAGTACAACAGAGAAAGCAGTGTATATTGCCGTGCCGTGGCTAATGGATATGGATTAATTGATGAGTATGACAAATATATTGAATATCGCCCGCTATTCATGAATAACTGTGCATCCATGCAGTCACCGTGTTGTTGGGCAGAGACTAGTGAAAGCTCCAGATTTCCCCAGTCAGTCGGAGTCCACGCTGTCTCCGCCCCCGGTGTTTGCAGCTGCAGCAGCAGCAGCAGGGCCACCAGGACATCATGACCCAGTGGTTCCTCCATCGCGGCGGACAGACTGTCGGAGTGTCGGACTCCCATCGGACATGTCTGTGAACTGAAGAGCACCGTCGTGGGGTTTGATCGCGCTATCGTCGAGATGGATATCGTTGGCGTTAATCCGCGTGGCCGCTTTTGACTGTTATGAAGTCATAACTTCTTGGATACCGTTTACTTTACGTGATATAGCTTGCTGGCTACCAATTAGTTAGCTTTGTTAGCCTGTGGCTGGGGACAACAACAGGACAGGACAGCAGCACAGGCCCTGCACTGCTCTGTTTGGGCATTCGAAGGTAATAACATTACTGCCCGATTTTATTTTAGTTCAATAGCATATTTGTGTGCCCGCCTTTGCCAAGTAATACCGCTGCATGTCAATTGATGTGTATGTTAGCACTTAGCAGCTATAGCTAATGTTGTTCCATTCCCATTGCAGGAGGTTAATACAAACCGATAAAGCCTGGTCACTTAAGTGGTCGTCATCCTTAAAATTGCACGAATAATTTTGATGTTTGAGTTTTGTTGTTTGAACATAGGAGTTCTACATTCGCTAGATATTATGTTGCTTGCCTGAGTTGCCTCCTTGTCTACTTAGGCTAACTAATCATAATAGTAATACCATCTACATCATCGTATCGTTGTCACATTGTCGTCATGATTCACTGTAAAGCGCAGTCCACACCAATGCAAGTTGCTTTGGTGTGGACGGACTGGACCAACTGGTTGCAAGTTGTGACTATAGTTGCATTATGCAACTGCAACTAGTCACAACTAACTTGCAACCAGTTGGTCTGGACTGACGGATCTATGATGAATTGAAAAAGGACCGTGGACCCTCTTGTAAACAAGTGTAATGCTTTATTGGGTCGTCCACTCACAGTTGACAGTTTTTGTATTGAGTTGTGCTTGAAATGTACTGTAATTGTGCAAACTGTTAATAAATAAATCAAAAAAATCAGTGCCTTTTGGGGATAATGGTTGCAAGGAGTTGCATTGTTGGTTAGCAGGTAACCAAGGGTCTCGAAAGGGGCTACATTGTTGGTGTACTGTGGACTGGCCTTTGTTCATATAATCTAAACGACTTTAGATTCTTTAACTCTATAAAGTGTTGATGCAAGAAAGAAACGGCAATGACATGGAATATAATTATCCCCGCTGCCAGCTCCTCATTTATAGATTAATTAATCCCACAACTTTGTTTTGTTTCCTGAATGCCTCCATTTGTTCCTTCTCTCTGCCCCTCTCTTTAGGACCATGGACTTCCCAGGCCACTTTGAGCAGATCTTTCAGCAGTTGAACTACCAGCGTGTCCATGGTCAGCTGTGCGACTGTGTCATTGTGGTGGGCAGTCGCCACTTCAAAGCTCACCGTTCGGTGCTGGCAGCCTGCAGCACCCACTTCAGAGCTCTGTTCACTGTTGCTGAGGGAGACTCTAGCATGAACATGATTCAACTGGACAGCGAGGTGAGGATTAAAGCCAGACCCCATGTTGGTTTGGCCGGTATATCAGCCATTATTTGATTTATTTTGACAACATCGGTATAAAGCAGCCGATGTGTCCTGATTTTAACCACTTTCAAGTATCCTGGCATTCCTGTTTGGGGCATTGTTTTTTAATTGCTTTACCTAAAATTGTGAAAAGGCACAAGGTAAGATGGTAGCAAGTGATTGCAGGATTCAAGGTGGCTAATTGTTGGTGGACACAAACGGGTTGTGTGATAACAGGTTGTGTGATAATGATATGTGTATGCCTAGTGCCAGCATGTGGTTGATTGGTTGGTTGGTTAAAGCCTACCTTATTTTATGTCAATTTAGCTAAAATAACCGATCTACAAGCCCAGAACAGGCATGCATGTGTGCATGGTTTAAAAATGATGCACTGCAGTTTGTGTTGTTTGCACGCAGATCACATTTCCATTTGTGGTCTTTCATGCAGGTGGTGACGGCAGAGGCTTTTGCTGCCCTGGTTGACATGATGTATACATCAACCTTAATGCTGGGGGAGAGCAATGTCATGGACGTACTCCTCGCAGCTTCCCATCTGCATTTTAACAACGTAGTGAAGGCCTGCAAACACTACCTTACCAACCGCACGCTGCCCGTGTCACAGTCCAATGACAGACCCGCCCTCCACCACACCCAACAGGACCAACAGAGACACAGGCAGCAGCAACAGGCAGCGGAGTTGACGGCGAATGCGAACCTAGCAGCTAACGCGAACCTAGCAGCTAACGCAAACCTGGCAGCGAACAGTGCTACATCCAGGCTGCAGCGCTCCTTCCTGCTGCAACAGCTTGGGCTGAGCCTTGTGAACTCCGCTCTGGGCGGACTGGAGGAGGACAGAGTGGGCAACGGGGCGGTCGAACAGAGAGCTTCGTTCCCCATCCGACGCTTCCACAAGCGCAAACCCTCCCTTGCCATGGGCCTATCGGAGGATAGACCCCGTCAGAGGCCCCGCCCCTCTGCCCCTCCAGGGGCGTTAGTGGGAGAGGGTAACAGAGAAAGGGAGGAAGTAGCGCTGCTTTCCCCAGACTCTCACAAAATGGGGGATGAATCCAAACTGGATGCTGTCATCTCTGGACTAGTGAGGGTGTCTCAAGACGATGCTCAGATGCCCAGCCAATCAGACAGTGGACACTGTGAAGGGGGGGAGTCGGGGATGATGCAGGGGGGAGGAGTGGGCAAGGAGGAGTACATGGAGGAAGGGGATCACCAAGACGACGGAAAGATGAAGTCGGGGACAGAGGAGGACGTACAGGAACAGAAGGTTGGTTTGCCTGTTTCAGGGATTGGAGTTAATGTGCTAAATGATCGTAAATCATCAGCATACAATCAAATCACGTCTTGTTTGCATTCTATGCATGTTGCTGTTGTATTGCCTGTCTTTGTCAAGATTTTGAGCGGTGCACACCGACTGGGTGTGATCACGGGTGTGATTTTTACAATGTGTATTGTTTTCATCTAGGTGGTGGTGAAACGGGAGCCGCTGAGCTCCCCAGAGCCTGCTGACGAGACCAGCGATGTGACATCCCAGGCGGAGGGCAGCGACCGTGCGGAGGCCGGCATCCAGGAAGAGGAGGAGAAGGTGGAGTTGAGCCCAGAGAGCAGTGACCGCAGCTTTACTTCTGACCCCCAATCCAACTCTGATGCCCTGCTCCATCCTGGCTCCCAGCTCCTGCTCAAAGCAAGCCAGGGGGGCAGCTCTCGGGCTGGAGGGAGTGGCGGTGCGGGTGGAGGAGGATTCGGATGCGGCAGTGTACTAAGTGGCAAGTCTGGGTTTAACATTTCTAGCTTCCTTAGTGCTAAGGGTTTCGGAGGCGGTGGAGCCGGGGATGATGACCTCCCTAACACGACGACCGGCGACACTGTAGCGCATCACTTCCTGCTTGAACAAGAAACTGCTGGGACATCTGCCTCTGGCTCCCTGCTGCGCCACGGTTCCCTTAGTAGCGAGAGTCATGGTGGCTTTGGAGACAGCCTGCAGCCTGAATCACTCTTCCTACGGCCGTTACATGACGGTTTAGGAAGCCCTGGAGGAAGAAGTGGAGCAGGAGGTGGCGGAGTGGGGGACCCCTTTGGTCTGGACTTTGAACACTCCAGTCTGGGGCTGCATTCCCTGGCGCGAGCCTCACGAGGGGGCGCAGGAGCTTGTGCTCCCTCTCTGGGGTACCCAGGCTATCGGCGCATTGCTCCAAAAATGTCTGCTGGCATCGGAGGAGGCAGAGGTGCTGTTCTCCAGGGCGCTGCTTCGTCCTCCTCAAATCTTAGTGGCCCATTGCTTCTCAATGAGAATGGAGGTTATGAGATGAATGGCGGCAGGCCCACCTCCCTCCTACCGCAGCTGACAAGAGCCTCAGCAGATGTGCTGTCCAAGTGCAAGAAGGCTCTGTTGGAGCACAACGTCCTGGTGGTTGAGGGAGCCCGTAAATATGCCTGTAAAATCTGCTGCAAAACGTTCCTCACCCTTACGGATTGCAAGAAGCACATTCGCGTTCACACGGGAGAGAAGCCGTACGCCTGCCTGAAGTGCGGCAAGCGCTTCAGCCAGTCCTCCCATCTGTACAAGCATTCCAAGACCACTTGCTTGCGCTGGCAGAATAGCAACATGCCGAACACCCTGCTATACGAGAGGGACCATGTCAGTGGTCAGTCAACTCACTGAGCCCATATGGAACCCACAGGCACAAGGGTGCCCTGCCCAGACTGCTCATCGTCTATTTACCGTACTCTAGTAGTGGATGCTTACTACAAATAAGCCCCTCTGTATACAGTACAGCCTCTTGAAGTATCATTGCCATTGCCAATAATCTAAATTTATTTCTTACCATGCATTTGGATTCTGTTCAGATAATTCCCTCTGGATTCTCCCTGAATTACAGAGAATTCTGGAGGATCAAACGTACATGGAATAATAAATGAGGGCAAAGCTAGAGGTACTGTAAAGCTCCTTTTTGGGGGAGAGAGAAATACTTGACATGTACATTTGTTGAACAGAGATGACTTGTGTTTAAACCACACCTGGGATACACAAGGAAAGTTGTTAGTCTATAATTGGCTCCTTTTATTAAGGGAAGGAGAAGGGGTAGTTGTATCACTTCCTTTGTTGGCTAATAACTGAAGACACTGTGGGGAAAAAAAAGTAGGAGGTTGATTACTTCTTACACAAGTTCATTTTATTTTAGATGTATGACATCTGAAGTTGCCTTTGAGTCTGAGCACCTTTATGAAGTAACATGTACGGTCACTTTGAGCCAAGATAAGTGAGGAATTAACATGGCTGACAGTTGGCTACCGTCACCTTTGCAGTTTGCAGCGGTGTCTTGGAGATCTTGCTTGAAAAAGTTCTGAGAATAGAATTGTGCCATATAGAGGCATTTGTTAGGGTGTGTGTGTGTGTGTGTGTGTGTGTGTGTGTGTGTGTGTGTGTGTGTGTGTGTGGACAATGAATACAGAATATTCAGAGGCCATGTATTTGTTCAAATTAAACAGATTATGAGGTACAGCAGGTGTGGCAGACTGCTTAAGAAATGTAAATACTACACATTTTAATGGCTTTAACGTTTTTCTCAGAGTAAAAAAAAAACACAAGACGCATACCTAAATGTTGTATAAGAGTTTAAGGTACTTGGTGCTTTATAAATGTCGGTCATACTAATGGTGTTTCATTCATAACAAAAGCACTTGACTATAGTAGTCCAATTCTACCAACTAGAGACCTGCGGATGGTGGATTTAGCTGCGGTTAACCACAGTTTAGGCTGGATTTGGGTCATTAAAATATATTATATATTAATATTGGATAAACCGTGGGTGAAATGATCCGCGGGTGTTTTGCAGATTTATACAATTGGAATAATTGATTAATGCGGTCGGATAGCAGGCGGATTATTAATACGCGGATGCGGGTGACACAAAAAGCTCATCTGCAGTTCTCTACCAACCCTTTTTCATTTTTTCATGTGTGCATGTAAGTGTTTTGTAGATTATGTTTCTCAATCAGACAATGCATTCCCACTGCTTCTGTAAATTGTTGAATCGACTTCAATTTATGGTTGTTTTTTGTGCATGTGTTTTATCTGTTGTGCCATTTAAATTTTTTTAATTTTCCTCTAAAGTGTTGGATTACCAGGAGGACAAGCGTTAATGTATTTAATGTGTACGGCAAAGGATTTGGGACCACTGTTTAGTTTTTCCAGATCTTGTGAATCCACCACTATAGTTAAGTCACAGCTTATGCATATCAAGCTAAGTTTGGAAACCCGGTCTCAACCAAATTGAGAATAAGAGTACATTCATATATGAACTAAGAAAGAAATCCCACTACTGTTCTTTTTATATCGTGTTTGCCTTGTGCAGAATTTATTTCTTGATGTAGTGTGCCACTTGCACTGTCACTGACTCAAAATTCATTATTGCATCCATTCCTAGTTGGCACCTTGTTGTAGTCTTTACACTGTCTGTTAGTCTGTCTTTATAACATGAAACAAACAACAGTTTCCTTTGAGACAAAATTACTTTAGCCACATTACCTTGTACCTTGTGTGGTTGCTGTAAAACAAGCTGGACAACTGTGTCCTTTGTTCCATTTGTAATTGTTCTGTAAACAGTACCAGTAATATTTAAGTCACAGGAATATCCAGTTCTAGCTTGACTGGTCTTTTAAGGACTCCTGATGGTAGAAGCTTACATCTTTGTTCTGTCTGTGAACTCTTCCTCGCTTCCCTCCAACGTGAGAGAATTAGAAATAGTAGGAAATACTGAAACGCTGTTCCACGAAATAATTATGTTGTGGCAGATATACAGAGAATCACCATGACATTCTGCTAAGGATCATATCGGCACCACTCAAGTTTCACACAGTGGCCTGTAAAGAGTTTCCTGGGTGCTATCTTATATAACTGTTAATGTGAGCAGTTTTTATGTGAATCTGTGAAAAGTGCACTGTCTTGACATGTTAACATACCACTGCTTTACATATAAGCCTATTATCTAACATAAGGCCTAAATATAAATTGATGAGAAATGTCACTGCCTTATGCCCATTAGCTTAAAAAGCCGGGCTTTTTACTGATATGCCAAAATTGAAGAATTTTAGGTTCTTGAGAGTAACCTAACAGTGTAGTTCTAAGAAGATTCAGTGTTTTTCTTTTCTGATGAAGGTTGTACAGTATTTCTGTTGTACAGACTGAATAAAACGATAAAGTTTGGTTTGTTTGTTTTTATGTCTCAAGCATATACACAGATGAAAATGAAAGGCCACTTAATACAAAGGTTTCTGAAAGGCTAGTCAAAGGGAAACACGACAAAATTAGAATTAGGTATTAATTTATTTAAAGGAAACAAGATGGAGGGATATTACTTGGAAGGACATTGATTCCCCCCTACAGTTGGAGTCCTTTGATCATTGGCTCTCCTCTCAAGCCAAGAAGCAAGTTATTTGCTGCCAAAGCGGACATGGCATTGCGGGTGGTATAGGATGCACTAGCAATATGGGGCAGGATCACTGCAGAAAGAAACAGAAGAGGGAGGGTAGGACTAAAGGGTGGAGAACTAAATGCATTCTGCAAAAACATGCGAAGAAGATTACATGACGATAACCTAACTGCTGCTGCACTGGCACAGTCACATACTGTATGTATAAGCTGTCACAGTTGTTATTCTGCTTAAACAATGCACTTGTCTTTAAGTACATAATTATCTGCTGCCATTTGCTGTAACTGCCTTGTCCCATTGCTATATTTAACCATGCACTGTATGCATTGCATATAAATTATTTCACACTGGCCACATTGATATCTAACCTCTTTCTGTTCTTTATCTCTTTCCGCCTTTCTTGAAACTGCAATGATGATTATAAGACAAATAATTTAATTTCACCCACTTTTTTACACCTGTAAACTTACAGACAATAAAGTTGACTTGAGTTAATATTAAGGCTTGTTCCAGAACAAACAAACAAAAAGATAGTAGATTGGCTAATGCCTGGTGGGTTAAAACGGTTAAAGTTGTTAATGATCTGACCTAATTTCCCTGCAACTTCTTGGGAATTCACAGTTGGCATACTCACCACAGTTTTTGAGGCTGAAGAGGGGGTGGTTGGTTGGCAAGGGCTCAGGGACAGTGACATCTAATCCAGCTCCCGCAATCTGTCCAGTGGACAGAGCATCATAGAGGTCTTCCTGGTTCACAACACCTCCTCTGGTAGACGTAGACAACACAGCAATTGGAATCAGTGTTTACAGTATGTACATTTAAAATACAAGATGGCTTTAGTTTTTCTTTAATGGTTACATGTATTTTATGATTATACATGTGTGCGTGCGGGGGGTACCTGCTGGTGTTGATGAAGATGGATGTGTTCTTCATCTTAGAGAAGAGGTTTTTGTTGCAGATCTCTTTGGTCTCTGGTGTGAGAGCACAGCACACAGCCAGGAAGTCTGACTGCTTGGCCAGCTCATCCATAGAGACTAGAACAAGTAAGAGACTTAGGGTTGTATTTTGCGTATCTTAAGTACCAGGTCTTATTACTTAACTTAAGACCTGGAGGCGTGATCAATGCCATTAGGCTATTCTGAGAGGCCAAAGAGCATTGACCTAGCCTCCAGGTCTTAAGTTAAGTAATAAGACCTGGTACTTAAGACACGCAAAATACAGCCCTTAATGTAAGAGGATCTCATTATCTCATTTACAAATTAATATTCAGTTGAAATGTTGCAAAGAATTGTCCCTATAATCCAAAATGTAAATGGTACTTAGCCGCTTAAGCCCTATATAGTCTTATAAAGCCCCAAAATAGCCAATCTACAAGCTTCTGCAAGCTTACATTATTATGAAAAAATGTGAAAGCTTTTGAGAATTTGCCCAAAACAGGTGACACCATGGCAATTAATATGGTTCATATGGCCCATAAGGATAATAACCCTGTACCTTTGCATGCATCATCTATCTTTATATTAAGTTATCAACTCCAAGGGAACATGTCTCATTAGAATTGTTTCAAATGATTCATTTATATTCTTGCATTTGTAAGCGTGCGGCTTCCTTACCATATTCTGCATTAATAATACTAGCCAGTTCAGGTCTGGGGGCCACATCTGTGTAGATGAACTTCTTCACCTTGAAGGGGGCCAGGCGCTCAGCAATAGCCACACCTTAAAGCACAAGCACGTAAGATATGAGAATGCGGCAATCTGACAAAACGGTTTGGCAAGTGGTGGTGGTGATACGCTATTTTAGGTAGTTCACATGTATGTGTGTACTGTACGTTTACGTGATAAAATAATGCTCACCGATCCTCCCCAGACCCATGATACCCACAGTGCTGTTGGCCAGTTCATATCCGCACAGCCACAGAGTTCTCCATGTGCCCCATCCACCTCTAAAAGTTTCAAGGCATAGTATAAACAACCATGTGCCTCATTGTTGCTGCATGACCTTGACATTACCACCAAATTGCACCATACAGGTGAGCAACTTTGTAGTTGGAGAGGGCCACTATATTTCCACACTCACTCCAGAGGGCCACATTGCATATTACTCTCGTAGCAAAAATAGCCAACATACAAGCTCAAAACGTGTCGCACTGAGCTTGTAGATCAGCTATTTTCACTATTATTTGAATTGAAATACTGAATTATTTTTTGCTGCTTTTGAATTGGAATCCGGAAAAGTATTAATGTTATTTAATTTCAAATACAAATCAAGTCATATCAGTATTCCGAACCTGAGGGCCACATTAAGTGAAGGTGGGGGCTATACTGTATGTGGCCCTCAGGCCACCAGTTGCCCATGTATGCTGTATCACATACTACTGAGTTACAGATACCTTGGACATGTGTTGTGATTTGTTGATGATAGAGTATTCACGATTCATTGTAGACAAACATACATTATACATTATTATACAAACAGACACACAGTCTGCGTCATTAGAACGGTTGTTTTGCGGCTCAACTGACAACCGCATGTGTCTTACGTCTTGGCCTCATGCGTGGCCTCAATGAGTCTTCTAGAGGTGGCGAGCAACACAGCCACAGTCAGCTCAGCCACAGAATCTGTCAGAACGTCTGGGGTGTAGCCCACACGGATCCCCCTGAGGTGAAACACACACACACACACACACACACACACACACACACACACACACACACACACGTGATTTTCCGTTAACTCACAAAGTCATGCATGCAACACAGTCACCCTGCTGCATCACACACATTTTCAGACACACACGCACACATGCACGCACGCACGCACACACACACACACACACACACACACACACACACACACACACACACACACACACACACACACACACACACACATGTCGCGCACAGATCACGTATAGACACATGCACACACGTATAGATTAACTAACCGTTTTTTCAGCTCATCCAAAGAGAGATGATCAAATCCCACTGACATAGTACTAAGGACCTTCAGGTTTGGCCCTGAAGGAATGCACGCACGCACACAAACACACACACACACACACACACACACACACACACACACACACACACACACACACACACACACACACACACACACACACACGCATACAAAGAATGAGAAGGGGGAACATTTCAAAGGACAGCACCCTTTGAATCCAGATTGGTCAATTTGAATAGGTGTAGGAGAACACTAACAGGCCTCTGACCTGCAGCGTCCAATAGTTCTGCATCGATCTTCTCTGTCAGCACACAGAGCAGAGCATCAACCCCTTTGACCTTTTCAAGTAGCTCTTTCCTGGGCACAGGGACATCGTCTGAGTCCCACATCTCAAACTGCACTCTGAAGAAAACATATACACCCTCATTAAAATAAATTCCTATCAGAGGAGAGATAACTCAATAAGGAGAATGGTAAATGGTATAATAGATAGAGATATACCCCTTTTGGGCAATTGCATTCTTTTCTGTCTGCTCCGAGGGCAAAGTGCATTACTGCATGCCTATCCTGTTTATTCAGGATGAGTAAATTATGAACTTCATTAACTAAACATTTACATAACATGAAGCTTTCAGCCATCATTGCACACTACTACAACAGAATTATGAGATTGTAATCTACGTAAAACCTATTCTATATACTTCAGATATCCTAAAATAGCAGATCTACAAGCTCACAACGTGTTACACAGTGCGACACTTTGTGATAAAATGTTCGAAGATTTTAGAAGAATTGTAGAAGGTTTTTGATAAGAAATATAGTAAAATATAGAACATAGCAAATATACATGCAAACAACATGGCAACGCTATATTTTCTCTGAATGTCCAACATGCCCAGAATAGGGACGCTTGTAGGCTTAATGTGGTTATGTAGTCTCATGCTGAAAAGATGACTCACTTTCCAGACTCACGGAGGATCTTCAGGCCTTCAGGTGGGATCTGTCGGGTGACATACACCCGAGGCAGGGTGGACATCTCCTTCTGCATGGTGCGCCTCACATTCCCACTGACCGTTAATGGAGCAACAGCTATTCGCTGAAGCCTGTTCAAGGCAACACGACTGCACCACATTGCCAAAAGAGTAAATGTGTGGGCAGGTGCCAGAGAGATGAACAACAGGGTTAAAACGGTACTTTGGAACTTGGAGTTCTTGTGTGGCTACAGTTCAGGAGGAGGTACCACTACCGCTTTTGACCAATATGAATGGAGGGAGTGAGTTAGGAGGCTAGGGATGATGGTATGCATCTGCCGGGATCCCCCCTCCACACACACACACGCACGCACACACGCACGCACGCACGCACGCACGCACGCACGCACGCACACACACACACACACACACACACACACACACACACACACACACACACACACACACACACACACACACACACACACACACTTCTATATTCTACGCTTCTCTATGGTGAAGTTCATAAATGTTTCACTTGTTAGCAGTTGACCTTTGTCCGTAAACATTGGGGGTCTCAAATGCAAGGGTTTTCTTTTTCACTCACTGTGCGACAGGATCCAGCTCCACGTGCAATGCATATGCCTCTATACTGTGTGGATTAATACCTGGTGCTCAAATCTAACTTATTCTAAAATATCTATTAAATATTGACACACACAAATATTGACACACACAATGTGTTCTTGTGAAAGGTTCTCTGTTATGGTTTAATTTAATACGTTGTGTACCTGTTACCACTCTGGGACTACAGTTGAAAAAGTGTACTGGTATCCACGATTTATCCAAGATCGATGGATAACTGGCACTGGAAATTGTTTTTTTGAGCTGAATCTTTGTCAATGTCACATACAGACAGTACAGTATGTTTACCAGTCACCCATAGACAGTTAGACTTGAGTTTAGGGTTAGGCACTATAGGGTTTAGGTTATGGTTTGGTTGGTTTCATTAGGCTTGGGCATTAGGGTGGGTTACTTACTAAGTTATGTCTATGTTATTCTACCCAGAGCTATGGCTCTGATTCTAGTACCATAGATTCTACCCATAGAGCTATAAAGGATTCTACCAGGCAGGAGTGACTGAAGGAGCCACAAACGTTCCCCTGTGATTGGTCTGGCCCCAGTCACATGATTGTGGTAACCCGGAACAGTTCTTTCCAAGCACACAGTACAGAAGCTGTTCATATTCGCTCGTAGCGCACATTGACAGGTAGCAATCTGCTGTAATTCACACTGAAGAATTGTCTTTGTTAATATCGGGAATTTTTATGTGTAAATATGTCTTTGTTTAATTAGCCCTCGGGCTTTCTTTGGCCTATGCGTCATCGCTTTTAGCAAGTTCATGCCCAAGTGTTTCAGAAGCCGGGTATGAGTGTCAGCTAGCTGATTTAGCTAACATCTCAGCAGGCCCACAAGGCAGCAATTCTTAACTTGAATGAAACTCGTCCCCTCTTCGGTTGTGTCCAGCAAAGACAATCTAACGCTAGAAAGGTGACATTACGTGCGTAGGTGAGAACTGTCACATCAATAGTGTTGACTGTAGCCGACGACGGACGGACGGTGGATGACGTTAGGAACCTGCTAACGTTAGCTGACAACTAGTCTGTAAGGTGTGTTCTGTGTGTGTTGTGAATTATTTATTGCTCAAATATGCTGCAAGATTTGAGCCTGTGATCATAATGGTCCCTCTGACTGCTGTCCCATTGTCTTTTAAGATTTCCCCCATCCATAGCCCACTGTGGTTTTCTCTTGGACCATAATCCCCCCCCCTCTTCCCCTTCCATCATGGCTGCAGATTCGATGGAGATTGACGACTCTCTCTACAGGTAAAGTGTCATACATCAGTTATTACAGCCAGACCAGTGACCACTACATAATAATAATAGCTACAGCATGTTACCTTCACTGCATACAACGCTGCATGTGCTTATTCTTGCCCTAGGCTAGCCTCGATGACCTTGCAGGCTCATGCAAAGGCTAAAATATGTGATTTAGATAGCATGTTATGTAGACAGATCCCAGGTCATTATTGATCCGGTTCTTTATAGTTTCAATGTACAGATATTCTACTGTTAGACGGATGATAGGGTCTTAGTTTACTTATGATCCTAGATGACTATTTCTATGCATTTGGTGTATTACTTTGTGTTCTTGCTTATTGTAAATCGCTCTGGATTAAGAGCGTCTGCTAAATGCCTAAATTGCTACAGTAATTGTTATTGTCTGAAATTCTTTCTATCCGTCTTACCGTTTCAGCCGGCAGCGCTATGTTCTTGGAGACAGCGCTATGCAGCAGATGGCCCAGTCCTCTGTATTTCTCAGTGGAATGGGAGGATTGGGAGTAGAGATTGGTGGGTACCATGTTCTTGAACCAGGGGTCCCTATTTTGCATGTCATAATAGTATAATAGTAATGCAATGTGCTGATATTTTGTACCTTGACTATTTTCTTTTGACACAGAGTTGTACAACGAAATATGAAATGGTGCTTGCCCTAAGTAGTTAAAAGATATTTGACACAGTATCACGTTATTACGTTGTGAGTCTTGTGACCCCCCCAAATAATCAATCATAATACCAACCTTGACCTGCCATCGAGCAAAGATATGGTACAATTGGCTTGGGCAGTTACAATAGCATTGAAAATCACTGTTTCTTGTTTTTCACAGCCAAGAATATTGTGTTGGCTGGTGTAAAGGTAAGTGTTCTTTTGATATATCCTGCAACACAGATTAAAATGTATTATTATAATAATTTTTACAATATCCTGTAGAACTGAATTGACTATAGGAATTTTGTGTTTGTGCACATGTGTGTTCTTGTTTGTGTGTCCGTCCACATGCGTTTTCTCTTCAGGCTGTTACTCTCCATGACACCAAGCAGTGTGAAACCTGCAATTTGGGCTCCAACTTCTTCATCCGCCAACAGGATGTGTTGAGCCAGAAGAAAAGGTAAAGCCGATGGCAGGGCTCGCCACTTCTCCTTTCTTACAGCTAAGCTTTGGTTCATACTATAGCAGGTCGCATTTGCCTATAATATATTTCCCCATTTTGTATTGCTCTATATTAATAGAGAGGGTTCTAGAAACAACAATTGAGTGTCCTATGTCGGTGTCTTTGTCTTTTTATACGTGCATATATACACACTAAATTGTCCTTTCTCTCTCAGAGTGGAGGCGGTCTTGCCTCGGGTAGCAGAGTTGAACCCATATGTCCATGTAGACATGTCTTCCTCTACTCTGGATGACAGCACTGACCTCAGCTTCCTTAGAAGATACCAGGTACTCTCCTCTTTGTAGCAGTGTGCCTGAATGAACTGGGCTTAGGTCCCAAAATTCAAAAATTGTTAAGAGGACATTTTTAAGCTGTTGTACTTTTAAAACATGATGTGTTTTGTTTTTTTACACCGTACATTGCTTAAAATGTTGTCATTTTCAATGTTAAGACTAATTGGATGAATGGTACATGTGAGGATAGTCCTTGTTCATAGTTCATGTTATTCTGTGGGAATCCTTTGGTTGAATTAATTTGGTCCCAGACTTTAGGACAGGAACACCTTTTGGTGTTTTTACTCTTCAAGACGGAAACCCATTTTTGGGGTTTGTACAGTATATAGCAGCAACATATTTTTGTAAATTTTGTTTTTCCAGAAAGGTCAGGATTTAGAAGGCGTTTTTAGAATCGGCCTCAGTCCTAAGGGTTAAGAGCATTGTTCTGTTTAGCTCGCTGATGTCTCTGCCATATCTACAGGTAATAACAAGGTCTGACTGAATGACTCTGCTGTCCTCTGCTGTGTTCTCTCTAGTGTGTGATTCTGACTGAAGCCAGACTGAGCCTGCAGAAGAGAGTGAACGAGTTCTGCCACTCACAACAACCTCCCATTAGAGTACGTTTACACGTTTGCACTAAACACGGGTGATTTTCACGGACAATTATATTTCCGTAATTTTCATAGTGTTGCTGATGTCTGATTTGGGTGGGTCTTTCCATGTATTGCTGTACTTCAATATTTTCTTGCATTGGATAAAATATACCTGTGTTTAGTGATGGTGTGACAAAAAGGATGTTAGTGTTCTAGGATTAGAGGGGTAGTGACTCTTGGTTGTTTTCGAACCTAAAATCAAAGCATAATCAACTGACTGATGTCATCCTCTCTTCCTGGTAGTTCATTGGCTGTGATGCCTATGGGATTTGTGTACGGGTGTTCTGTGATTTCGGAGATGAGTTTGAGGTGTTGGACCCCACGGGGGAGGAGCCTAAGGAAATCTTCATCCAAAGTGTCACTCGGGTATGGATGTATGAACTTGATGTTTGGTTAATACAGTTGTTTAGCAATGTTGTTTTTGGCAGCAAATTTTGATTTTAGTTTTAGTCATAGTCTCATTTAGTTTTAGTCACATTTTAGTCCCCCGTAATGTTTTTGTGTTAGTCTAGTTTCAGTCGACTAAATGTCATAAGATTTTAGTCTAAATATAGACTAAAATCTAGACTATCTAGACTAAATAAACAGTTGATTTAGTCTACTAAAATGTATTTTGGCGGGCATTCATGCCGTCGTAATGCTGAAAATAGTAGATCTGCTATTTTCAGCATGCAACCAAATGTAAAATGACTTATACTGGATCTCTTGTCCACTTAGTTTTCATTTAGTTTTCGTCAGTGAAAAAAGGTAGTTGACGAACATTTTTCCTTTTAGTTTTGGTCGACAAAAACAACACTGTTCAGTTGTTTAGGCCCCATTTATATCACCCACAAGTACAGATCATGTTCCTACATGGATTGCTTTTCTGGTCTTTGGTGTTTCATTTAAAAGAATTGCCTTTTGAATGAGTTTGTTTCCTCAATGTATTTGACATTATTGTGTTAAGAGCGGTTAGATGGCGGAATTGGGGCAAAAAAACCATCACAGTGAAATTCCACCCATAACAATAATGTATCCCCATTTGCCCTTTGCACTTCCAGGACAACCCTGGAGTTGTGACCTGTATGGACAATCGCACCCACGGCCTGCAGACAGGTCAGAGTGTCTTATTCAGAGAGGTCAATGGCATGGAGGAACTCAACGGCACGGCAAGGCAGGTTTCAGGTATAAACCTATTGGCTCACTGCATTTTGGATTCATTGAATTGCATATAGAATTAATTAAATAATGAATCATAGAAATTAATAGTTGTATTGACATTTTAGTAAAACGGTACGACAACTTAAAAACATTTTAAAACGACAATATCATGAGTCGCAGACGGTAAGCTACTACATTTGTCATATGCCTGGTTATTTATATCGGGTCATTTATCTGCTGCATTACATTGTTAGGACTGTTGCCTCTTTCATGCTGAACTACTTTCTTTACACATCTTCAGTTCATTGCTGATTAATCAGATTTGATGCAGTGATATAAAGCCAGTCACTGACATAATACTGGGGCTGTAAAATATGTCTACACCTCTGATGATATGTTAACTTGTTTTTTGTAATCCCAAAACTGTCATTTATTTAAAAGTGAAATACAAGCTGAATTGTGAATACTACACAAAGTATTACTTGCATTCCTTTATACTTTGTTACATCATTCTTGGTTGATTCCCTTTGTTTGTGTGTGTGTGTGTGTGTGTGTGTGTGTGTGTGTGTGTGTGGTGCGGTGTGTGTGCGTGTGTTATACAGTCCTTACACCACACAGTTTCGCAATTGGGGACACGTCCCATTTGCAGCCGTATGCACATGGAGGGTTCTTTGTCCTCGTGAAAACTCCGATAACCTTAAGCTTTGTAAGTTAACTTTCAAGCCACTCAGCAAAGAAAACGTTAGATATTGTAAGATTCACAGAGCTCAAAGTGTGTGCGTGTGTGTATACATGTTAGGAGACAATGGAGAAACAGCTGTGTGATCCTCAACTACTGATCCCTGACTTCAGTAAGCCAGAGGTGAGAGTTCAGAGCAGCACTGGTTCTGTAACTACTGATTGGATTGATTATCTGAGTGAAACTTAATCATCACCCTCTCTGTCTGTTTGAAATGCACTCATCAGGCCCCACTACAGATCCATGCAGCCATGCTGGCACTAGACGCCTTCCAGGAGCAACAAAGCAGACTGCCCAATATTGGGTAACCAAAATCTATTTACTTCTTGTCATTGTCCCGCTTGCTTTCTTTCTAATTGAATACATAAATGGTAAATGGTGCATTTATATAGCGCTTTTATACAAGCGCTTTGCATAGATTGTGCATTACATTCACCCATTCACCCACACACCGACACACACACCGACACACACACACACACACACACACACACACCCCCCGATGGTAGAGGAAACCATGCAAGGCACCAACCTGCACATCGGGAGCAATTAGGGAGGGGTTCAGACTTTCAGAGTGCTGCTCAAGGACACTTCGACACTCTGGGGGAGTCCGGGATCGAACTGGGAACCTCACGGCAATTTTGGTCGCTCTACCGGCCACTGTACCCCTGAGCCACTACTGCCCATTGTGCCCAATACATGCTCCTATCCCCTGCAAGTACTCGTTTTGTAGGGAGTCCCTCACAATTAGTCTTTATAAAACAGGACTCAAGCTCCTGCCCCTACACATTATTAAATATAATATACCGGTACACTAAAGGGTAAGAGCTCTGGTTAGATAGCAAAACAGACTAAACTGCGTCATTTTAGGTAGCTGCATTTTCTTATATTATTAGGTGGCCATAGTTTAGCGCCTTAGTGGGTAGAGAGGTAATCTGGTATAGAACATTTGGTTCACTTCCTGACCCCGGAATGAATCACATTTGAATCACTTTCTTTCACTTGATTTTGGCTTTCCGCGATATCCAGAACCATAAAATAATAAGACTTGAAGATGTAAAAAATAAAACATAAATAATAATAATACATGCCTACAAAACCATTTAGATTAGAACCTTTCCAGAAACATTTATGGTTTGTTAACTCAAGTACATGTTTGATTGTATGTGTGTTCCAAAGCTTTCTACAGCTGTAGCTGAGGATAAACTGTTCTCCTGATTCCGTATTCTTCATGTCATGCTATTTACTCCAAGGGAGGTAAACTCTTGCTGTTTTTGATGTTGTCTTCAGGTGTTTACAGGATGCTGAGGATATGGTGAAGCTCACCGAGGAAGTAAATGCAAAACTCAGGAACAAAGTGAGCGACTCTCTTGTTTCATTATCTTGAATGGTGCAGATGTTCACACATTCTATATCATGTTTATTTTTTTAATAGAGGAGGTATTTTAGTGTTTAGTGTTAGATGGGTGGGCCGCCAACACTTTCAACATTTTCAAGTGGGCCTTGATCTAGAAAATGAAACCACTGTATGATAGTATGTTTTTGTTTAGTTATTTTCATTCAGTCATTACATGTTGTGTCTTAAGCTAATAATCGTTATAAATGATCTGTCAACACACACTTGCTCTTTCACCCTTTGACCTCGTCTCCTTTGCACTTCTCCTCCTGCCCGGCCAGGCTCCAGTGAATGCTGAGTTGGTGCGCTGCCTCTCCAGGACAGCAGGGGGAGCCCTTCCTCCTTTAACAGCAGCCACAGGAGGCCTGGCCAGTCAGGAGGTCCTCAAGGCTCTCACAGGGAAATTCACTCCGCTGCAGCAGTGGGTAGGTCACAAGAATCTCCATTTCACCACTTTGGAAATGTGGTGTAATAGAGGGAACAATGAGGGGGACTAGTATAGACCTTTGGGGTCAATGAAGTATATGTTTTGGGGTCCGTACGCTTTTCCGACACGTGGAAAATGACCGGATTAAGGTTGGCGAACATGCGTTAAGGTTGTCGACTGGATTAAGGTTGGCAAACATGCACTGCTCCGTGCTTGCGGTTATGGTTAGGTTAGGGGTTGAGGTAGGTTGTCGTTGTCGGATCAATGACTGGTCTGAACTTAGTACTGCACCCTTAACGTTTTAAGTAGTGGATAAACAGCAGGCAGTACTGTACGGTACTGATGAATGTTAATTTCCTGTGTTTTAGTTTTACCTAGATGCCATCGAGGTCGTACGACCGCTCCAGTCTCTCTCTGCTGAGGAGTTTGCCCCCAGGGGCAATCGGTACGACGGACTCCGAGCCTGCATTGGCGAGTCCATGTGTCTTGAACTGCACAAGCTTAGGGTGTTCATGGTGAGCACTGCATGCACACTGCCTAAGATCACCACGTCTCTGTGCTTTTACATCCGTATTGACCTGGGCCCTTTCCTACTCTTCCAGGTGGGTTGTGGGGCTATTGGCTGCGAGATGCTGAAAAACTTTGCACTGCTTGGCGTGGGATTGGCCAAAAGCTCAGGAGAGGTATGGAATTCTAGTGTCTCCCTTCCCTCTTTCACCAAATGATTGGTGTTATTGTGTCTATTGGATTTTGATTCTTGTGTCTATCCTCCTTCCTCAGGTGTGCATCACAGACCCAGATCTTATAGAGAAGTCGAACCTGAACCGACAGTTTCTCTTCAGACCACATCATATACAGGTGAACAAAGATCCTCGCTTTCACTTCTCCATCCTCCATAGGCTCCTTGGTGTGTGCACCGTGTAACTGATCTCTACACATCGCAGAGCCTCTTTCCATGCGCTGTGCTGTTCCTGCGTTTATCCATAGTATCCTTAAACTTAATTGATCTATTCTGCCTTTATCCTACTCCATCATGTGTTGCTTGCCAAAAAGAACAGAAGGTATAGTCAGGACGTAGGAGTTTGTCCTACCTGCTCCTCCTACATCTTCCTCGCTGTGTTCTTCCTCAGAAACCCAAGAGCACCACAGCAGCCACGGCCACTCTGGAGATCAACCCAGAGCTGCAGGTGGACTCTCGCCTGGACAAGGTGTGTCCGTCCACTGAGAGCATCTACAGTGACTCCTTCTACGACCGGCTGCATTTAGTGGTCACAGCGCTGGACAACGTGGAGGCCCGCAGATACGTGGACAGGTCAGTGGTGGCGAAGGAGCTGTTGATGTCATTGTTGAATCCACATTACAAGCAGTGGTAGGAAAATGTACTTGCATTTTAAAACAAGTAAAAGTATCAATACTGCAATGTAGAACATTGCAAGTGAAAGTCCGGAATTCCAAATGTACTTGAGAGTAAAAGTACAAAAGTATCGGCATCAAAATACCAAAAGTAGAAAGTACTCACTATTCAGAATGTCCCATTTCAAATTTTCAAATGTATACAAATATTTTTTAAATAGCACATCTACAAGCTCACAATGCGTCACGATGCGACGCATTGTGAGCTTGTAGATTGGCTATTTTCAAATGGCCAAAATCTATCTAGGTCTGAATTGGTTATTTATGTTTTGTAATAATATTCAAAATCTACAAAGTAACTAAAGTTTTCAAATAAATGTAGTGGAGTAAAAGTACAATATTTGCATCCGAGATGTAGTGAAGTAAAAGTATTGGAAATTGGAAAGTACAAAACTTTGTAACTTAAGTACAGTACTTGTAAATGTACTTAGTTACTTTCCACCACTGATTACAAGGCAAGCCCTTCATTCAGCGTTCACCAAATCATGACTTGCCGCTGAAGTTTTGACTCGCTCTCTTGTCTGTCGTGGGTTAATTTCACAGTCGTAGTGTGTCCAGTCACAAACCTCTCCTGGACTCTGGCACCATGGGAACCAAAGGACACACAGAAATCATTGTGCCAAACCTGACAGAGTCCTACAATAGCCATGTGAGTCTGGTCCGCTGGAATTAACATTTGTCTTTACTTTAAAGGCAAATATTATAAATATTACATTACATATGACATTTTCAAAATCTACAAGCTTTACAAAGTGTTTTAACAGGGTTTAAGTGGTTCAAACGTGTTAATATTGTCCTGCAGTGCTTTGAGTGTTTTCTTGTGCGTGTACTCTCTAGAGGGACCCCCCAGAGGAGGAGATCCCCTTCTGCACACTGAAATCCTTCCCGGCGGTCATAGAACACACTATCCAGTGGGCCAGAGACAAGGTCTGCCACCCCACAGTCACCCAGAGCATATCACTTATCTCTTATAATGAGACTTATAATCAGAATAGTGACAATGACTCGACAATTGTATTTTCCGAAACACGAATAATAAGGTACAATAGATCGGATATGTCAGACATTGTTCCATTTTAGGTTTTAGATACGAAGAAAGAAATATTACATTTTCAATGTCAAATTAATGGATGATGAAAGATGATGTTTAAAAGATTCTGTGAGTGAATTTGAATAAATTACAAATAAGGTGAGCATATCCTGCAAAATGAAGAGATTTTATCAATGAGAATGACATGGAAAAACAATTAAAGGGACAGAAATGGGACACAGAAGTTCTTAAACGGACATAAAGTAATACAATACATATTGGTCTCTGCGCTAGTGATACACAGCAGACTAGACTTTTTACATGCTCAAGCCTGAAAGAGGCTTGTGTTGACATTAACCGACATGTATTCTGCTAAGGCACACAAGGGAGAAGATTGAATGTCCAAGTAGATTAGTAGAATGGTGGCCATGTGCGGTAGATATACGCTTGTCCTATGCAAAGTTGATCACCAACAGACATATCTACCGGTATCTACATACTTTGTAACCATGAACCCTTTCTGTTTCTGGTTGTGTAGTTTGAGAGTTCGTTCTCCCACAAGCCCTCCATATATAACTTATTCTGGCAGACCCACTCCTCAGCTGAAGCTGTGCTACAGGTACTTAATTATGCTGTGTTACCAACTGCAAAAATGTGTTCATCTCCATAAACACTGATTCTGTGTCAACACCTCAGGTGTTCCATATTACACTGATGGAAATACTGATTTTAAATCCTTTGTGTGTGTTTATTGATGCAGAGGATGCAAGCAAGGGAGAGTTTGGAGGGAGCATTCCAAGTTGTTAAGCTGTTAAGCAAGAGACCTAGTCAGTGGGTGCACTGTGTCACTATGGCCCGCCTCAAGTTTGACAAGTATTTCAAGAGAAAGGTAACGTATAAACCATATTCATATGGTGGCCATTTTGCTACTACTTCTCAATGTGTGGCGTTTCCCACCCTCTGACTAAGAAGCAAGAGCAAAATGTCTGCCGTGTGAATATGGCCAATGACGGAAAAGGAAGAGTCCATCTCCCATTGATATATTCATCCATGGAGCTATAAGTCACAACATGTTTGACTGACCTTTTGTGTTCTCTTCATGTAGGCCTTACAACTGTTGCACTCTTTCCCCCTGGACACACGGTTAAAAGATGGAAGTAAGTTTGTCTCCCAAATCTATATCTTCTGTATACAGACACTAAAGTCTCAATGAAAAAGGAATATTTATTGTTTGTGAATAATCCCTTATGTCTTATTCCTCAGGTTTGTTTTGGCAGTCACCTAAACGACCTCCGTCGCCTATTGAATTTGACTTGAAAGACCCTTTGTGAGTACGCTGTCATATTTACCATGTTTAGACACCCATGTCAGTTTCTGTTGCACTCATGTGCCATGTTGCCTTGTCCTTCCCTTCGTCCCACCAGGCACTTAAGTTTTGTTGTCAGCGCAGCACGCCTCTTTGCAGGACTCTATAGCATCCCCTACTCAGAGAAGGTAAGAATATCTGGCAACATGCACGCTGGCACACACACACAACACAAATACATGCTTCTACCAGAATTAACGAGATTGTTTTCCTTCTTAGGACCTTACAGAGGAGGCGGTACACAGGATTCTCAGTGATGTCCAGATTCCACAATACCAGCCTTCTGAAAAAGTAGGCTCATATTGGTTGTTATCAGTTTATACACGATAATGCAATATTAGTGCCTGTTTTATAGAGCCTAAGCTGCTTTCTAGATGGAGCGTGTTTACAACTTTTGTGCATGTCTTCCACCCCCCCCCCCCCCCCCCCCCCCCAGCTTATAGAAACCGATGAAGCTGCGAAAAAGCCAGATCAAGCAAAACTGTCACTAAGCAGCGAAGAGGAGAGGCTGGCTATCACGCAGCTAGAGGGAGCCATCGCTGCTAAAGTCACACCAGGTTCCTACATACAAATACACAACGCTACACGGTCACACTTTAAAAGCTGTCTTTCATACCCTTGGGTCAACAGTTGGGCTTGTATGTGCAGTGGTGTAAAGCATTGGTTCCCAACCTTTTTATACTGAAGTACCACCTCAATAAATATTTGGCTCTCCAAGTACCACCATAATAACTGATGTTAAAATACAGGAGCATACTGTATACCTGCCATTTTTGTTCCGTTCCTAAGCCAATAATGCTGCTGCTCTGACAAACCTGTGCGTGCGTGTGTGTGTGTGTGGGTGTGCGGGTGTGTGTGGGTGTGCGTGTGTGTGCGGGGGAAGTACAGGGAAGTTGTGGATGACCCCGCACCAGTTTGAGAAGGATGACGACAGTAACGGCCACATGGACTATGTTGCATCGGCGTCAGCTCTGCGAGCCAGGATGTACTCCATCGAGGCCGCCGACCGTCTGAAGACCAAGCGCATCGCCGGCAAGATCATCCCTGCCATCGCCACGGCGACCGCTGCAGTGGCTGGACTGGTGAGCTGAGCAGGGAGCACGTCGTATACCTCACGTCAGCACTCATTTAAAGGGGAAAGGGCTCTATGCACACAGAATAACTCTTCCTACTTCCGGCCCGCTTCATAGGTGTTACCAATGATACTAATTAAGGCTCTGTTCCATCTAGTGTGCAGTGGTTCTCAAACTTTTTAATTTCAAGGACCCCCATAACTCTGAGAGTGTACAAATGGAACCAAATGGACCCGTAACGGACCATTTGTGTGTTTCCACAGTGAGCCAACATGCACAATAACAGCACCCTGACTCTGTTTGACCAGAATGGAACAGAGCCTTCATTAGTATCAACGGTAACACCTGTGAAGGAAGTAGGGAAGGGGCCCAAGTGCTTTCCAAAATGGCGTGTGTGCATAGAGCTTATTCCACAGTAGCTGTTTTTTACTGAATTATGTTGACTAGCCCTTACCCGTTGTGAGATATTTGCTCGTGCGTTTGTAATTGACTAATAAATTCATTCATAATCATTAATGTGTGAAATCGAAAAAAGGGCTTCGTTATGCCCTCCATATTCATATGGTCAATGCCTGTGTGAAAAGTGGGAGTGATTGGTGCAGGCAGTAAGGAGCTACGGTGGTGTTTCTGACACACAGACAGACACACACACAGACGGACAGACATTGTTAGAATTATAGTATGATGATGATAGTATGATAATGTATGAACCACTGTTAGTGGCAGGGGAAAAAAAGATTATGATATATGGCACTGGGGCTTTCAGTAGGTAGGTGGAGCCAAACGCTGTTCTGGTTGAGGCGACAACATTCTGTGGACTCATTTTAACAGATGTAAACAAACAAACAAAAATTGCGTGATTTAAGAAGAGAAGGAAATGAACACTGACTTTCAAATGGCTGTCTGTGGCCTGTTCTATATGTAGTAGTAATAATGAATTATACCATTGTTATATTTTAATCAGGTAAAATAAGTACGGTAAGCAGCAGTAATTTTATTTAATTTCTTTGCTTTGCATTGTCCCCCACTGCTTGGAGTGGGTGTGGCTCTAAGGAGGGCTAGATGGGTTCATCCGTCCAGCCCTTTTTGTCGTTAAAAAGTCCTGGCTACATTGACCTGAAATGTATGTGCACAGTACATTGTGTAGATGCTCCACAGAGGATGTCCCGCACCCATAGACAGTTTCTCTTGTGCTGCCATTAGGCCTAACTTTCTCCTCATATAAGATATCTCAAAATCTTTTGGGGCGGATTGCCATGAAACTTGTCGAGTGCATTCCCGCTCCTTAAGGAGCATTTCGGGGCTGCTAGACGGGCTCTTTTAGCCTGGTCTTTTCATTATTCGTCCTGTTTCATTGACCCAGGTGGCTCTAGAGCTGATAAAGGTGGTTGGAGGCTACGAATTTGAATCCTTCAAGAACTGCTTCTTTAACCTGGCCATCCCTGTGGTGGTATTTACTGAGACTGCTGCTGTTAAGAGAACACACATCAGGTAAATATTAAGGCACGCAGGCACACACACACACACACACACACACACACACGTGCAATGTATCAATCTCTCTGTGATCTCCTGCTCAGGGACAACATTTCTTTCTCGATTTGGGACCGCTGGACCGTCCATGGTCACGAGGACTTCACCCTCTCCGACTTCATGAATGCAGTGAGGGTGAGAAATACAGTTTGTTCTACAACAATATTATAGTAACGGTATACCCTTAATGTACAAGCATATCTTTTTGTCCTCATTTATCCTCCAAACAGGAGGATGTTGATAACGTCTCGTTGTTCTGTCTAAATAGGAGAAGTATGGCATCGAGCCCATCATGGTGGTTCACGGTGTGAAGATGCTCTACGTGCCTGTGATGCCTGGACATAGCAAGAGGCTCAAACTAACGTAAGCGGTAGCCCATTGAGACCTGGAATGCATGTATGTCACATTAGTGTTTAACCATTATTTTATACTTTAGCTTCAAATTTTATTTATCTTTAATCTCTTCATGAAATTACTGAAAAAAATAATAATACATTTTGTTTTTAATTCATGAAACATTTTGCTAAAACTAAGGGGACCCCTAACAATGTGTCCGCGACCCACAAATGGGTCCCGATGCAGTGAACCAGTGGTCTAAGACGGTGAACCGACTGCCTCTCGTCTCTCCTGCAGGATGCACAAACTAATCAAGCCATCGGCGGAGCGCCGTTACGTAGACCTGACGGTGTCCTTCGCCCCCGAGGCAGACGAGGACGAGGACCTCCCCGGACCTCCGGTGAGGTACCACTTCAGCAGCGACGACGCAAACGAGATGCCCTGAAGCCTTCCTAAAAACGCCACTCTCTGACCTCTCGTGTCCTTACGCCCATCCACCCCCCCCCCCCCCCCAATACATCTTGCACCGTAAAACCCTTAATCCATTTCATCACTCTGACTGTACAAACAGAACCCAGTTAGACACTTGCATCATGTGTCAATTTGGTTAGGTTTGTGCACACTGAGGATTTTACCGTGTGCTTTACCCTTATACAAGTACCTTGGGCCAGGGCCAAGAGCTTTCCTAGGCTTCGTGATGATCTGACCAGGGATAACGCCTAGCATCCTCCCCTAGCCCCCCTGGAACGAGTATGGCCAGGTCACAGTTGTTTTCAGCCCTGTGGACCACTAGACGACTCCAGTAGCACTTAACCTGTGTACATAGTTCCTCTCCGTTCTGTTTTCTACTCTGGTTGAATGCACAGCTCTGCCTGTGTCAATGCCTTAATTAAATAACCTTGATCGTGTTTGTGGCAATGAGTATCTGACTAAAAACTGTTTACATACACACAGATACAGCCCTCCCCCAATCCACAGAGAGCCCTGTTTGTTTAAACTTTTTTTATCTGGAAATCTTATGCATAATTTATATTTGCACACATAATGTTGCGCATCAAAAAACAGCCGGTCTACAAGCTTGCATGTCGCAGCGCGACTCGTGTGTCTTTAGAAGATGGCTAATTTGAATGCACGGTACCGGCACGCAACTATAAGTATACACCAGGCCTCAGAGGAACTCTCAATTTTTAATGGTAACCACAGCAATAGAATATTGCTCTCTGTGATTTAGATTACTCCCTGCAAACGTTTTAGGCAACTACACGATCCTAGTACCCCTTTCAGAAAACAGGTCAAGCCATTGTTGCACATTACTGGGGGTGAGAACGTTTGGGTACAGTGGCCGAACCACCAAAGATACCGATTTGTCTGTACACTCTTAATGACTTTTGACTGCCTCATGAAACCATAGCTGCAGATATTCTCTAACTATTTCACACTTTAGGTAAAGAGCACCACATGTCCAGTGGTCGATAGTACGCCTACCTGTAGTGTTGAATGTATGAGAATAACTACAAATGAATCAATGAGTGTGGCGTAAATGGTAAGAACAGACTGAGCATGGTTTTAATACCGTAGCTATTTGAAAACGCCTTTTCATTTTGACCCCGACAGGAAACGTCAGTAGCATCACACAGCATCACACTCCTAGTAGTGTTTAAAACAAAACTCTTTTTTTTTAACGACTGTTTGTGGTTTGTTTTCTGACTGTTTATGGATGTTTGTCCATGACTCGTATTTATTTGTTCGTCGGTTATTTTGTAGCCATCTTATTTTTGTAATGTCAAACTGAGCCCGTTGATTGATGGTGGAGTGGTTCAACAAATGAGCGTCCAGGCAGGGGGTTTCGATAGGAGGAAAGTCTGGCAGATTGTGAAGACTAGTTGAAGCGGATGTGAACATGTGTCGGATGTGAACATGTGTCGGAGGTGAAAACCACACAGGGGGATTACTGCGCAGAGGAGGCTGTGCTCAGGGTAAGCGTTCGGCCCGTCACTTTGCAGATCCACGTGATAATCGCATGAACCCTTGCGTCATCTGGGGCCAACATTCTGTGAAAATTGCAGATATATATAAAAGCTCACAGCGTGCCACTTTGCAGCGCACTGTGAGCTAGTAGATCGGCTGTTTTCGGCAACGATATTTAGAGCGAAAAATTTCAAATGCGGTCAACCAATGTAAGAGTAAGTGGTTAACTGAAGTCATCATGAACAAAGGTCAGCCCCACATACTTGCTCTAAATCTTTAATAATCTCCCCAGCCAATTTCAGAGGACCTGACAATGCGATCACCTTTGTTTGAATAGGAACCAGATTATTTTCGCAAACGCAAGAATTGCTTAGGTTGGATTTCAAATAACGGTCATAAACACCACCTATTAGACTACAGGTAATCATGTATTCAAATTGAGCTTTTTGCCAGACAATTATTGTATGATTGAGACACTGATGGTATCCTCTACCACATTTACCCTTTCCTCAAACCCTCAGCTGGCCAATTTTTATTTTGCACAGATCATGTCTTTCATGCTGACAATAGTCCTTGAGCAACGAATGATGTCATAAATATAAAAGGAGAAAAACTAATCCTGTGTAATGAGTGTGATGTTTGTTCTTGTTGTGACAGACAACTCAACCAATGGTCCAATAAAAATGTGAGCTTTCAGGATGTCCAAAAGACTAAAGTGTCTGATTCATTATTATGGAGTAAAAAAAATATCACCAGGGCTAATGTATTTTACTTTATTGACTGCATAGGCCCACAATCAAATCCACAAAATAGTCTTTGATGGCATGAATTGCAAATAAATTATGAAGGACATTTTTACATGTACATTAATATAAAATTTAGTGTATAGTGCAATTGCATGCTCATCCATCACATTGGTTTCATATTTCAAATTCATGTTGACTTGGCAAAAAACTTTTACATATTTACAACCATTTAACTCAGTCCGAGAGTGTACAGCGATGTCTAAAATTCATAATGTTAAATTCATACAGAGCTCAATGTAATCACAGTATATAACATACTAGTATCATTACTTAATGTGCATGCGTACTGCACATTCACGCTTACTTGGTGTGTTTTTTTTAAAGTACTATTTACAACCATTACACCAGGCCATATGACATGAAGTGTATAATGCCATTATTCATAGTAGAGATTTAGGTGAAGTGGCGGCCACCTCTTCACTGAAAACTCGTCTATGAATAGGCCGGGAAACTTGAGAAAGCCCAGAGGGGCGAAACGTTGTTTGTTAGGTTGAAAAAAAAGACGGGGAGCAGACATATCGTGTGCGGACATTCCATTTTCTTTCCTTCTATGAATAGGCCCAACCTTTCAACCTATCTCTGTAAACGGAGAGGAATAATGTCGGTCAAATGTCCAGATCTTGAAGGTTGCCCCAGCTGGGTCCAGCTTTGACTTTAGCTTTTAGCTTCACGTACAGTTTTACCGCAGTTTCCATTTCCCTCTTCACAATCTGAGCCACCTGAACAATCAAACACATGGACTGTCAATATCACAGAATATCATCTTGGTTACTTTTTTTTTTTTTTGGGGGGGGTGGGTGGAGATTTAGAGGAGAAAATAGCCGATCTACAAGTTCACAACATGTCACAGTGCCTCATGAGCTTGTAGATCTGCTAGTTTTAAGTGAAAGTGAACATTAATGGTCCTTGCAGACTGGACACGTTTTTCAGGAAAACGGCACTTAAAGTCTGAAAAATGCAGCAGTGTGCAGGGACCTAAAGTGTGCGGGGATTTATAAATATGAAAGGTTTTAACATGACCTTGTGACTAAATAATAACTACATTGGAACATTTCCATTTCCTGTAAAGGAAGTGTTTTGGACACAGGTTTCCGCCTGACAGCGACCATTAGGCATCATATCATACCTGTATAAGGTCTTCTTCTGTGGTTTCATAGATGAGCTCATCGTGCAGCTGGAGTATGAAGTAGGCTCCTCTCTGATGCGACATCACAGCCCTGTTGCTGCCACCACTATCTGTGTGTGAAAGAAGGAGTGCTGTGATTTTTGTACTTTTTCCTGTTTTGTATGCGTCTATGGAGTTATAGACCCCCAGGTGTGTGGCTAGAATATTCAAATATGTCTTCCCTGCATATTTCTGCCCCATTATCATACAACACACAGCTGTGGGCGAGGCTTAAGTTCAGGTGGGAGGTGCTAAGGTGAAAACCAGGTATACATACAACCAGGTGCCGTCGCAATGGCAGATTTTACGCGTTGTGAGCTTGTAGATCGACTGTTTTCAGCATGACAACCAAGTGTAAAATGACATGTCTTTTACTTATACTGTCTCTCTTGTCCACTAGTCCCTTCCTAACATTTTAGTCTAGTTTTTTATTTGTTGATGAATTTGCATATGTCTGGCAATGATTGAGAAACCCTGCTCAAGTCTAACCTACTCACCCACCTGTGTGTGTGTGTGTGTACTATGTTTCACCTGTGTGTGTATGCTGGTGTGACAGTGGAGCGACTGGGAAGGTTTCTCTGAGACGTTTCTGGATGTTGACGGTGGCGATTTTAACGATGTCGGCCGCGGATCCCTGCACAGTGGTGTTCACTGCCTGGCGCTCTGCCTGGGCGAGGGTCAGAAAGGGAAAACGCAAGTAGGCCTGTCACAACAATTATCACATAATCGCTTATCGCAATTATTTGAGATAATCACAATTCTTTTTGCATAATCATCAATTGTTTCCATGTTGAACAATGTCCAATTGTTCATACATTTTCAGAAACGGCAGAAGTAGTTGATCGACGAGTTGTAAAAAGGCAAATTCAATGCAAAAAAATCGTCAACTTCAATTTGTAACTGACAGCCCTAATCACAAGACAGAGAAATAACCATGGCATCACACGTGTCAACATGAGTGCTACACACACACGCATACATGTGCTTTGGCGTGCGGGTTGCCCTGTGTGATCGCTGGCAGGTATCTCCGGCGGCCAAGCAGGGTCTGAACGTAGCCTTTCTTTACACAGCTCTTGACCGTCTCTCTGAGGAAAGTGTTGATCCCTGGAACACAGTACGTTAATTAGCCAAGTGTGACCCCTACCATTCCTATTGTGGACATTTCATAATAGGAGACAATAATAATCATAATCATATATCATCAATACTGCAATATAAAAAAAGTAGAAATGCGGAATTCAAAATGTACTTGAGTAAAAGTACAAAATACTGTGTGTGTGTGTGTGTGTGTGTGTGTGTATACAGTAGACACAGTAGTGGCACCACATACCTTTGTATCTGGCCTTAAAACTCTCTATGTAGCAGGCCGCATCATTTTCTTCTACACCCATTTGCTCCCCTAAAGACTTGGCTCCCATCCCATAGATAATGCCATAGCAAATCTGCACAAATGGTGACAGCCACAGACCTTTGGTTAGTTTAGTCATAATCAAAGTGAACATTATACTGTACATGGGTAGTATATGCATGTCTGTGGATGTCTTCGTTCTACCTGTTTTGCCTGTTGTCTGAGGCTATCATTCACAGTCTCTGGGTCCATGTTCTTCCATTCCGCAGCAATGCATTTGAACACATCTGCTCCGCCATTCAGCACCTGACGCACACGCACACACACCATTTACTTAGTCGGAAACTTCATAATTAATTCAATCAATTCCACTTTCCGTCTTAAAAGCTGAACGTTGGTGAATGTTGGTGTTTTGGCACTCAACCTGCAGGAGGCGTCGGTCCTTGGACAGGTGAGCCAAGACTCTCAACTCCAGCTGTGAGTAATCAGCTGCTAATATCATCCCACCTAGAATGCAAATGGCATAAGGTTCAATGCAGGGAAATATGTGGCATAACATAACGAACACATGCACACAATGTAAGCAAGCAACCTGAGAAAGGTATGAAGGCATGTCTCATGCTGACAGAGAAGGCTGGTCCCCTCTCTGGAACACCTTGAGGACCTGTCTGTGCCACGCTGTGCCTCCTGGTGCTGTGAGAAGAGAAGGGTGTCAAAACGTTCAATGACTATTACTTTAACTTTGGATAAAACTGCTTCAAAACAGCGTCATTGTCAAGATCATATATACGTTATTTGTCACATACAGTACCAGTCTTGAATCAGCCTCAATATATTTACAATATGACAGTTGAAAGCTAAACCCAAAAACCAACAGGTAAAAGCTGTATACAAAGCAAGAAACAGTGCATAGTACGGTATGCTCTGAGGGAGTCTCCTATTTATATAGGAACAAGCTGATAAAGCGTTGACCTACCCTGGCTTCGTGGCATTGCGGCGCCCATCTTGTGAAGGTGGGCTCTCTTCAACCATTGTGGGCATATAAATCTCAAAGTCTTTCGGGACATTCTGGATGTTGGGCTCTGTGAAGCTCACTCTGCCTGCGTTAATTAAAACATAGAATGTGAATCTAAATTTATGTAATTGTGTATTAAACACTAAACTATTACAAACAATTATGTAATGTACAATACAATCATTAACGTACAGTATACATACACTATTATTGGAGTATCTAGTAGTATGTATCACCTGTTGCTGTGTGTGTCTGGGCGATGGGATGTATTCTGTCCATGGCCAGTAGAGGGTGGTGCCGTTTCTCTCTTTGCAGAGGAAACACCACTTTGGTCATAGCGTTTGTGATCCGCCTCCACTCCAAAATCACCCCTGGCAACAGGTGCAAAGGGCGGAGTTTCTCCAGAACATCCTAACAATCAATTTGAAGATGGCAGTCATAA
The DNA here is from genome assembly GCF_963924005.1 of Protomyctophum bolini. NCBI lineage: Eukaryota > Metazoa > Chordata > Actinopteri > Myctophiformes > Myctophidae > Protomyctophum > Protomyctophum bolini. Next base: position 13,974,557 of record NC_137864.1, read on the forward strand.
ATATATACCCGTGGCTGTGAGCTAAAAAGAAAAGTTCTATTCTGTTTTTGATGGTTAAACCCCCTTTTTGAGGGTAGCACGGAATGTGATGATTTGATTGGCTGATGTATGATGATAAGAGCACCCCTCACTTCACACAAGTGTGATTTTGTTTTTTTGCGACTGTAGGTCACTGTTTACTATGAAAATCTGCATTTCATGTCAGTCAGTCCATCACGCTTTGTGTCAGTCAGTTGTGACACACTCCATATATGGCCGTCTCCATATATATATATCAAACCCTGGATAGCCTTACATGGAGAAGACTGGATTATCACCTAGATCTGCATATATGGAGTCGGCCAGCAACTCTACATCTGAATTGTGTGTATGCAACAAGCCGTTTTCACCTTGGTTGTGCTGAATTGCTTGCCAAGCCGTACTTTTCCTCTCCCTCTCCTGGTGTAGCCTAGAGTCTTCTTACTCTTCAGTCCATCCACATCACCATTAGGAGGCAGGTGAAGCTCCAGGAATAGTACCTAATAAACGATGCAAAACTACGCTAAATCTGTGGTTCCAAATCAAATCACCATGTGCTATAAATATATTCTCTTCCCAAGACTCCTCATCTGCCTGCATTTACGGTAGTCTAAATTTCTATGAAGTCACATTCCCCTAGTACTATGTGTGCACTGTAAAATATTTTTCTCTGATCCAGGTCTTTACCGGACTACTAATTATGAGATGAGATTTTTAATTTAATATTTAATTGTTCTGTGCATAAGTCTCTCAAGCCAGACAACTCATCCACGATATTTGAATGCTGCAGAGAATCTTACTGCGCTTCGCAAATGTTGCGACATGAAGCCATCATCTGTTTGTCATTTCCTGCCATGAAAAGACCCCAGTGCTTTAAATGGGCTGCAGATAAAAGTATCACGTGTTTGTCATTGTCACGGGGCAACCCGTGCCCTATAGACACTAGAAGACTCTACAATATAAAACTGATCATGACAAACACACACTGCACAGCTGCTTCCATTAATTGACGTTCATCAAGCTCCTTGGAGGTGTGGCTATGTGTAGCATCATATACCCTTATCTGTGTTGCCTAATTCTATTGTAATTGTTTTGATGCCTTGAAATACATTCGGAGTCTGTTAAGGAGATGTGTAATTGTATAGTTAGTCTATCTTATGGGTTGTGTTTTACCTTGTTTGAGTAGATGGTCCAATTACTAATCATTGTGGGTGGGTCTCACCTGGTATATAAGAGAGGCTGGAAATGTTGAGGAGATTTTGCTCAGTTGGCTTGAGACAGCAAAGAGACAACACCAAGGGAGAGCTGCCAGGGTCTTCAGGGAAGGCATAAACTGTTTTCAGTGTCTTTAGTTCTTGGTTTGTTGTTTTTGTCTTTGTTAGTTATCAAATGTTTATTTCTTACTTTTGGTTTTTGAAAGTGTATTGTGGGCAGTAGTATTTTTGCAGTATTTTGTTTTGCCTCAGACCCGGGCTGTGACAATCCGTCATATGGGCTGTTCATCAGTTTTGGAGGTAAATAAATGCAACAAAAGGATGTACATTCTTGGACTGCGTCTATTCTTGGAGCCTTGACCGCTCGGCAACTCTTACAGTCATGTTATCTAGTATATTTTTATACCACTGGGGGGAGAATAGCAGTCAAACCTGTGCTATGTCATCAATGCTGGTGAGGGAGAAGCTGTGTCCAGCCAGGCTGTAAGCCTGGGCTTCCAGGACTGACAGCTTGGCTTGCATCACATGCTTCTGTCTCTCGGATTCCTCAACACTGAAGCCCAAGCCGTTCAATTCCAACAGAGCCAAGCACATCTGGGAGGGCATCTCCACACGCCGGAACATATCTGACAGAAAGCACACGACAGTAAAGACAGTGAACATATCTGACAGAAAGCACACGACAGTAAAGACAGTGAACATATCTGACAGAAAGCACACGACAGTAAAGACAGTGAACATATCTGACAGAAAGCACACGACAGTAAAGACAATGAACATATCTGATAGAAAGCACACGACAGTAAAGACAGTGAACATATCTGACAGAAAGCACACGACAGTAAACATATCTGACAGAAAGCACACGACAGTAAAGACAGTGAACATATCTGACAGAAAGCACACGACAGTAAAGACAGTGCGGACGTGAGTGCCTGACATGAGTGTCACGTGTTTCCATGTGTAGTTTACTGTACCGAGCATTCCATCTTTCTCTAGCAGGCCAGTGAGATGGTTCATGGTGGCATGCACTAGCACGCTCTCGGTGGCTGCTCTGACACGGGGACTATATGTGTGCGCGTATCTCCCCAGTCCCAGTCCCTCCAGCAGAGGCAGTTCTTCAGGAATGTAGACCGTCACCATGTTGGTAAGAGTTCTCTCCTCACTTCCAGGGTCCAACAGCCAACATGCCACCTACGGTAGGTTCCACATTGAAAATAATTAGAATAACGTACTTATGTGTACTGTGTGTGTGTGTGTGTGTGTGTGATCACCTTGGGGTCTTCACATGGCCCCTCAAAGCTGATGCCACAACTCAGCACGAGGGTCTTGTAAATGTGGATGATGTCATAGGTCACAGCCACGCCCCTTGTTCTACCGACCACCAATGGTCTGCTCAGACAGGACTTCAATTCCTTCAGCCTCTCACTCACTGGCAAGTCAGCATCCAGGGGAGGAGGGGCCAGACTGGAGCTCAAACCTGTCGGGTGGTGGTCAAAGTGAATGTAAAGGAACGTGTGTGTGTGTGTGTGTGTGTGTGTGTACACGAATATGTTGGTATGTGCGTGAGTCAAATATGAAATGACCTCTCAGATACATGTACATACCTGCGCTCTGCTCTTGTTGCAGTGAAATGTAGTATGCATCTCTCAATCCCCAGCAAACTGACAGTCCGATCAGAACCAGACTTTCACTGCCCCTCACTGGAAAACCATCTACCCTAGAGTCAGTCTCACAAACTGCCGCTGCAATACAATACATGAGTAAACTACTGCTGCTTGTAGTGTTAACTTGTGGTGTAAGTATATTTATATTTTACAGCTAACAAAGAACTAGGAGGGAGACATGATTTATTTCACATCTGAAGCAATAAAGTCACTTAAGCACATTTGTGTTAATTACCTCTGCTGTGTTTTTCACCAATCCTGCCCTGGTGGTTTTGCGTGTGTTCTTGCCTGTCACAAGCAAGAGCAAGGGAATACCGCTCCTTTGTTTTCCACTCGTTTATAAATGTCTGAAAGAGGTGTCTGTCACTTGCCACGTCTATGATGGAGAAGGACCCAGAGTTACTGGGAGTGAGTGACTCACTGAGGGACAACTGAAGGGAAAAGCCATCGCCGATTAGGGACGAGTCCAGATCGGCGCAAGGCTCAGCCGGAAGTGAAGGTGCAAAGGCAGAATCCCGTGCAGGATTAGAGATGCATTGAGGGTGTAGAGGGGTTTTTGGTTGTGTGGTCGAGTGTGGAACACAGTTGGGGTCCGATTTTGAGTAGGCCTTGGACAATGGTCGAGTCTTTGCCTCTGAATCCACCTCGTGTTTGTGGTTAAAATCATCATCAGATACAATCTCTGATGGACAAGGAGGTTTCGGATGGTCACCGAGTTCTCGGCAGGACGTAGGACAAGTTGGGAGGAGGGTGGCAGGAGTCGACTGGCCGAGAGGCTTGACGGACAGGGGGGACTGGACCACAGAGAAGATGGTCAGTTTCACTCGGGGGGTGACAGGCTCCCGCCTCTGCGTGGGAGGGATCAAGTCCTCTGCAACATCCGGTCTCTCCCATGCTCTCTCTCTACTCGGATGAGATGCGTTGTCTTGGAAATTATTCCCATCAGAAGCAGCCTGAACAACCGGCCTTGAGCTCTCTCCATCTACCTGCATTGAGGGTTGAGGCTTTTCTGTGTCTTCCACCACGTCTCTGTTTTCAGCAGCAGGGTGCGGTGAGGGCTGGTCACACAGACTAGGCCAGCGGTCAAAGATGTCCTGCAGTCCAGGACTGCAGTCCAAACAGCTACCAGAGGCATTTCGTATATTTGCATATTTCAGCACAGTAGAATCTGACAGAAGGACATCGGTTCCCTCTTTCCTTTCGTTCTCTTCATTCCTTGCTTTTGTTACTTCTCCTTTTGTACCTTGTTTGTTTAGAAGACAGTGGTTGTTGCTGGTCAAGTCTTCGTGGTACTGCTGTTGAGTATTGTTGGGGCCAGGTTTTGGAGGTTCTGTATGACCCCGTTGACGTGGCTCACCTTTCGCTGGAGCAGAATCCATTTTCAGACTATCTCTCTGTCCAGGCTGAAGTTCTGAATGTGACATCAGACTATGGCCCGTTTTGGATTGCTCCGTTTCACCGTGATCAGGACTTTTTTCTTTCTGCGTCTTCTCCGTTTGTCTGAGCAAGCTTCGCCTCTCCAGGAAGTGCTCACCCACCAACAGAGAGTCGCCCCATTCTGATAGGTTAAAGGAAGACACGCCCCACTGGACAGCTTCCTGCTCTTCCATCTCCTGGTTGGCTAGAAGCTGACTACGCCGTCGCTCCTTCTGGCCCAGAGGGATGTGGTTGTTGTCCTCGTCCTCCTCATCTGATTGGTCTGTGCTCAGGCCGGCCAATAGGGAGCTGTCATACAGGCTATCAAACAGGAAGCCACTGCTGCCGTTCAGACTCTCTGAAGGGACCTGATCGCATCCCAAGTCCCCGGGAGCAGCAGCATCATCGACTTCCATGTTTTCATCTGTTACTTCATCCACGTTATCACCACCACCTGGTTGAGGAGAGATCTGCAAAGGGGGTGGGGGAATATGTTATCGATGCCTGTATTCAATATAACAAGCTGCAACCTACTGTATGAGACCACAATATCTAACTATCATTAGTTCTACATAACACTTCAGTCACTTACCTGGGGGCTGCTGCTTAGGAAGAGTTCCATCTCGGTAGCTGTGAGAGAAATGTTCAATTTGGGCGAAGTATTGTCAGAGAAGAGGCGGTCACTATGGTGTCCCGGGTTGCCAGGGATATTGTCAGTCAATATGTGGGGTGTTTTTCTAGTGTCACTTTTCCTCAGGTTCCCTCCATCATCCTCTGAGGCAGGCCCATGTCTCCCTTCCTGTGCATTCTCCATCTCAACCTCTCTGGCTTTCATTCCATCTTCTCCCCTCTGTTGTGACTTCCTCCAGCCCTGGTCTTTCCCCCCTTCATTAGCCCCTCCAGCTTTGCATTCCTGCTGGAGGATCATTATTTCTGTCTGAGTGTCCAACTCAAAGCTGTCACCAAAGTCTTCACCTGTGCCATCTCCATTGGCTTCCTCCCCTCCCTCCTCACCTGCGTATAACTCGGGAGATAAAAACGTACCCAACTCCTCTTCTTCAAGCCTTCTCCGTTTGGTCTCTGGAGAAGAGGGAGGGGATGGCGGAGGTTCCTGGGCAGAAGATGTGCCTTGCGGTGGTGGGGGAAGCCCCTTTGATGTGTCCGCATTTTGGGGTAGAGTGGGTTCAGTTTCTCGGGCAGGTTCAGGAATGAGAGCAGAGGCTGGAACTGGGATGTGGATGTCTACGTTTGGAACTGGTTCTGGGGCATGGGCATCCACCGTGAGATTTAAGGGGGGTAATGTCCGCACAGACTCTACTTGTATGCTTTTCTCACATTGTATTGAACTGAGCACTTTGCTCAGGACTCTGGAATGTTTCACTCTGCCTGGCTGCACAGGTGAGCCTTCAGGTCCTGCACTAGCATCTCCTCCCGATGTCCTAATGGGAACACGGTGTAGCGTTTCTGTTCGGGATACTGGGGCTCTGAAGCGAGGAGGGGGCATGGGGGAAGAAGAAGATGGATGAGGAAGAGGGTAAAGCTGAGGAAGGGGGCTGGATATGATCTCACTTAATTCCTGTGTCAGACTTCGTTCAGGAGCAGGATTTGCTTGATGTTTTGCTTGAGGATTTGCCAGTTGTCTATCTGAAACCATACCTCCATTTTTTCTCCCTTCATCCTGATTTGTTCTGCTTTCTTGCCCTCCATGCTCCAAGCTCTGAATCATTTCTGATCTTCCTTCCAGCCTCTCTTTATCACTCACAGCGACCATTTCATGATTGATACTTGTCTCTTCTTTCGACTTTGCAGCTTTCCCCTTCCCCACTTCATCAACAAACTGTCCCTCCGTTTCACCCCCATGTTCCTTTATTTGCGCCATCGCTTTACTCTTCTCTTCTCTCTTTGTCGGAATTGCTCGCTTGCATAGATCTTCCTGGGTTACTTCGTTCTTGCCTTCCCCCATTCCCATTTCAGCAAACCCTTTCTCTTGTTTATGTTCATCCTTATTCTCCCGTCTTTGCGTGGCAATATCTCTGCTTTGTCTTATCTTGAACTTGTCTTGGTTTTGAGGGATGCATGTCCGTGTTTCAGGAGAGTTGTTTGATGAGCCCAATGAGGTGCCAGAGTCTGTGGCCGAGCTGTTTCTCCTGTCCTCCTCAGCGTTATTGGAAGAGCGTGCCTGGGGAGGTAACTGGCCCGGGTCCCACTGAACCCCCAACTGGGCCAGGTCTTCCTGGAAGAGGAGCCTGGCCTCAGACACGATCTCATTGGCTGCTTCCTGTTCTGTCAAGGCCCGCCCACCACTGACCCAGACACAGCGCAGACTCCGCCTCTCAGCGGCCTCCACCTCGCTCTCATCCACCGCACGTTTAGAGCTAAGGAAGAGAAGACAATATTTAGCCATTCATTTCTCAAAGACGGCATAATGAGCTACTTAATAGGATTAGGCATTAATCGATGACATAATCCTAAATATTTATATTAATAGTATTAATTAACTATTTGTACACTCTGAGAGAGTAAGAATTGAACCATTTACCACCCATGTACCACTAGGGTAATCGTTCGCTTACAAAAACGTTTGAGGGGTTACATTTTGGATATCATAATTATGGTACTGTGAAATTGTGACTAGATATACTGTAATATGGGAAGACAAAGTGAAATTATCACAAATTAGACACCGACTGCAATTTTCTCGTGGAGTCCCATTGAGTAACATTTCTTCATCTTGCTCCCTCTCCTTCAGATTACACACACCTCTTAAATGGGACAGCTTTCTTCAGGGCCTTCTCCACCTCAGATACCGTAGCCCTAGCTAGCTCGGCGACAGTGCAGAGACCCTGTGCATAGAGAGCCCTGGCTCGTGTTGCATTCAGGAGAGACACCCTGACCAGGTCCACCAGCTCCCTCTGGACTCCAAAGCTCAGCCTGGTCTGGTACTGAGATAAAAGCAGTTCCATGGTGTGCCAGCCCAGACGCTTACAGAACACTGTGACCATGCCTACAGGATCACAGAGAGTCAGAGTATGATGGAGGCTTTAGATTTGTCATCATCCTCATTTATTTAACTCGCAAACCATGTTCACATGGTATGGAGCACAGATTCATGCATTATACAATGCATAACAATATACATACAGACGTACAGTAGGTAGCAAAAGGCATGGAATACAGCAGAAGATGTTTTTCAGAAAAGCACCCAATTTACTGATAACTTTTGGCTTATCAGATTGCAGTAATAGAATTAATTTCAACGTAGATGGGTGGGTTATATAATAATTTGGCAGGTATTTTTGTCTAAAATTCATAATGATAGTATTCTTACATTCAAACAAAACGTGATAATCATCTCTGACTCCAACTTGGTTATCATTACATAGATTGCATAGCCTCTGGCTTCTTACCAGCCCTTTATATCTGCCAGTGACCTTTGGGATTCTCATGTTATTCAACCCGAAGTTACAATTGGCCTTTTTAACCTAAACTCTTTTTTTAACTGAACGTCATATATTATTAAGTTCACCTTTCACAAGAACTGATCTTTCAGTCTTATGGTGAATGTAAATGAGTCAACAGCTGCTGAGCATTCTCTGTAAGTAGATGGCGCAGATTTAAAATAGTCCATGGCCATTTCTACATTCATGTTCATGTCTTGGCTATGGAAACACTTTACACTCAAACTCACAGACATTCCCATTTTGAACAAGCAGTACCTGCATACGTTGAGGCAGACTGCTGCAGAGACTGTAACTGCCCACGACTGCAGTTGTATTTAGAGGCTACCCCACCCAGAGGCTCCTCCTTCACCAGATCCTGGAGCACCAGAGTGGTGAAGAACCTGTGGTGAGATGTAGAAAATATTAAAAACACAATCCACACACAATGTTTTTCTTTTTTAATAAGATCTGTTTTCTGGCTTTTTTTTGTTGTTAGGACAGAGACAGGAAACAGAGAGAAGAGTCGGGGAGTGACATCAAATCCACCACTGGGCTTGGGAATCGAACCCGGGACACGCTGTCCTGGATGAAAGCCTATATGTGATACGTGCCTTAACCACTTGGCTATGGGGGCCCCCACAATCCACACAAAACGCTACTGTTAATGTTGCATCATGTAATTAATATAGATATACCGTTTATGAACAGCCATCTGTCTACGCAGTTTCTCCGTCTTGGCAATAAGTTTGCCGTTGACTGACCGAGCGAGGAAGCTTTCTTGGACCCCCACCAGCTCCGCTACTCTCTTCATAGATGACGGCAGCTGTTCCCACAAACAGAAGAACTGGTACCAGTCTATGGTCGTCCACTCGGCATACACTGGAGTGATCTGTGGAGAGTTGGGTCACAGACAACAGTAAGTGGTAGTAGTAGTAGTACACATTCAAAACAAATCATAGACTTGTATTGAATGTTGATTATCGATTTACTTTTTTCACACAGTGAAGGTCAAGATGGTCAAGAGTTACATATTGACAATGGCATAAATTCAGAGGAGTACAGTGTACTGATAAAAGACGTGTGCGTCTGTGCGTGCATGTGAATACCAGGTAAAGGATGTGCAGGTCATTCTCCAGCACAAAGCCCTTCATAGCCCGCTGGAGATCTGCAAATATCCCCAGAGCCTCCGGTGGAGAGAGAGATGAGGCGAGGGTGGCCGCACCCAGGTGGGTAGGACAGTATCGCTCCTCTGGAGTCGAGGATTCATAGGAGACATACATGCCATGACTTAGAGCATGGATTTAAAATACATGTTGCATAAACAAATGCATTTCTGTTACATTTCCGGTGCCTGCATATATTTGGCATGAGTGTCGGTGGCAGACATTTATGTGGAAAATATATATACCAGTTGAAAAGAATACGGAAATCTGTCGGATAGATTAGCCAATTTTAATATAGGATAAATGAAACAACATTTACCTTCTCCCTCTTTCTGAATATTGATGAACTCATTCTGCATCAGCCACTCCACGGAGGCCTCTATGGCCCCCTTGTTGGCCCCTGCTTCCAGCTCCTCGTTCACACCACCCTCTGCTGGACCACTGGCAGATTTCACGCTGGCAGCCAACAATGTGCACGAAGCATACAGCCTGACATCCTGTGGAGTGCTGGCCACACCTCCGACGATGATCTGTAGGTTGCAGTCACACGTGTATTAGGGCTCAGGAAAACAGAAGTACTGTAAACCCATATGGAGTTCACATATATACATTACAATTACAAACAAGTTGCTATTTCACCCTAGGGATGGATGGAGTGAATGAAGAAGATGGCCTTCCCTATACCTCTAGGATGGCACGCAGCATGCTAGTGGTCACACTGTCTCCTTCCTGTTGCACCAGGCAGCTGCTGATAGGCTGAAGTGCACCCTGGATGAGTTTGACACCTTTGTGCCGCTCTGCCTCCTTACATACCAGTACACTTTCACCTGAACAGAGTGTGAAAGGGAGAAAATAAATTTTGATTCAGAATATATAGAATAAGATTGAATAACAAAAGATATTTCTCCAGGAGAAATTTCAGGCAGGGCTGCTGAAAGAACACACAAACTTCGATGTCCTGCCAATTATTTAAATGATATACTTTTCGTCCCTTTTTAAACCCGATTTATACTTGGCTGCACACCGTTGTAGCACACCGAAAAAAGCAGATTCGTGAGCTTGTAGATGAGCTATTTTCGGTGTGACATGGTGTGGCGAAAGTATAGACTAAATGGGGCAATACCTGTAGTGTCTACTCCCTTTCTCCCTGCACGTCCCGCCATTTGTTTGTACGTGAGAGGGTCCAGGAGGCGTCCGTTGAAGGTGGGGGTTCGAATGATGACCCTGCGGGCTGGAAGATTAACTCCAGAGGAGAGGGTGGAGGTAGCAGCCAAAACTCGGATCATGCCCTGTCGAAAAGCACCCTCCAGTACATCTCGCTCATCAAATGTCAGTCCTACAGAGGCAACACAACACAAGAACGCTTCATTTTGAGAAAACAAACTACACATTTTGGCACTGAATTTGTTGTGCCTCAATGTTGATGCTGCTCACCCGCATGGTGGAAACCCACCCCCCAGGGCACAGTGCGCTTTAGGATGGGGTCGATCCCAGCCGGAGTGCGTCTCAATTGAGCCATTACATCCACTAGACCCTCCTGGTCCAAGCGTACTGCCTGAGGCTCCACTTCACCTTGACGCTCTAAAACAATAATAATGCCAAATTGTGTTTGAGTAAAGTGAATGAACAGTTCAAACTGGACAGCATGTGATATGACAATAGCCACACATGCATAGATGTAGCCATCACTCCCATCATGCAAAACAACATGTCCAACCATGTTTTGGACAAATTAATCTTCATTCAATATACTACTGTATACATTAAACACAAGAACCATCTCCCCCAATACATATTGTCCTATGTTGGCCCTGGTCTTGTGTTTATGTCCACCTGTGTCTGCCGTTTTATTTCTGTGTCACATTAAGCTGCTGTAATGCCTTGATTTCCCTTCAGGGATTAATATAGTATATAGTATATCTCATCTAATTATTTGCATCTCCATTTAACTGGTTCCTCCACTAGTCTTATTACTAAAGAGCCCTTTGAATATATATACACAATGTACACATTTGTGGAGTACAGTATGTGATAAAACAAGAACAATTTAAATATCATATCTTCAGACATCTACCATTATTTTTGAGGTTGTAAAATTCTCTAGCGATGCTGTCCACTAGCTTCTCACACCAGTTCTTGGAGGGGCAGAAAATCAGTACAGAATGGCCCTCGTTCACCGTCTCATACGCCAGGCTTACTATGTGGTCATCATCGCCCTTTACACACACACACACACACACACACACACACACACACACACACACACACACACACACACACACACACACACACACACACACGATAAACAAGAGATGTGATAACTTATGACATGTTAAGTTAACACATTTGTATTTACTATTATTTAGTTACCTTAGCTTTGAGTAGCGGTGTGAACCGTCGAACCAGGGAGAGGCTGTTGTCATAGATATTGCTCCCCACCTTGAGGTGCTCCTGCAGGGGGACTGGTCTGTAGTCTGTCTGGAAGAGCTCAGCACCGAGCCAACCGGCCAGGAAGGAGAGGTTGGGTAAAGTGGCACTCATACCTACTATTTGTATGTCTTCAGAGAGGGATCTGTATGAAGAGACACTTTTTCCCTTCATTGTACATCCATACAATATACAGTATCCATACAGTCCAGTATCCATACAGTACATTCAGTGCTATAATAAAAGACAGACACACGAACCCTGTGGTGTTGCGCTTCTGTGCGATGTAACGGATTTTGGTCAGGAGCAGCTCCAATAGATATCCTCTCCCAGAATCGCCAACCATATGCAACTCATCCACCACCACAATGCCTGTTGTGTTCATACAAACCATACCACAAATCGAATTGAAATGGTATGCCACAGAAGATATATTCTTTATTTAAAGGGGTGTAATAATAATGGAATAATTGTTATTATTATGACCACCTCAATGTACATTTACATTATCCTGCTTATTACTCAACTACTCAAACAATAATAACAATAATTGTTATAATAAATAATAATATGACACAAAATATTGTGTGTATATATGATTTTGTTAACAGTGTTCAACAAAACTGTGTAATAACGTGCATTAATCAAACATATACAAGCACTTTACTTTACCTAGTAGGTCCATACTGTCCTCTTCTATGAGTCTGTTGACGAGGGAGTTGGCCTTTTCTATTGTGCACACAGCCACATCCAGAGCAGTGAACCCTCTTGGAGCTGAGATGCTACCCATGTATCCCTCCACTCGAACACCAGCCTCCTCAAATACACTCTATGGGGACAACCTTATAAATGAGTCTCACACATAGATATTACACGGACAGAAATGTCCAGTCACACAATAATGCCATGAATCCATCTACTTATCCATCCCTTATGCCAGGCCTCACCTGAAGGTAGCCCAACTTCTCCTTGGCCACAGACACAAAAGGTAGAATGAAGAGTGCCTTTCTTTTGGTCTCCAGCACACGCTTCAATATTAGTAGCTCTGACACCAAAGTCTTCCCAGCACTGGTGGGGGCTGACAGTGGAAGAAAATGAAAGGTGAACAAACGCCTGAAGAGATATTAGTAAAGTCCTAATTTAACTTTGAGTAAACAATAATACCATTTAACACAAACTTAAATTAACCCAGAGGATTTAAAAATGATACTGTGGAAAAGTATCCCCGTTTCTTACCCGAGTAGACTAGGTTACGTCCCTGAAGGACTTGTCCAACAGTAAGGCACTGGGCCTGCCATTCAAACATGTGAGTCACTCCATGTTTCTGGTATCTGTCCAGTACAGGTTTAGGCAACCCCCAACTGGCTAATAACAGTTTTTCAGCATGCTTCACAGGGGCACACATGGCAACAACACCTATGGCATAACACAAAAATATACAGACGCATGATAACACAAATATGCAGGTGCATGTGAACAGAACACAAACATAGACAGTATGCACACAGACACGCATATACAATGCACTATATGTATGCACTATATATCACCAAAAGTGAATTAGACATGAGGCATGGACCCAAAAGTCATATTCCTTACTCAGGTATCCGACCTTGTTCACTGATGCAGTTTTTCACTAAAAAACTAAATGAGTCACTCAAATGTACTCTTGTAAACCAATGTAAAAAGTTCAGATCGACACATATTGTGTATTGTCCTTACGCCTGATTTATACTTGGTTGTGTTCTGCCAGACCATCATCACGCAACTAACTATAAAACAGGCATTACCTGGCTGTGGCAAAGAGTCAGCGAGAGTACTGGTCTCCAAGCCTGAAGGGACTGTGAGCACAGACACTGATTGGTCTTTGAAGGACTGCTGGAGCTCTGCCCTCTTCCTTGCCGCTGCCAGCTGTTTGGGGCTAAACATGATGTAATTACTGGAGACATCCAACATGGAATCAGTATTTGATCTTGGACTGAGACGGGAGTTCTCTTTCTTCGCCGCATTCTTCATTCTGTCAAAAGAGTGCCAGAGAAGATGTGTTAGCAGATGGACAGAGATATAACATATGCACCTAACACAAAATAATAATAAGTGATGTGTAAGGTGGACGTTATGGCTTGCACGTGGGATGCCTTTGGTGGCTGACTGTGCTTTATTTCATCTTGCCGTTGTTGAGAAACTGCAACTGACTGACAACTCTCTGGGCCCATCTGAAGGTCTTTTTCCTCCGGCTCCTCACTGAAGAGAAGCCGCTGGGCGAGGTCTTTGCAGTCAGCTCTCCACCCAGGTCTCTCACTCGCTCCTTTCTGCCCACACACTTTTGCCACTTCAGGTGGCTGCTGCGGTGCACCTTTTCTCTCAGGCCCTGAACCTGGAACAGTGGGCTGCAGCATTGCTTTGTCTCCATCTCCAATCTTTGTTGCTTGATAGCTTCTCTTCCTGTCCAGAGGCTTGGGTATAGCAAATGTGGTTCTTGGTGCTGGTACTTCCTCCATGTTTGCTGTTGTTGAAGACTCCTTGTCAGCTGCAGCCTTGATCGGGTCCAAGGCTTCCAGTACCTGGAGCATCTCCTCGTCAAGCGCCATTGAGGATTCACTCAGAGAAAACACACGCCCTGCACCCTAAACCAAGAAAATTAAATAAAAACAGCTATGTGGGATCTACTGTATGTGTGGCGGAAAATGGACGTGGCAAGCCTGTGTTGTGAACTTGTGTGTGAAGGAGACAGTGAGAGAGACAAAAACAAACTCACCATGTTAGTGTTTACAGGTTCTGATATGTTTGTTGTGTCTACCAGAAACCGAGTCCTCTTACTTTGTCTGGTTGATTCCGATGGCCCATCGTCGGCTTGTATGCTTTACTCAAAGGAAGAAAAAAAATGAGCTCTGCTGATCTGATGACAACTCGTAAAAGAAGGATCAACACTGACTGACTGAGCTAACGTTTTTACGAGGATGAGTCTAAACATCTATGAGTCTAAACTAGTCCAAATTTTGAACACTCGTAGATGCATTGATTCTGACATTTGCAATAGCCCAAAATTTGAACACTCATAGATGTATTTATCGATTCTGACATTTCCCGATTCTGACATTTTCAATCGAAAATGTCAGAATCGATAGCCTAAATACATCTACGAGTAGGTGGTAGGTCTAAACAAACTAACACAGTAACATAGCCTATACCTCTTTTTCTTCACGATCGGGTGCAGTCCCATGTAGCATTTCTTTTTCGGTGGAGGACCCGATGTGGCCATGATGATCTATTCTATTCTAAATCTATTCTATTAAACGTATTACTATTTAGACCATAGTAATACGTCTAGTAGAAACTAGAATTTCGTCATTTACGAGCGGAATCAAAAAGACCGCTGCGCTGAGCGCTCGCTGCCTGGTGTTTCACGAAAACATCGTAGTAGCAGCACATACTGAACTGCGAAGGTTCCGCTCTACAGCTGCAGTACAAACCTGGTACAAACTGACTTCAAAGCGAGCCGTCGCGACATTCGTGTTAAACAAAATAAAACTTAATTTATATTGTTTATTATTAGTCCAACTCAACTTTTCACACCTTTTACATTACAACATAACCATTCTAAATGGGGCTAAATGGGCCCGATGTTTATTTCTTGTAGCAATGTTTGTGAATATCTGTAGATACTTTCCCCATGTTCACCTGTGTATATTATATTTAACACTTGACAATGTAAACGTATGTTTTGATAATGATAATTGAATTGGATTAGGATATCAGTCTGTAAGTAAGGAAATAAACTTCACCTTGGAACTAGTTGTTCCAAAGTAACACATTATTATTATTATTATTATTATTATTATTATTATTATCCTGCTACCCTAATAGAAAGGGGTGCATGAGCACCTGGCCGTTCATTCGTGCTCTATCTCCGACCAAGCCACACTTCCACCACACATCTCTCTATGCAAAATAAAACCTGCACACTCCCACAAAAGACATAGACTACATTGCATTCGCCAAAAATGTCTTATTTACTGTTTAAATATTACTTTTCTGAAACACGCTATTCTTGCTCAACCTCAACAGCCTACGTCAGAATCGTCATGTTGGCGTCTACTACGCCAACTACGTTCACTTAATGGGGCCAGTCCTTCACAGTGACACACGCGTTAGATCAACCACGCGCCCGCGATGGTTTCTACCTCTCAATGTCGTGCCTACTCTACACTGCCATCCCAAGTCCCCTCCCCCTTTCACTGCTCCTGTGTGTGACCTGTGAACTACTCTCTGACTGCACTGTGGCTTGATTTATATGTGCGAGGTGGAAATGTAATGCACATAAATTAATTATAGGTCCAGCAAGCAAATCATGATTGTCTGTTTGTGCTCAATAGGTCACCATCACATTCCGATTTTAGGTGTTGTGTTTTTTATGACATTTATTTTGGCCAGTAGTTTCATATCTATCCTTTTCCCTTTCACCAACACAGACCATGCTAACGGTGTTAGCGCGTTAGCATCACACAGCTTACAGCGTCAGTGTTGCATGAATACTTTCAACCATGACAATGCCGACTACTTTTGCTACACACACTTCCCAAGGATTATGGAGATGTCTTTATTTATTTTTTAAGGTTGAGAAATGAAATAATTATGGTCGTTTCTAATCTCAGCATTTCACAAGAGAAAGACGTGGATGCCTTTCGCTGCTGTTGCCATGTCTCATAGAAACAAGTAAATAGGTCTATAAAAATAATCCCAAAACAAGTGCATATAACAGGGGTCTGTAACCTATTTTAAATGAAGTGCCATGTTTTCATTTTCTAGATAGTCAGTCAGCCACAAGCTCACATCACAACAATAATCCATGTAATAATCACAATAACAATACTAATAATAATCATAATAATAATAATAACAATAAACATCTTTGTAAACTCACTCATTTACAAACAAGCTCACATCAGAACAATAATGCATGTAATAATAATAACAATAATAATAATAATCATTATAAGAAAAACAACAATAACAACACTAACAACAGTACAGTACAGTACAGTAAAGACGTACAGTAAAGTACAGTACAGAGGACAACATTACAGTACAGTGCAATACTAAGGAGTGCAGTACAGTATTATAATAATTTATAACCCATCCGTTACTACATGTGCAGGGCACACTACTGAGTTTAGACTTTTTATGCAGGGCCTGGGAAATAAGGCAGAATCTTTTGTTTGTGTAAAAAAAAAAGGGAATATCAACAAAACATATCTGTTTATTGTACACAATGCAATATTGAATGCAATGATATGGTGTGTCCTGTAAGCCCATGTGGGCTGGGCGCCTTTGGTGCATGACACAAAAATAAAGAAATCTATCTATCTATCTATTCAGGCCTATCCTGCTACCCTAATAGACAGGGGTACATAAGCACATGGCCGTTTATCCAACAGCTTTCTCCGACCAAACCACACTTTTACCAGACATCTCTATATGCTAAATAAATTCGCCACACTCCCAGAAAACATATAGACTACATTGCATTCGCCAAAAATGTCTTATTTACTGTTTAAATATTACTTTTCTCAAACACGCTATTCTTGCTCAACCTCTACAGCCTACGTCAGAATCGTCATGTTGGCGTCTACTACGCCAACTACGTTCACTTAATGGGGCCAGTCCTTCACAGTGACACACGCGTTAGATCAACCACGCGACCGGGATGGTTTCTACCCCTCAATGTCGTATTTGCTGCGCCCTTCTAATGCTGCGCCACGCCTACTCTATACTGCTCCATAGACAGCGACTCGAAGTCGAACAGCAGCAGCAGCTCGCCTCCGTCACAATTTAAAGCCCACAGCACTGCACAGCCCCACACCCAAATGAATCGAATTAATGAATAAGGCGCTTATATCGCTTTTGCTCAGTGGATGGGACATTTACATTAAAAGCTATCGGATGGACGCGTGGACAACGGCATGGTTGTGTGCACTCGGAGGGAAAGGTTCCATATAGCTTCCATGCTAGCTGCTTCAGACACAGGGGAGGGGAGTGAGATGGCCCGCCTCACGGGACTCCAGTGCGAAATAGCGCTTATGCAACAATTACCCTAAAAACAACACCACAACTCAATGTCATTGTGAATAAGAATTTCGAGCAAAAAAAATATTTTTGGAAGGACACTTTCAACCAGTATGAAGCTAAATGTGGAAGCCGTGTGTGTCACACCAAAACGGGTGACCTATATAATCCTGTCACGCCGTGCATTCTGTGCTTGCGTGCGCATTTCCCAAATCTCAGTCATTTATCCACACATCGCTCTCTGTGTGTGTGTGTGTGTGTGTGTGTGTGTGTGTGTGTGTGTGTGTGTGTCACGTCGCCCTCCAGCTGCAATTGCGAGTGTGCGCTTTGGCAGACTTTTTATGCAGGGCGTGGGAAATAAGGCAGAATGTTTTGTTTGTGTAAAAACAAAAAAGGGAATATCAACAAAACATATCTGTTTATTGTACACAATGCAATATTCAATGCAATGATATGGTGTGTCCTGTAAGCCCAATTAGCCCATGTGGGCTGGGCGCCTTTGGTGCATGACACAAAAATAAAGAAATCTATCTATCTATCTATTCAGGCCCATTCAATTAATCTATCACTACATTAGTTGCCTGTTCAAAACTAAACTACACTTTATGAAATCATTGTTGCAGCCTACAATTTACAATTTACAATTTAGGCATTTAGCAGACGCTCTTAATCCAGAGCGACTTACATTAAGCAAGAACAAAAAAGCATGGGTATACATCACATAAAAACATTTATCATGAAACATGCGTAAGCTAAGAAAGTAACAGTGGAATATCTATAATGAAACTATACATATAAGCTATACATCTATACTACTATGCTATACATATGTACTATGACGTGCTATGACAATAGCACATACAATGCACTTATGCTGTCTACATAACATGCTATAAGACTGTATCAAATGCTATCTAAGTCTACAGAATTGCTATCTAAGGGGGTGGGGTAAGTGCTATGGGCCATGATGGAGTCTGAAAAGGTGGGTTTTCAGACTACGGCGGAAGATTGGGAGTGATGCTGCAGTTCTGACTGCAATGGGAAGTGCATTCCACAGTTTTGGAGCCAGAAGGGAGAAGAGTTTGGGACGTGTGGAGTGTTGTCCCGGCGTTTTTAGTGAGGGTACTTCCAGCTTCCCTGCGTTGGCTGATCTGAGTGAGCGGGAGGGTTTGTAGGGTTCGATCATACTTGCAAGATATGGGGGAGCCATACCTTTGGTTGCTTTGAATGCCAGCATCAGAGTTTTGTATTCTGTGCGGGCAGCGACCGGGAGCCAGTGGAGGGAACGGAGCAGGGGGGAGACATGTGAGAATTTTGGCTGGTTGAAGACCAAGCGAGCTGCGGCATTTTGGATCAGCTGGAGAGGTTTAAGTGCACAAAAGGACACTACACACATATATTCAGGCCCATTCAGAACACATTTCCCAAATCTCTGATTTATCCACACATCGCTCTGTGTGTGTGTGTGTGTGTGTGTGTGTGTGTGTGTGTGTGTGTGTGTGTGTGTGTGTGTGTGTGTGTGGGCGTGTGTGTGTGTCGCGTCGCCCTCCAGCTGCAATTGCGAGTGTGCGCTGTGTGCAGGGCACACTACTGAGTTTAAAAACACAGCTGAAACATGAAGTGGAGTCTGTCAACTCCTGCAATTTCCTTCTTCCCATATTGCGCTGCAACGACACTGGGATGAGCCCGCCGAAGGCGGGCGAAATTCTAGTTATTATTATTATTACCCTTATTATCCTGCTACCCTAATAGACAGGGGTGCATGAGCACCTGGCCGTTCATTCGTGCTCTATCTCCGACCAAGCCACACTTCCACCACACATCTCTCTATGCAAAATAAAACCTGCACACTCCCACAAAAGACATAGACTACATTGCATTCGCCAAAAATGTCTTCTTTACTGTTTAAATATTACTTTTCTGAAACACGCTATTCTTGCTCAACCTCAACAGCCTACGTCAGAATCGTCATGTTGGCGTCTACTACGCCAACTACGTTCACTTAATGGGGCCAGTCCTTCACAGTGACACACGCGTTACATCAACCACGCGACCGGGATGGTTTCTACCTCTCAATGTCGTGCCTACTCTACACTGCCATCCCAAGTCCCCTCCCCCTTTCACTGCTCCTGTGTGTGACCTGTGAACTACTCTCTGACTGCACTGTGGCTTGATTTATATGTGCGAGGTGGAAATGTAATGCACATAAATTAATTATAGGTCCAGCAAGCAAATCATGATTGTCTGTTTGTGCTCAATAGGTCACCATCACATTCCGATTTTAGGTGTTGTGTTTTTTATGACATTTATTTTGGCCAGTAGTTTCATATCTATCCTTTTCCCTTTCACCAACACAGACCATGCTAACGGTGTTAGCGCGTTAGCATCACACAGCTTACAGCGTCAGTGTTGCATGAATACTTTCAACCATGACAATGCCGACTACTTTTGCTACACACACTTCCCAAGGATTATGGAGATGTCTTTATTTATTTTTTAAGGTTGAGAAATGAAATAATTATGGTCGTTTCTAATCTCAGCATTTCACAAGAGAAAGACGTGGATGCCTTTCGCTGCTGTTGCCATGTCTCATAGAAACAAGTAAATAGGTCTATAAAAATAATCCCAAAACAAGCGCATTTAACAGGGGTCTGTAACCTATTTTAAATGAAGTGCCATGTTTTCATTTTCTAGATAGTCAGTCAGCCACAAGCTCACATCACAACAATAATCCATGTAATAATCACAATAACAATACTAATAATAATAATCATAATAATAATAATAATAACAATAAACTTCTTTGTAAACTCACTCATTTACAAACAAGCTCACATCAGAACAATAATGCATGTAATAATAATAACAATAATAATAATAATCATCATAAGAAAAACAACAATAACAACACTAACAACAGTACAGTACAGTACAGTAAAGACGTACAGTAAAGTACAGTACAGAGGACAACATTACAGTACAGTGCAATACTAAGGAGTGCAGTACAGTATTATAATAATTTATAACCCATCCGTTACTACATGTGCAGGGCACACTACTGAGTTTAGACTTTTTATGCAGGGCCTGGGAAATAAGGCAGAATCTTTTGTTTGTGTAAAAAAAAAAGGGAATATCAACAAAACATATCTGTTTATTGTACACAATGCAATATTGAATGCAATGATATGGTGTGTCCTGTAAGCCCATGTGGGCTGGGCGCCTTTGGTGCATGACACAAAAATAAAGAAATCTATCTATCTATCTATTCAGGCCCATCCTGCTACCCTAATAGACAGGGGTACATAAGCACATGGCCGTTTATCCAACAGCTTTCTCCGACCAAACCACACTTTTACCAGACATCTCTATATGCTAAATAAATTCGCCACACTCCCAGAAAACATATAGACTACATTGCATTCGCCAAAAATGTCTTATTTACTGTTTAAATATTACTTTTCTCAAACACGCTATTCTTGCTCAACCTCTACAGCCTACGTCAGAATCGTCATGTTGGCGTCTACTACGCCAACTACGTTCACTTAATGGGGCCAGTCCTTCACAGTGACACACGCGTTAGATCAACCACGCGACCGGGATGGTTTCTACCCCTCAATGTCGTATTTGCTGCGCCCTTCTAATGCTGCGCCACGCCTACTCTATACTGCTCCATAGACAGCGACTCGAAGTCGAACAGCAGCAGCAGCTCGCCTCCGTCACAATTTAAAGCCCACAGCACTGCACAGCCCCACACCCAAATGAATCGAATTAATGAATAAGGCGCTTATATCGCTTTTGCTCAGTGGATGGGACATTTACATTAAAAGCTATCGGATGGACGCGTGGACAACGGCATGGTTGTGTGCACTCGGAGGGAAAGGTTCCATATAGCTTCCATGCTAGCTGCTTCAGACACAGGGGAGGGGAGTGAGATGGCCCGCCTCACGGGACTCCAGTGCGAAATAGCGCTTATGCAACAATTACCCTAAAAACAACACCACAACTCAATGTCATTGTGAATAAGAATTTCGAGCAAAAAAAATATTTTTGGAAGGACACTTTCAACCAGTATGAAGCTAAATGTGGAAGCCGTGTGTGTCACACCAAAACGGGTGACCTATATAATCCTGTCACGCCGTGCATTCTGTGCTTGCGTGCGCATTTCCCAAATCTCAGTCATTTATCCACACATCGCTCTCTGTGTGTGTGTGTGTGTGTGTGTGTGTGTGTGTCGCGTCGCCCTCCAGCTGCAATTGCGAGTGTGCGCTTTGGCAGACTTTTTATGCAGGGCGTGGGAAATAAGGCAGAATGTTTTGTTTGTGTAAAAACAAAAAAGGGAATATCAACAAAACATATCTGTTTATTGTACACAATGCAATATTCAATGCAATGATATGGTGTGTCCTGTAAGCCCAATTAGCCCATGTGGGCTGGGCGCCTTTGGTGCATGACACAAAAATAAAGAAATCTATCTATCTATCTATTCAGGCCCATTCAATTAATCTATCACTACATTAGTTGCCTGTTCAAAACTAAACTACACTTTATGAAATCATTGTTGCAGCCTACAATTTACAATTTACAATTTAGGCATTTAGCAGACGCTCTTAATCCAGAGCGACTTACATTAAGCAAGAACAAAAAAGCATGGGTATACATCACATAAAAACATTTATCATGAAACATGCGTAAGCTAAGAAAGTAACAGTGGAATATCTATAATGAAACTATACATATAAGCTATACATCTATACTACTATGCTATACATATGTACTATGACGTGCTATGACAATAGCACATACAATGCACTTATGCTGTCTACATAACATGCTATAAGACTGTATCAAATGCTATCTAAGTCTACAGAATTGCTATCTAAGGGGGTGGGGTAAGTGCTATGGGCCATGATGGAGTCTGAAAAGGTGGGTTTTCAGACTACGGCGGAAGATTGGGAGTGATGCTGCAGTTCTGACTGCAATGGGAAGTGCATTCCACAGTTTTGGAGCCAGAAGGGAGAAGAGTTTGGGACGTGTGGAGTGTTGTCCCGGCGTTTTTAGTGAGGGTACTTCCAGCTTCCCTGCGTTGGCTGATCTGAGTGAGCGGGAGGGTTTGTAGGGTTCGATCATACTTGCAAGATATGGGGGAGCCATACCTTTGGTTGCTTTGAATGCCAGCATCAGAGTTTTGTATTCTGTGCGGGCAGCGACCGGGAGCCAGTGGAGGGAACGGAGCAGGGGGGAGACATGTGAGAATTTTGGCTGGTTGAAGACCAAGCGAGCTGCGGCATTTTGGATCAGCTGGAGAGGTTTAAGTGCACAAAAGGACACTACACACATATATTCAGGCCCATTCAGAACACATTTCCCAAATCTCTGATT
Organism: Protomyctophum bolini; assembly: GCF_963924005.1. Taxonomy (NCBI): domain Eukaryota; kingdom Metazoa; phylum Chordata; class Actinopteri; order Myctophiformes; family Myctophidae; genus Protomyctophum; species Protomyctophum bolini. The sequence continues at coordinate 13,997,347 of NC_137864.1, forward strand.
TATCCACACATCGCTCTGTGTGTGTGTGTGTGTGTGTGTGTGTGTGTGTGTGTGTGTGTGTGGGCGTGTGTGTGTGTCGCGTCGCCCTCCAGCTGCAATTGCGAGTGTGCGCTGTGTGCACACTACTGAGTTTAAAAACACAGCTGAAACATGAAGTGGAGTCTGTCAACTTCTGCAATTTCCTTCTTCCCATATTGCGCTGCAACGACACTGGGATGAGCCCGCCGAAGGCGGGCGAAATTCTAGTAATAATAATAATTATTATTATAGGGCGGGGGTATGGGCGGGGTCGGAGGCGGGGCCTGGAGTAGGGCGTGAGTGAGCGGCTTGTGGGCGCGCCCGTTGCGACGTTGCGGAGGCTTCAAGATGGCGGAAGCCCTGACACCTCAGGAGGAGCTGGTAAGGCGAGCCTTATAACACATTTTATTTCCTTGCCCTTCTTCTCGACAAAATCTGGATTGTGTGTGTGTGCACTGGTCCATTGTCCGTTATCTCGAGTGTGATTAAAGTTTTATATATAGGCCTACGTAATGTATACTATGGTACTACGGTTGTTGTTCAGGTGTGTGTGTGTGTGTGTGTGTGTGTGTGTGTGTGTGTGTGGGTGGGGGGTACAGCCTAGTAAACAGTTGTGGCCCTCCAGCTACCCTCCCGTCTCCCCGTGTATTGACTGACAGCAGTTAGCACTGGAGAGGTGGGCTTTTAGCATGATGGCGTTTGCTGCTAATGAGCTACAATGCCAGCCAGCAACGCTAGGCATTTTACCGGTTGTGGCTGGGTAGATAACCAGCCAATGCAAAATATATTGTAATCTATGTATGCACGGCAAGGCAACCCAACGCCACCCATTTAACTGTTAACCCAAGGTTTAGGCGACTGACTGTGGAAAGTAACGTGACGTTTACACACACACACACACACACACACACACACACACACACACGCATACATGCACACACACACTGACGTTAGGCTAACTAGCTACCACATGTAACCATAGCTATCAGCTATACTATAGCACTAGTTAGCTATTGTTGGCTTGAGTGAGTGGAGTGGCTGCTAAGCTCTGGTTGGCAGGAGTTACTGTGCTGTTGTTGTGAATGTGGTTTTATGTTTCGACGATCGCCCACGGCGCGAAGTACTTTATAAAAGGTGGCACGTAATTTAGAATGACGATGTGTTGGTTTGGAAATGCGGTTGCGTTTACTGACTCTCTGATAATGCTAATGCTAGCGTTCAGAGAATATCCTCCTGGCTGTCAAATTTACGGCAGACAGTTCACAGAACTGGACCCTCAGTTCCTAGCATTGTTGTTGTCATGACTCTCCAGTAAAAGGGATGGGCCTGACATTGATAGCAAACACTGAAAGTCATGCAGAGCTTCTGATGACACCTTCATTATTTCCTTGAAGTAGTCATTCACCAGGAATAATCACAGCTAACTGAATTAGGCTAGTTGGCTGCATGAGATTTGGGCTGTACACTGTTTTCCTGTTCGCTTTCCCCCTCAATCAGTCATCACATTAGATTAGATTAGCCTTAATGCCTATATTGTCCACACGTGAAATCTTTTGTTGTGTAACTTGTGTTCATTGCATCACATCAACCAGGACCCATTTTCCATGCAGTGGTTATCAAGTAACTGACTTCCAGAAAAGTTCTATTCAGTATAAAGTAATATAGTAACCATGTACACATGTCATACATGGTGAATTGTTGCCTGGGTCTACTACTTATGTGTTGAATACAGTGACTGTGTGAGTTCATGAACCTTATCCAACTCTTAAGTTTAGTTTAGTTACTTGATCATCTTCACAACAACAGCACCAACACAATTATACACATCAACATAAATAAACTGTTACATCGTTGTTCGTTGTTTGGTGATCAAAAGGATTAGACTGAAGCTGAAAGCTTATAAGTGCCTATCCTCCTTACAACAAAACATGATTTTGGTTACTAGAAATAGTTTCAATAATGAAAGATTCTGCAATGCCAATGATTGATCTGAGCAGAAAAATTGCCAGGTTCAGAATGCATAAACCAAAGACAAAAAATCAATATCACACCCATCCCCCCACCCCTGTCACCATAGAGATCCCCAAATAAATTTGCACTACATAACCATTTGGCATTTACCATATTAGACATTATAATAATGGCAATTATCAGTATTAACATCATTACTATTTTGACTAATACTAAATCATCATTAGATCATATTATACTAATTCTACTAGTATGATATGCCATACTTGGCCAAAAGAATATGTTGAATACTCTAGTATCCATTTATCCAATGTTGACAGTATCTGGGGTTGAAATGGTTGAATGTTTATACCCATCTGCTGCATCGATTACCTATCTGGCATTCTGGCAGAAGTGAAACATAAACATTAGACAAGATGTATTGTACACTACTTGTGTCAAATATGTCGGGTCATACTTTTCATTGGGATATACTGGCCACATTTATTTACACTCACTCTTTTCTATAGATACATTTATGGGTATTCCATGTGGCTCATCAAAAGGCTTTTTGTTGAGTCAACACTAGTAGTTTAATAAGTTTATATACTGGACAAAAATGATGCACCCTTCAAGACAAGTTGCCCAAATAAAATGTATGTTTTGGATTATGATCCTACTGCTGCCTTGCAGCGGCGCAGCCTAGTACAATGAACATGGCTTGTACACAGCCTTGTCTCACTATATTTCAACCATGGCTAGGAGTGGACTACCAGGCTTGACATCTATGTAGTCTTCCAATTAACTCAATTATCCTCCCCATCTCCTGTCTCTCATTGCCCTGCTCTCTCATCTCACATTGATGTGCCTCCTTTTGCCGGCTTCTCTCTCATTCTGCCTTCTTCTGACAACCTTTTCTTCTTTTTTTTGTTGCTTTGCTCTTTTATTATTTTCACCCCTTGTCTCTATTCTCCACCTTATGCTTCCTCGTCTGTCCCTTCCAGGCAGTGGAGGAGTTCCTGAATGAGGTGCGTAGTAGAGAGCAGCCCCACAGTGCTGCTCTCGTCTCCCAACCCACGGCCGTCAAGTTCCTCATGGCCCGCAAGTTTGACGTCTCAAGGGCCATCGATCTGTTCGAGGCATACAAGGTATGGCACTGACACCTGTGACGGGTGACAGCATCAAATGGGTGACAGATATGAAATGGAACACAACCACCCTAAAGACTAATCATTGTGTACTGTATATTCCTGCACTATACCTGCATCGAGTGATCTTGGTACATAGAAGTTGATCTATTGAAGATTCTGACCTTCAAAGTACTTTATTTTTTATTTTTTTTATTGTATTGCTGTATTGTTCTTTCTGCTTTGGCAATGTAAACGTATGTTTTCTCATGCCAATAAAGCCCTTTGAATTGAATTGAATTGACAGCACTGACACCTGTGACGGGTGACAGCACTGACACCTGTGACGGGTGACAGCACTGACACCTGTGACGGGTGACAGCCCTCGAAGCCAAAGCACACGCTTCCTTTCAATTATCCAATGACTACCATGTGAATTATTTTGTCGGGGTTTTTTTTCTTCTCATAATGGCTTACACTCCGAGTGCAGTATTAGTTCCCAGGGATGATATGGACTTTTATTTCCTCTAGAATTGGGCGACCCGATAGTCATGTGGTTAGATCGTATACTATACCACATGGGCTCTAATAATTAGAACCCATGTGGTATTAGACTCTTAATGCCTCACAGCAAGTCCTCTGTTTGATTCCTATCAGTTGGACCATTGCTGCACGTCATTCACCCACACTCTCTGTGTTTCCTGTCATCGTTGCTGTTATTTCGAATTCTATTAGAATTTCATTTTGATTTCACACAATGCTCTTATTTTGATATCCATCAGCCGGAAGTCGACCGCTTAATCTGACTTGACTAATGTGCTAAGCGTTGCTCAGAAAATCACTTATTGTACGTTGTGCGAACGTCAGTACGACTGCTTTGAATCTGGCATAACCCATTTAGACCTGGGAACGATTCTACAAATGTCTTCTAAATCCTGACAGTTTTCTGAAAAACTTAAGTGGTTCTCAAACTATTTCATTTAATTGGCCGCAGACCCCCATCTGAAAATATGTAGTTCCAGGGACCCCCCCAGAAGCAAAGATTTTAGTTAAAAACGTTCGTGCTAAGTTCAAAGATCGCGATTTTTCAAAAATAGCAGACCTATGAGCTTGTAGATCTGCTATTTTTCAATGACACCAAAAGGGGTTAAAGAACAGATGTAAGTGGTAAAGCAAGACTTTATAAGCTGCTCTTTCACTGCTGGTGAATAACAAAAAAAGAGTAGTTGGGGTGATTTTGTTGGGGTTGATTACCAACACTTCCATAGACACATTTGTTTCAGACAGTGTCAACTGTCAATGACATGAATTCAAAGGATGAAACATTCATTTTTAGTATTGACTGATATTGTGTCTCTGCTACAACTGTGTTAAAACTGTCTACTCCTTTGGGTTTTGAGCGTTGTAAGGTGAATGCCACAGTGACACAGCCAGGCAGGTTTAACTGCAGACTAAATCGTTCTCTCCTATTGCTGTCATTTCTCGAATCAGAAAACAAGAATCAAAGAGGGCATCTTCAACATTAACCCTGATGAGGAGCCTCTGCGATCGGAGCTATTGAGTGGCAAATTCACAGTCCTGGTGAGTGATGCAGTTAAACATGGTTTATAAATTAATATTGTGCATGCTTGTATTTGTATGATTTCTGTCTGTCTCTGTCTCTCGCTCTCGCTCTCTCTCGCTCTCACTCTCTCTTTAATTATTATCTTTTAACTTTTGGTGAGACTAGCCACCTTTCCTCTATAGATTCGACACAAGTCTAGTTTGAGGGCACTAAACGTTAGTGATTAATAGCAGCACAATTGATGTGTTCACAACTTTTTGAGACACAGCAGTGGAATCCGTACAGCTGGCGTTACAAGCCCATCACAAGAACATGGCTTTTATTACATTTTCACTAACCACCAGGTCTGTGTGTCCTAATCAGTCTGTGTGGTTCCTCCAAATAAAGAGGAAGAGCGATGTGATATCTTTTGCTGGTTAGATGGCTGTCATGGGTGCTAATGATCCCAACTCAAAATGTAAACATTTATTTGTCACCTTTATATTGCAATCACACCCATCAGTTATCCACATCCACAGTGATGATTTAGGCTGAAGTGAAGATACTTGGAAATGTCTCTGGTGACAGGATATTTCAGTAGTGTCTGTCTGGAACCCAGGGGGAAAAAAGAGCGTAGTACTAGTTGCCCGAATGTGCCTGTTCCATGTACCATCCTCAAACTAGGATGGTGTTTCCTTGTATTTTGTTCTGTGTTGAGATTATTATGTATGCTCATGATGGACTCTTGACGTTTTCCATATTCCAATCCAGAATCACATTGAGTAAATTGCACAGTGGAGGAATTTGTCTTGGTCCAAGTAATGTAATATAGCGTGTCTTTCCAGCCTGGCCGTGATGCAAAAGGTGCAGCTTTAGCTCTCTTTACGGCTTGTCTCCATCGGCCAGACATCACTACCCATAAGGCCGTGCTACAAGCCATCATCTATCAGCTGGACAAAGCCATAGAGTGGTATGCACCCTTTTCTTCTCTTCCCCCGGTCTCTTTTTTAGCGTCATTTTGCGTCGATGTTGCTGTTGATGCAGTTTCTCAGAAATGTAGTTGGGCAGTCATAAATGTTACATATGTATAGAAAGAAAAATGTCCTTTTTCCTGTTATAGTGTTTCCATTACTAATGTTTTAGTGCCAGGATGAACAACGTTTTAAGAACCCTGGGTAATATGAATGATTGCATCATCTTTTTCTACCACTGTTCCTCCGTTTGGATAACTCTGTCTCTTTCATCTCTAACAGTTTGCAAACTCAGAAAGACGGCCTCATATTTATCTACGACATGACCAACTCCAGCTACGGAAACTTCGACTATGATCTCTGTGTTAAGATCCTCAACCTGCTCAAGGTGCATTTAACAAAACCCCTCTCCCTGTTTCTCCAGGGAAGGGTTGGTCATTTTTTGTAATACAGACAAACCCAGTGATATTACACATACCTCGTCTGTGTTTTTCACACACCACATCTGTGAAAATCACAGAGCAAGTTCCCTACTGTTTTTGAGGGCCTCTAGCCAGCTTTCTGTGTCTGTGTGTACCACGAATTTGAGGATAAAAAGTGAGAACGCCAATTGTGATTGTGATGATGTATGATAAGAGTGTCCCTCACTTGTGTGATTGTGAGTGTGATTTTTCATCAAATTCAGGGTTCCACATTGAAATTCTACATTTATTTTACCAAATACAGTTTGATGTTTAATAAGAACTGTCTTTGATCTGGCTGCATTGACAAAGGACTTTGAATCAGACCATTGTGCCCTACCAAAGAGAGGGTATTGTTGGGGCATGTCACAGCTCAAACTCCTCCCCTTTTCGTGTTGTGTATACATATTTCGTGCCAAGATGGTTCGGGAGACTCAATCATCTTGCATGCTGGAAGCATGGCATTTCTCTAGGGATCCCTATTAAATTAAACGGATGTCTCATCACATCCTTTTATCACAATTCTGCTTTGGCTCTACACTAAAATATCTTTGCCAAAAATAGCCAATCTACAGGCTTGCGACGCATTGTTGTGAGCCTGTAGATCTGCTATTTTTGCAAGGAATGATGGGGTTCAAGCAGGTAGGACATGCACACATTAAATATGGGTGTCATTCTCCCGGGTCAATGTCTCATATCTCTTGTTTCTCATCAGGGAGCATTCCCAGCTCGTCTAAAATGTGTCTTCATCGTGTCCTCACCTCTCTGGTTCCGAGCACCGTTTGCTGTTCTTCGCCTCTTTGTCCGTGAGAAGCTGAGAGAAAGGGTACGTATGTCTCATGTGTGCTGCACATTATCTGACAAATGTTTTTGTGTTTTTATAAAAATGTAATGAAAAGAATATACGAGACCTTGAGAGTTGAGACTAAATAACTACATTGAATCAATTGGAACACTTCCTGAAAAGTAACCATTTTGGACATACAAGGTAGCCTGGACAGCATTCCTTTTACGATCCGGTCGGGAGCGGATGATATCTAAGTCATATTGTAGTCATCAGGCTGGAACCCTCAAACCAGAGCTTCTTTCCCTCAAACCGGAAGAATAATACCTTCCCAATAAAAGCGTGACTCGCTCTCTCGCAGCCTGCGATGAGAATAGAATTTCCCAGTGGGATAACAAAAGTTTACAGACGCTAAATAGTCTCTGGAAAGCATACTCACATTTACATATATTTTGTATTTTAGAAATCAGCGAAACGTACTGTCATTGACTACAAAACAATGACTACAACATGACGTAAGATATTATTCGCTCCTGACCAGATCGCACGGCAATTCAGTAACACAGACCAGGCAGACCAGGTGGAAAGCCTGGTGACGCAAGGTTACATACAAAGTTTCCACCCGACAGCAGACATAAATGCAGCCACTAGATGGCGATGTCGGTCTTTAAATGCTATTTTTGCCCTGCTACTTTTGATCTGTCACTCTGATGTACTCGATATCAGATAGATCTGAATGTACATGCTTTCTCATACATTTTATGTACATTTGTTTAGCATATGGTGCACAAGATAAGATGTTTATTGTCACTCTATTGAACATACAACATTTTGTTTAGTGCACCCACTTAAAACGAATCAGCATCAACAAAGAAACAAGAGACTACAGAATACACTGTCACTTTATGTATATTAAAAAAATAATTTTCCTTCAGAATGTTTTACTCTTCTTTTATTTAATGTAAATTGGATTTCATATGAAGCCTGCAGAAAATTATTTCACCACTGCTTTATACCTGGTCTAAGTTGAAGTTATAAGTCATGAAATATCTAGATATTATTTTTTCTTATTGTTTTTATTTTATTTTATTGTTTTCTTATGTCTTCCTGCAGGTGTGCACTGTGAAAGCCCATGAGTTGGCCAATCACATCCCGGTCTCCTCTCTCCCCGAGCACCTGGGCGGGTCGTCCCAGTACAACCACGTGGCCTGGATCCAGTCGTGCGTGAACGCACACACGCACCCCGCCTCGGGTGACGGCGGTGACACGCCGGCACACGACGTGCACGACTGCGTGGGCAGCCTGCTGCGCTCCTACAGCCTGGAGTGCAGCAACAATAGCGCGGGCGCTACGCTGTCGTACAACACGCACGGATACGTGTCCAGGAACAGAACGTATACGCCGGAGGAGGCCGTGGCTATTGTTAATTCCAACTGCTATAACGATAGCAACGCTAACCCACACAACCACTGTGGTGGAGTGGTGGAGGGTAGGACTCGAGCCCAGGGCCAGAACCAGCAGCACAGCCCGCATTCGTCTCCCAACAGGCCGCAGGGGAACCACCAACACTGGAACGGCTCGGCAGGGAGCGGAGCCAACGTGGCTGGCGGCGCCGGCGCCGGTCCCAACGCTAATGTGAACGGCCGCGGCCACCAGCCCCCTCCCCAGTCGGACACGCCTCCTGACACCCCGCAGCACCCCAAAGTAGACGAAGGGGACGTGCCTGGCGACGAGGCGCCGGTGGACTCTGCCACCCGCAGCTCGCAGAACGACGAGAGCCTGGTGGAGGATGAGGAAGACGAGGAGCTCGAAGAGGAAGAAGGGGTCCCCCCTCTGCCCCAGAAAGCTTTGCCGCGGCACCCCCATCAGCCGGCGTCCCCGCCTCTGTCGACGTCGTCGTGGGGTCCCGAGGACGAGGACCCCTGCGCGGAGGCGTCCGTTCACATGCCCGAGCCGGGAGGCATGACCGTGCAGGAGCTGGTGGAGCACGTGAAGAGGAGGAAGAAGAAAGGCATCTACCAGGAGTATGAGGAGATCCGCAAGGAGCCGCCAACGGGAACCTTCGACTACTCCAAGTAAGAGACGAGAGGATGCTCTCTTGGTCTTGTAATTCATGCTCCAGTTTTAGATGATAAGGTGACCACCACGGTGTTTGGGAAAACTACAACATTGATGTTAGCCACGGCTCCCCCAAACACATCTCTCTGTTTTTACTAACCACCGTTTGGGTGGTCACCTTATCACCTAGAACCCTGGAGTATGAATAGGCCTTAACACTTTTAGTGCCGGAAGTGCTTCAAAATAGGAGCTCTGGGTTGCCGGAGTTGTCTTGAGCGCTTTTACTCTGAAAGCCATGAACCGGAAACAATTTCCTAAAAAAGTTGACTTTACAAAGTTGACCTCACATTGCGATCATTTTAATTTATACGATATATGATCCGAAAAGCGTTCATATTTTGCGGGAGAAACGGATGAGGAGCAGAAATGAAGCGCCAGCATATCGATCCATTCATCACCTCGGAGAGCGCCCTGGATTAGGAGATACGAGTCATTCTTTCCGCCGCGCTAACATGTGAGTCAACGGCAAGCTAATAATTGCACAGAGCGTTAGCATACGGCAAGCGAAAAAAATTATAGGAAAAATTCTGAATATTCTTATCTCGCCCCGTGTCATTGAGGATGCGCTAGGACGTCCACCGACGTCCAAGGTACCTCTCGGTTCGAATCCTTAAGACGGCCTGAGGCGTCCAATGTAAAAATTGTGTCAAGACAGATAAACAGGAGTTGCCCAAACTTGAAATCTGTCATCTGAAAGTGTTTTTTTATACATTGCTTTTTCACAGGAAGCTGTCCAATCAGATTAAGAACCGGTACAGCGATGTCCTTTGTCTAGACCAGTCGCGAGTGCGACTCTGCCAGCTTTGTGATGACGACGATGAGGTAATAATTCAGATATGACTCTTTGAAAATACTTTATATTAATTCAATATTCACACAACCCGCAGATAAGACTCTTGTACGATGAAGTAGGGTAGGGTAAGTTGAAATAATATCTGCCCAACAGTGTTCTTAAAGGTACATTCAGTGATTTAACTTAATTCAAATATCTGACCATATAAGGAAGGAGTTCCTCCCTGTCCCCAGCTAACCCCTGGGTCAAGGGTTAGCCAGCCTTCATCCAATCAGGATGAGAGGGGCCTTCCTCCAATCATGATCGAGTGGGGGCGGGCCTTGGTGCACGTGCAGTTGGCCTGTTGCATGTTCCACTGTAGAGTGTGTGCATGTGCACATAATTTGTTATTGGGGTGGACCGGGGGTTTCCAAATCACCCAAATCACTGAATGCTCCTTTAATGTTTCTCTATATTCATTTCACTGGGAAATTCGACTTATTGATTCCCTAAAAATATTACCTATTCAGACTTACAATGGTTCAAGATTCAACTGATCATCTGTAATCAATGTGGTGTTTAAAGGTATTTTGGTTGAAAGATATATTTTTTGTAAAAAAAAAAAACTTAAAGGGTTAAAACAAAAAAGTTTTTGTTAAAATGACTATTTCTGATAGTAATCATTTCTATAGAGTGTTTGTTCAGTAACAGGGATCTCGCTGTCTCTTCAGCTCTTCAATAAACAGAAAGTTCATTTTATGGTGGGGTGCAAAATGTCAGCCATCACTACCACTATTTGTCAGCTAAAATCTTATAGTGTTCCAGTTCCAATTTCGTCTACTCATTTATTTTTGTCATCACTTCCAATTTAACTTTAAACTGCACGTTTCGACGAGTCACGTAGGCTGGTGGGGATTTTCCAGCGACGTGAGAGTGCAGCACACAGAACAAATTGGAAAGTGATATGTCAGTTTTTGACATGTCCTTCATACAAAAGAAAAAAGAACGATGGGATTCAAGTAACAGATCGGCAAAGTTCCCCTTTAAAACAAAACCATATTAACCCTATGTATATATATTACTTTTTATAGATGTAAAATTGTAAATGTACAAACAAAATGGTTTTTATATTGTGGTCGTGTACAGACAACTCCTATAGAGGGCAGTAGAACACATCAAACGCGTCAGCAATTCACTTCCCTTTGTGCTGTGTTCTCTTCAGACATCAGACTACATCAATGCCAGTTTCATGGACGGGTACAAGAGAAGTAACGCCTACATTGCTACTCAGGGTAAGCTGCTGTTAACATAACAGACTCACTGGCTGTTTTCCCTGCAATCAGTCTTCTTCTAAGGTTGTCTTTCTCTGACCCATGTTGTGTGGGAACTGTGTCGGTGACGCTGTTACCCTGGTCAGACGGTGTCTTTGTATTCCTCAGGTCCTTTGCCAAAGACCTTCGGTGACTTCTGGCGCATGGTGTGGGAGCAGATGGTACTGATTATAGTCATGACCACCAGGTGAACCTTCAAACCGTCATCTGATTTCTGGGAAAATTATCTTGTACGATCGACGGGAGATGCCAAAGAGTCACATGTGCACACAAGTTGTGAGGGTTGATGTGATGTCAGATACAGATGCATGGTGGTGCTTGCTGGCGGAGCAAGTAAAGAGTTGAGCTGTGTGTGGATTAAAGTTCTCAGTCGCCACGGGTGATTTCAGTAATTTTTTATTCCATAGAAGCCAGCATGTCTTCTATGGAAGCGTGTTGCGCACTGAAAATATACGATCTACAAGCTCAGAACACATCACAGCGCGACGTGTTGTGAGCTTGTAGATCGACTATTTTCTGTCAGTTATTTTATGATTAAAAGAGTTCATGCCTCGGGTGGTCGGCGATCGTCCCGCAACAGTTTTGGTTAGTCATTTGCTAATGCCCGGTCATGCGCATGGTGTTAACCTTGAGAAGGGCTCTGAAGCAACAAATAGCTGGGCAAGGTCTATTTACTGGTCCCAACTGACACTGGGCAGTGTAAGTGTTAAACTGTCAGTCATGAGATTTTATTTAGCTTTTTCCGTTGTGTGTGCGTTCCCAGGGTGGTGGAGCGTGGCCGCGTGAAGTGCGGTCAATACTGGCCCCTGGAGGAGGGCCGGACGGAGCAGCACGGGTACTTCCTCATCAGGAACACCCACATCAAGGTGTTCCAGGACTTCAAGCTCTCCCACCTTGAACTCTACAACGCACAGGTGAGACGCGTGCGCTGGGACCAGTGGTGTAATGGTGATTATTTTTTTGGTACCACTGCATTTTAATGACTGTGGTACGTACACGCACACGTTCGCCTCCGTGTGCGTGTGTACATCTGATAGCCTAGTATGAGAGTTTTACACAATCTCACAACATACACACAAAAGCAGACAACTCGTGACAAATTAATTCATTCAAACGACCATGAAACAGTAACAACACACAACCACTAGACTACAGCCTACTTAACAGGTCACACATGGACCATTGATATGCACGAGTTGCCTTTGTAGCTTGGTAAAAGGTGCTAATCGGAGGAGATTTATTTTTCTCACCTCCGTCTTTCAGCAGCTCAGCCTAGCTTGGGCAAGAGCTCCATTGACTGGGCTGCCCAAGAGAGACGCTATCCTTCTTCCGTGCCGTACCTGCGAGTGCGCATAAAATAAATACTGGTACCACGCGGCCATGCCGTGGTACTGCTTTCTTCGGGCATGACACCACAGCCTGGGTCGCATGCTTCGAAAGCCTACACGGATTGTGCAAGGATACGCTGTAATTGGCCAGTAGCCACTTTGAGCGGCAGTCGGGTTACATGCTCTCTCGCCAGAAAATGATTAACTTTTATTATTATTAACTCTTTTCTGTGCCTATTGGGTCACAACTCGAACGGCGCTGAGCCGGCTCAATTTAACTTTTCAACGTTCAGCGCAGCAACTCAGGTGGTCTTTACACGAGAATGGTGTTCATAGAAAACGGCAAAATAAAGTATCGTTTGCTGGTGTCCCTTTAGACGAGAACGGTGTTTTCAGGAGATGAAAACGCAACAAAGTGAAAACACCTTCCAGAGTGGGAATCTTTGAGAACGCCGTTTTATCCCTTCATGTAAACGGGCAAAACGGTGAATCCGCAAAACGTATGACATCATGGCTCATGTTGGCTCACAGCGCATAATTATTACATTGATGCAGAGCCATATATGATATAATGGAGTTCCTGAACAAGCCTCCCTCCTCGCCTACAAAGCGCTGCTCATCATCGCTGGTGAATGTAAAACCATGATGTAAACTAATGCCTTGCGATAGGCGGCAGCAGCGTTTATGTAAATCCCGTGGTGAGCTCTGCCTGCATGCTCTGTGTGATATGATATGGTCATGTCTATGCACAACATAGATCAGAAATATTTTTATGCACCACTCTTAAATAACAAATAAAATACTATGATATTTTATAGATCTGCACCGCAGGGGTGCACATGGGATTCGCTATGGATACGTACTTGTACAAAGAATGTCACTCACCACTGTCCTGATCACTGATGTAGTACTGTACACATGGTAAAAGCCACTGTCGTGATCACTGATGTAGTACTGTACACATGGTAAAAGCCACTGTCGTGATCACTGATGTAGTACTGTACACATGGTAAAAGCCACTGTCGTGATCACTGATGTAGTACTGTACACATGGTAAAAGCAAGCACTTCGTATATTTTGGAACGAGGAAGGACCCCTTGCCGATAAAAGCATGTGTTAGTAGGCGGCTAATTTGTGCTTGATGGAAAATGACGTAATGTTAAAATACTACAAACGCATGCGTGTAGAGATTTCGTGCTTTTTAAAAACTATAATATGAATTCCTTATATGCCAACTACAAGATATCTCGTAGATAAAGCTTTATATAAAATATGAAATTATGATCCATCCAAGGTGCGCGGGCACCCCATAGCTGTCCACCGTGATGATGTTCCATCCGAGGTCCAGATCTGATTTGTTTTCGCACACATGTTTCCGTTTCTGGGGAAAGATAAACATTGTGAGCTAATGCTAACATAAGCCGTTCCTTACAAATTGCGTTGGTGTTACCAATTTCTTAATGGTTAACGTTTGGCCATCACTCGTTTCTTATCTCTGTCTCTCTCTCTCTCTCTCTCTCTCTCAGACTGGCGAGAGGCGTGAGGTGTCCCACTACCTCTACGTTGGCTGGCCAGACTTTGGCGTTCCCAAGAGTGCGTCTGCCATGTTAGATTTCCGCGAGCACGTGCTCCAGAGGCAGGAGGCGTCGGTCATGAGCCTGGGCCCCGGCTGGACGGGGCCTCCAGGGGGCCCCCCTGTGGTGGTGCACTGCAGTGCAGGCATTGGCCGCACAGGTAAAACACATTTAGGATTGTACCATTGTGTTATCCACAAAATCACATGTAGCGTAGTGCAGTGGTTCCCTTTTAGCCCGTGACTCAAAAGAGAAATTGTATGTCTGCTATTTTCACTACATTTGTTTTCTAATTTATGGTAATATTAATTTTATTTCTTCATGAACTTCATGAATGAAAAAGTATTACATTTGTTTTTAATTCGTGAAAAAGTTGTTTTGAAATAATGAATGATGTTTGAAAAAATAAATAAAGGGACCCATAAAAACAGTGAAGTATCTGATATCATCTTGATTACATTGCATGGAAACCTTTCAATGTTAATTTTGAGTTTTTGAGTGGATTTATTTGGTCAAATTTGTAGTGAAAAAAAAAGAAAAAAAGAAGCAGTTGTTTGGTGAATGCAGATGATTGAGTGTGACGGTGTGACCTCACTCGTCTTCCTCCCACTTTGTCCTCCATCCCTCCCTTCTGTAGGTACCTTCTGTACACTGGACATCTGCCTGTCGCGGCTAGAGGACATTAGCACGGTGGATGTGCGCCAGACAGTGCGGCGGATGCGCACGCAGCGGGCCTTTAGCATCCAGACCTGGGACCAGTACTACTTCTGCTACACGGCAGTCATCGAGTACGCCCAGCGCCACGGCAAACTGAGCCCTGTGCAGTGGTCGGACTCTGACCTGGAGACCGACAGCGAGTGAGCAAGGTGGGCTGCGGAGGGGGAAACGGTGAGATGGCTGAAATGACCTACCATAGTGGGCAAAGGTGCATGGTGAGGAGAGACTCTCCCAAGGTATGGAGGAGGTGGCCTTTGATGCAGTGAGGCAGGTTCTCGGAAGGCTCTTCGTCCGGTCGGACTGACAGGTGCGTTGGACAGAGGGAGGGGTGATGAGAGGAAAATAAACAACGAAACTGCAGGGAGCGGAGATCAGATAATGCGTTGCATCGTTGATTGAGCAAACTTGTCCTGCCAATTTCCAACTTAAGCCCTTAAAAAAAAAAAAAAAAAGAAAGTTGTACGCTCTCGTCAGAGGACTGCCCTGAACATGTCTTGTTGACAAGAGCGTTGTACGAGTTGTAGCATTTTTATATTGACTTGCACATGAATGACAAACTTGAACTTTAACCCTTCACACCCCCACCCACCCTCAATGTTTTACCCTGTTTTTGTACGTCTTCTGGCTTTTCTTTACCCCCGAACAAAATGCTCTGTGATTGGTCAAGTTCACAAATATGTGCGGGTGTGAAAAGGTGAAACTTGAAAATGTATTCTTCTCTCCCCCCCTCTTACCCCCCCCCCCCCCCTCCCTCTTTGGTCGTGTGTGAGCAAATGGTCACGACTGATATGTAGTTAACGTGAGCCATTTAGTCCATTTCTGGTTTTCCTTGACTTTCTGTGTACTTGTGCATCTTTTTTTTTCTATGGTGAGTTTTCTATGCGTGTTACATATTTGTGCATATGTAGACTAACCGTTCAAAGCCAAAGTCCTCACCCTGAATGCTTGGATGTACTCCTTACTAAAATATTATAGACTGAAGCCCATGTATATTCTTGTAACATACCTTTACATATTATTGTGTATAATAACAACCTCTGAAAGAAGAACAAGAAATAATGCCTTGTTTAATATAATTGACTTAACCGTGGGAAGAAGAAAATCATTATCGTAGTAAAACTGTGTTTGGTCAGGTCTAACATCATAACTGTTAGTGTTCTGATGGATGATCTCGTGTAAATTGGCCTTAACTTCCTGATTCACTGCCTCATCATCCTCGGTCAGACCTAAACCTTTACCTGAAACGTTTCTTTTTCGCAGTGTTTACTGTTTTCTTCTCCCCTATTTTTTTTCTTTTTTTTTTTACTTATTTGACACCACAACTGTTGTATGATTTGATTCTTTCGGAGGCAATACCCCGCCTCAGATATTTGTGCCTTTAAAGTTTCCTTGGTGTAATATCATGCAGTTCAGATACAATATAACAATTTTAACCGAACTAGCCTACTCCCATAATACACATTGACTGCGTGTCACAAAGGCCAACCTGTAAAATGCCCGTAGACTTAGCGGTAAACTACGTTGGGGTGTGACGTCAGAGCAGTGAACTATCTGGGTACTTAAGCAGTTTGAGACATTGCTA
This sequence comes from Protomyctophum bolini, assembly GCF_963924005.1. Taxonomy (NCBI): domain Eukaryota; kingdom Metazoa; phylum Chordata; class Actinopteri; order Myctophiformes; family Myctophidae; genus Protomyctophum; species Protomyctophum bolini. The sequence goes on from NC_137864.1 coordinate 14,013,623, forward strand.
TCCTTGTATCATTTGACCTCAGGGGGTAATTCTACTAGTGTTTGCCTAATGTCAAAGATCCGTTTTTTGGGTTTTCTTCTGGTGATTTATCATTTAAAAAAAAGAAAAAAAATATCAACTTGATTTTGTATTTTATACAGTATACTGTATTGTATCCTATATTTATGTCTTTGTAAAACTTAAACAGTATTGAAATCAATGAATGTTGGTACGATGCTTAAAAGGAAAAAAAAAACTTTCATTTGATAAGCTAAACAAATCAGATGGGGAGTGAAAAATATATTTTTTTGTTTACGATGAAATTGGTGGAAAATGTTATTTGCCATTGTATTTTCAGAACTGACTTGTATAAAAAAATTGTTCATTTCCAGGACAATGGTAAAGGTAATGATGTTTTTAAGGAGCTTATTGCAAAATCCTTCTGTAACAAAGCCGTCTTGCTGTATGGAAACCCAATGCCAAGGACAAAAAATTGGTAAAGGAAAAAGTTAAGTAGTGCCAAGTAGTACTTGGTGGCTGTCACGTCTGTTCACATCCCCACCCCTGAAAGCTTGGTGTCAAAGAGTAAAAAGAAAAATAACATGTGGTTGGAGAGCGAATGATTGCAAGTTTTATGCAGAGAGTCTTGAATGTTCCTGGGTTTTCAGGGTGGACGAGTGATTGAAAGATATGGATGATGACTGCGGAACCTGCAACCCTCGATGCCAAACGCTCATCCGTAAGTTCCTCAATGTACACACATCCTCAACAGCCTACTAGCATGGACCTACCAACGCAGCCTTGCAAAAATAGTCACTCACAGAGACCTTTTTTTTTTGAGCACCAGGACAATATTGTAAAAGATTCTGTATAGCTACAGGAAGGGAGAAGTCTCTTGGTCCCCATGCTAGAACGTTGTTTTCATAAACAGCCAAGAATGCTCTGTGCGTTTGTTGTTGGTGTTCTTTTAATGTTTCTTTTTTGTGCTTTTAAGTTCTCGTGATTGAATAATGGCCTTTTACATGCTGTCAGCCTGGCTGTCCCATTAAAGCAATGGTATTACTGAATGAAGTGAACTGCTGGGGTCTCTTCTCTGATGGATGCAGATGTTTACTGATAGATGCTTTTATGTTAAACTGAAATCAAGAAATATCCGGAGCAATAACTTGACTGCTACCAGGCACAGCTGCAAATCACAGCCAGGAGCTCGGAAATCGCCACCTTAGTCTAGACTAGAGGAACTGTTCCTGTTTGATCTTTTTTGCTTTAGAACTGTGGTTTTCAACCCTTTTCATAAATGCTATTATTTATTCGGCCACATTTGATGAGATTTAGCCTCTCGGACTCGAGACAATATTTTGTTGTCGTTGGATAAGATTTTGTCTACAATTCCATGCTGTATTGATGTTGGTACCATAGGAGAGATAACAGGCGAATGTTGATCAACATAATTATTTTACATTTCTAATTATGTAGACTTCTTGTAAATTGAGTAATGCTTAACATTAACAAAAATGTAACTCTTAAGAGCGTAAGAGTTAAAGATCTATAAGGGTTTTGTTACTAACTCCATTAGGCTGGGGACCACCTGGAACCCTCTCAAGGACCACTGGTTGAAAACCACTGCTTTAGAATATGCATGTCACTGTCCAGTACTGACATAACCATATGTTACTAATTATTAATCACTTTCAATCTGGCAATGTCCTTATCCACCTGGCACTTCATGCGAAACTGGCAAATATACAAGCTCACGAGTCACGATTTTGTTATTTTTGTTATTCGTTATTCGTTGTATGAAGTACACACAAAGGTTGGTTTGCATTTTACAATGTACTTCCATAACAGCATCACTCATCAACCTTTATTTTTATCCGTAGTGATGTACATTTTGACAGTAGAGTCTACTATACAATCTACAGTGACAGATTTTGAGATTTGGGAAGTGAGCTGAAGATTATGAGGCAGCAAATGAATGAATCTACTGTACAAACTCACCGCTCAGTGATATTGAGAATTAGGATGAGGATTATGAGGTCACTGCTTATGAAGTGTAAATAGTGTGCATGAGATTGGAGACATTCTACTGTGGTGAAATATTGTTTGAAGCTCCTGAGCTGACTTTAAGTGACTTATAGAATTTACAATTTAGGTAGACAACCAAACCAGGAACAAATGGCAAGCAAACGGCATTGTAAGTTGTTTATTCACAATAAATATACTGGTTTGCTATTCATGTTTTTGTACACCACCAAATGTGAGCAGTCCAGACGTAGAAATCAATCTTCCCAGCTGTTATGCAGCTGGCCACATACCAAATGTGGGTGTTTTGGCATGAGACTAAGAACCTTGTCTCTCAGTCCATTCTTGCTTTCAGATAAATGATTGTCAGCCAGACGGCATCAATCTTTTAAGGCTGTGGTGACTCCACAAGCTATATTTACAAAACAGAGAAGAGGGATGAGCTAGTAGCTGACTTGTTGAGCTTCATGTACGACTCTGAATAGAATCGACGACTAAAGATCAGCACTTCTATGCTTTGAAAACACAGACCCTGAGGTATTTTGTCTGTTCATGGTGATATTTACACTCTTGATTAAGACCACACAAGGGTCACAAACCTCTTGTGTCTGTCGCCTGTCTGCCAAGACTGGGTCCCTAGCGACGGGGCAACCCTGAAATGTGGGTCCCATTGTGAAAATGTCTAACAAACGGACCCCAAGCTGTGGTCTGTGTGCACATCCCGACGTGCACCATGCTTGCGGCAGCATCACCTGCGGATGTGGTTTCTTAGATAGGCATTGTTGTACTTTGCGTTGGCTGATCGGGAGCAGGAGGCGCAGCAGGCTGTTCTGTAGTACGGGTACACACACAGCCTTGCCTGGACCACCACGGCACAGTTGTGATACTGGTCCCTGCACGACTGATCTGCAGGGAGGGAGGAGAGCACATGGATTCAAGTTCTCAGTTGCCACATGCTATGGAAGCATGTTGTGCACCGAAAATAGCTGTTGTGAGTGAGTGTTTCTGTTGACCAGTGAGTGTGTGTTTGTGTGTGTGTGTGTGTGTGTGTGTGTGTGTGTGTGTGTGTGTTCTTACCTATCTCCTCTAGGCAGGGCTGACTGTTGCATTCCTCTCGACTCTCTGGGGCCAGACTGGCATCACAGCGGCCACTGGGGACAATGCTGTCTGCAAGACAACGCACCTCACGCACACGGTAGCCACCATTGCAGGATCGTGAGCACTGAAGGTATAGAAAATCAGGAAGGAAAAGCAAAACAAACGTTATCTTGTCGTGGCTTTATCACAGACACTATGTAGGACAGGAGTTGCCGATTTGCTCGTCCACATAAAGTAAATTCTCCATTCGTTGTCAAGTGAATTTAATGTTTGTGTAAGACAAAAATCTACACTAATAGCTGAATGTAGGAGGTGCCTCTCAAAAAGAAGTGGCATAGGAAGGAACACTTACTGCACTCCAGTCTGTGACATACCACTGCACACCACACGGCTTCAGCTGGCATGGCTGGGAGGTGCTGGGACTGGGCACGACATGGGAGCATCTGGACTGGTCCGGCAGCAACTCCATGTGACCGCTGTCATGGAGAACACACACCACGCTGCGCGTCTGTGTGCCGTTATCGCACTCTGCAGAACACTGGGCATGACACACACAAACACACAGCATGTTCACGGTGATGTTCTCTCTACTAACATTTGTTTTTGTGTGTGTGTGTGTGTGTGTGTGTGTGTGCGTGCGTGCGACCCATTGTGAGCTTGTAGATCGGCTATTTTCAAATGACCGAAATGTATATAGGGCTGAAGTTGTTAGTGTAGGTTTTGTAGTAATAATCAAAATCTAAAAGGTTTTCAAGGTTATCTTTATTTGTCTCCCTAAGGAGAAATCACATAAACGTAGTGGAGTAATAGTATTGGAATTTGTAAATAGTATAAGTATAAGTAAATGTACTTAGTTTAGTTATAGTGTATACCTGTCCCCATGATCCTGCATACCACTCCAGACGCTTGTTACATGGATCAGAGTCACATGACGTCACTTCCGCCGGACGCTCCCCGTCGCAGCTGTCCAATGGGAGGTTGGACTCGTGGTCCATCAGACACACTGCCGTCCGCGTGCGACTGCCTGTACCGCATGTCGCAGAGCACTGAGGGAGTGGCACAGCGTAATCACAGTTAGACACGGTTCACTTCGTGGATTCTATTTATTTATTTATTTTTAATTTAATGGGGTTTTGGAACTCCCAAGGGTCAGGCAGGACGTCCTCGGAGTCCTCAGTAACATGAGGAACAGTTTAAACATATTCCTACCTATCTATCTAACAGAGGAACAGTTTAAACATATTCCTACCTATCTATCCAACAGAGGAACAGTTTAAACATATTCCTACCTATCTATCCAACAGCTATTCAAAAATTTTAAGCTCACAATTTGTTGCGATGTTGACAAATCTTGGCAGATCTTAGGGGGGATTCTGGCACCAAAAAAAAACGTTTCAAAAGGAGGTTCCGCGTGGCCAAATAAATATCAGTTTGGCATGAAGATGTTTGAAAACCACTGGTGTACATCATCTATCTATCTATCTATATCTATCTGCAGACACACTTCCTCCACGTGAGCCCAGTTCCTGTCTCTCTCTCACTCACCCGTTGGCTCCACAGGGATGTGAACCAGCTCCGCGCGCAGGCTCCCATGTCACAGTTCTGCAGCGCGTCTGGCTTCAGGCCCAGGTTGCACTCTGCGTCTGGCTCCACGTCCCCCTGGTCGCCCACACACACCACCTCCCTGCTGCTCTGGCCGATCCCGCATGGCACCGAACACTGGCCAAGGGGAGAGGGTGGACGCAAGGAAGGAAGGAAGGCAGAGGAGATGACACAGGATGATGACATGACGTTTTTTTGGAAGGTCAGAATGACATGTTTGAGATGAGGCTGGATGAGACCACTTACAATGAATAAAAAATAACTAGTGAAAATAGCCGATCTACAAGCTCACAATGCGGTGTGAAATGATGCGTTGTGCCCTTGTAGATCTGGTATTTTCACTAGTTGGGCAAACATCCAATCTCTCTTTTGGGTCTCGACCTGAAAAGTTTGGGAACTGCTGATTTAGCAGATGCTCTTATCCAGCGTGATATGAAAGTGTGAGATCAGTGGCATGAACCATTAATACGGTATAGTCAACAAACATAAATAGAGTGCAAAGAAAACAATTTAGCCCTTCAAAACAAACATCAAACCTATAATTTTAGCCTTGCCTAATGGTTCCCAAGCCTTATGGCCCATAGTAGCCTACAAGTACACCTGCTGGACATGACGCTAGTACTGAATGTCCCATGGGACTTATTCCCAATCCAACCCTTGATTGCTGCTGATTGAGTGCCAAGCAGGGAGGCATTGTGTCCTATTTTTTTTACAGTCTATGATTGGGTCCCATTTTTATAGTCTTTGGTGTGACTCAGCCAGGGATCGCGCTCACACGCTGTGAGCTTGTAGTTCGGCTATTTTCACTAGTTTGGGTCCCAGGGAGACTAATCTCTTTTTTCTGGGGTCACAGGCTAAAAGGTTTGAGAACCACTGTGCATGGGTGTACGTGTTCTCACCGGGCTCCACTCAGAACGGATCCGCCACTGGCTGCAGATCTTCAGCTGACATGACGAGGTGGTCAGCGGCCTGTCTGATGACCCGCACAGATCCGACGCCACGGTGTCCACCGTCTCCGTCCCGTCGCCCTGGACGCGGGCCACCTGGCGACAGATGACCTGGCGGAGCTGAGACCCCGGACCGCACTTCCTGCTGCATTCTGACCACTCCCCCAGGTCCCAGCTGTTGGCCAGTCGCAGGCAGAGGGAGAAAAGGTTTGAGGCTTGACCATTAGACTGTGTCTGGGATCCATTCTCTTTGTACAGTAGGCAGGGTTGCCAAGTCCGCTTATTTCCCGCAACTTTTGGCTTGTATTTTTTAGTTTGTTGGGCTTGTTTTAAAAATGCAGTGTCTGTTTAGCCAACATTTCTTTGATGTACAGTTACAGTATATACTATAAATACCCATAGGTCGGGGGAGTGTGAATCACATTGAGTGACAGAATCGGTCTGGTGTCTTTACTTATTAAGCCCTGGCTATGTGTATGTGTGTAATAGTATGACCAAATGACATTCATTATTATAGACACATAGGGCTGTATTTTGCGTGTCTTAAGTACCAGGTCTTATTCCCTAACTTGAGTAAATGAAAGACCTGGAGGCGTGATCAATGCCATTTGGCTATTCTGACTGAGTGGCCAAAGAGCATTGATCACGTCTCCAGGTCTTTAGTTTACTCAAGTTAGGGAATAAGACCTGGTACTTAAGACACGCAAAATACAGCCGATAGTATTTATAATAATAAATAAATGTATTGATACAAAATTAGGATTATATGGCCATATTATTGTCTCTACCAGGCCGAAGGCATTGGGAAAGAGTATGTTTTGCACTCCGTCCGTCCGTCCGTCCGTCCGTCCGAGTGTGTGTCTGTCTGTGGACAGCTACTCTCTGCCACCGTTGGCTTGTTGGGCATGTTTTGGCTTGTTTTTCGAGGGGTGATTTGGTTTTATTTCTCTCGCAAGAGTTAGCTTGTTTTTGGCTTGTTTTTGGAGGTGGGTTAGTTTATTTCTCTCACTCGAGCACACTGACAGTTTATTGCTGATCTAGGTGTGTCTAGAGAAACGCTGCATTCATGTACTGTGTGTTTGACTGGATACAGAAGGCAGGCTGTAGACCAAATCAGGGGTGGGCAACTTTGACGATGGCGAGGGCCACTACATTTCCACACTCACTCCAGAGGGCCACATTGCATAGTACTGTCGTAGCAAAAATAGCCGATCTACAAGCTCAAAACGCGTCACACTGCAACACGTTTTGAGCTTGTAGATCTGCTATTTTTGCTATGATTTGAAATCCTGAATTATTTTTTGTTGCTATTTTTGAATTGGACTCCTGTTTTCTTTTTATATATATAATTTCAAATGTCTTTCAAATGCCTTTAATTATAGTTATGTTAACCTTATGAACTAAATACAAAAACATAAAAAGACTAACATTTAGTCTAGTCATTAAGCTACATATAGACTGAAGTAATTAAAGTGGGTCATATTTGAATATTAACCTGCGGGCCGCGTTAAGTGATGGTGGGGGTGAATGATGTGATGTGGCCTCCCGGCCGCCAGTTGCCCACATATGGACCAGATCACACTGGTTCATTTGTAATGAAAACCAGGCTTTTCCACATGTAGCTACTGTAGAAAGCCTGGTGACACAAGGTTACTTGACCCTCGCTGTCGGGGTCATTCTTTTGTTTTCTCTGACATTATAGCTCATTGTTTTTGCACTGGTTATTGTACATTCCTCCTTGTAAGCAGTTAGTTTAATCCAAATGGACGCCAAATGGAGCGAAACAATTTGCAAAAGCAAGCGCTTTGTCATTTGTATTTTCAGGTGTTACTTGTGCACCACTTACTGGTTAAGTTTCAGTTTTGCCACCATCTGTCTGTTATTGGCACATTCCACAGATAGACATTCCACAGAGAAACACAGCAGAGACATAACTATCAGCTCTCACTGTATCAGTTGAGTTTGGGGCCAAATATCTGACAATACTCAAATACAAATGGAGTGAAATCCTGTTACATCTTGGCAATAGTCAGCTATGTGCTTTGGCATGTGCCACTAGACATGAATACCAAAGCCACACCAAAGCATGTTGGCTTGATCGACTGTGACTGCTGACTGACTTATGGCAGGAACAGACGTGCGTAATGAAAAATTTACAACTCCATGTGGAACAAATGTGATGTAATGCCTGATTTATACTTGGTTGTGCGCCATGTCCCACACCTATAGATCGCAGATCTACAAGCTCACAACACGCTGCAGCGCATTGCAAGCTTGTAGACGGCTATAATTATAATAAGTCACCCATAAGTGTACGTATGGCTGTTTGGACAAACGTGTAAGTGTAACCACAAGCACTTGTAGATTTGTGCAGTTGTGTGCATCTGATTGCTTATGTGTGGATATGTGAATTTACTTAAGTAAAGTAACTAAGTACTGTACTTAAGTAAAATTTGGAGGTATCTGTACTTTACGTGAGTAATTTCAATTTCCAATACATTTACTTCTACATCCCAGAGGCTCCAATTATTTGAAAACTTTAGATATTAGTTGATTCTGATTATTATTACAAAACATACATTAACCAAAATAGCCGATCTACAAGCTCACAATGTGTCGCGATGTTCAGTCAGGACAACTCATGAATGGATGAAATATATATTTATGGAATATAAAATGAGAAACATATTTATTATGGTTTGGCAATGAATTTGATCTGCTTTTTATGACGCTGAGGCGGCCCAATGAATGGCCGGCAGCAACGGCACTGAGTTTCCTGACGCTCATTACTTTTACTCAAGTACATTTTGAATTCCGTACTTTTAGGCTACTTGTGCACGTGTGTGTAAAACACTTATTTATGCAAACACTGTGTGCATAAATATGTGTTTGTGTCGCTCACTATGCAGGGCAGGGCTGGGTGTTGCAGTCTGCTTGCTCATTGGCTGGTTTGAGGGCAGGGTCACAGAGGTCAACAGGAACAGTAGTCAGAGAAGCCCTTTCCACACACCCCCACTGCAACTTGCGTCTACCTGGAACACGCACCCACACACACGCACACACACACACACACACACACACACACTCACACACGCACACACACGCACGCACACACACACACACACACACACACACACACACTCACACATGCACATACACGCACACACACACACACACACACACACACACACACACACACACACACACACACACACACACACATACTAAGTGAGCATATGTGTATCTGTATGGGTGCAGGCAGGCCACATATTTGTATACCTTAACAGAATGTTGTATGCTATCAATACTACTAACATTTCTAATTTGAAGTGGCACCAAGCTACAAGGATGTACTGTTTTACTGATTTACAAATTTAGCAGAGACTCACTCTTACGCCTTCCACAGAATAACTGGCATTCATGTATTTCCCAGTTCATGTCTGTCCGTTTCCTTGCAACTTAAGAGGGAATGTGACAGCCCCCCCATCGCAAAATGTACAATGGGCTTCCTGTTTTTTAGTTAAAGCCTTACGCTGTTTTCAGTGGCGGAAAGTAACTACATTTAAGTACATTTACTTAAGTACTGTACTTACAATTTTGAGGTATTTGTACTTTACTTTCCAATACTTTTACTCCACTTGTACTTTTACTCCACTACATTTATTTGACAACTTTAGTTACTAAATTAATAAATAAACAAACAAACATCATACATAAATGAAACTAACTAACTAACTAACTAACTAAGCCCTATATACATTATGGCCATTTGGAAATAGCCAATCTAGCTTGTGAGCTTGGACAGTAGATCTGCTATTTTCAAAAGATGTTTATACATTTGAAAACATGAAATGAGACATTCTACTTTTTGATACTTTAAGTACATTTTGATGCCAATACATTTGTAGTTTTACTCAAGTACATTTTGAATTCAGGACATTTTCTTGTAACGGAGTATTTCTACATTACAGTATTGATACTTTTACTTTAAAGTAAATCATGTGAGTACTTTTAACACCCAATGTTGTTTTTGGCAGCACATTTCTATTTTAGTTTTAGTCATGTCTTTGGAATGAAACTTGAGTTTTAGTCGACTAAATGTCATGAGATTTTAGTCCACTAAATCTACAGTTGATTTAGTGGACTAAAATCTGTTTTGACGGGCCTTGATGCTGATTTTAAAATGGCTGATTTTACACTTACACACACAAAATAGACGATCTACAAATTGGCTATTTTCAGCATGCAACCAAGTGTAAAATGACTAGTCCCTTCCTAACATTTTAGCCTAGTTTGTTGACGAAATTGTCGATACATTTAGCTTAGTTTTAGTCATAATAGTTTAGTTTTCATTTAGTTTCCATTTAGTTTTCGTCAGTGGAAAAAGGTAGTCGACCTTTTTCGTCTTAGTTTTAGTCGACAAAAACAACACTGTTTCCACCGCTGTACACACACACACACACACACACACACGCACACACACACACACACACACATTGTTGTTTGGGTGTGCGTACCGGTGCCACAGGTGGAGCTGCATTGGGCGTGTCCAGTCTCGGCCCAGGTGTAGGCGTGCCGGGGGTCTGGCTTCACCTCGGGGTCCGATGGAACCTGGTTGGGGTGCGGCGTTTCTCTGCTGTTATCGCCGGGCTTCTGAGTCGGAACCGGGTGGGTTGGCACAGCTGTCTCAACTGGGAAGGGGTGTTGGACATCATAAACATGATATATTGACAAAATGTTCTGCAAAACATTAACATTTTAATGATAATATAACATTCATATATATATTTTTAAGAAATTATATAAAACATTACAATTAAACGTTTTCATTGTAATACTGTTAAGTAGGAGCTTAAAGGGTTAGTTCAGATTTTTGGACTTAAAGCTGTAGGAAATACTTGCCACTAATATAGTGGTTGATTGCCTGAAAATAGTTTCATGTGACAGAGGGGTCAAAGTTGAACGAAAGTTGCTCTATATGGTAGAAATGGGTCTACAATACAAAGGATGTTAGTTTTGTGGATAAATTTATTTTTAATGAGTGGCCCCCTACAGTGCCTCCCACCAAATGACCAGAACTAGGCCTACTTAATATTCACCAAAACCAGACCAGAACTCAGGGAATCAATTATTAATACCTTTGCAACCACTTTGATGGCAAGTATTTTCTACAGCTTTAAGTCAAACAAATCTGAAGTATAACCCTTTAAAATATAAACTCAGCAACAAAAGTTTTGGTTTAACTTTGGTCCATTATTTCTCCACTTTAATAAAAACCAATTTTTATTGTATTTTATATAATTTGAATCATTAATTACTTAGTCACCTTTAAAACGAGGTATAGCTTGTAAGGATCGAGTGTTTGTGGAATGAGCAACACAGCTAAATGTGTAGGCAGCGCCTCCAAAACATTTGCCAAAATGGCAAGTGGTTGGTATTCACCCTCGCTTTGAGTTGATTAGTGCATTGGATGATTGCACTCTCTCACAGTAATAAGGAAAAAACAACACATATTGGCCATTTTTACACTTTATTAATGTTACACTCAGTGTTATGGAACTCACTGTTGTGGAAGATCCAAATGCAGCTACAATACAAATTGGTATTATTAAAGTGGAGAAACAATGGACCAAAGTTAAGTTCCTGAACTCTTGTTGCTGAGTTTACTGCGTTATAGTTCCATTGATCGAAGCCAGAACACAATCAATTCATTGATCACAACAACATGGCTCTGAAAATGCACGCGCCCCACCCATCCGATCACTGATCAGTATCGCTGTTTATGTGATGGTTGGGTGGAGCGCGCCGTTGAATGCTTTTGAGGTTTTCAACAGGGCTTTGATCCAGAAAAGGTTGAGAACCACTGGATTAGATGAGGGAGGGGAACCAGAGGTCTGGGAACAGGGTGCACAAGACACCAGGCTTCAGGAATCTTAGGGAAGATGGTGCACGAGACACCAGGCTTCAGGAATCTTAGGGAAGATGGTGCACGAGACACCAGGCTTCAGGAATCTTAGGGAAGATGGTGCACAAGACACCAGGCTTCAGGAATCTTAGGGAAGATGGTGCACGAGACACCAGGCTTCAGGAATCTTAGGGAAGATGGTGCACGAGACACCAGGCTTCAGGAATCTTAGGGAAGATGGTGCACGAGACACCAGGCTTCAGGAATCTTAGGGAAGATGGTGCACGAGACACCAGGCTTCAGGAATGTTATGGAAGATGGTGCACAAGACACCAGGCTTCAGGAATCTTAGGGAAGATGGTGCACGAGACACCAGGCTTCAGGAATGTTAGGAAAGATAGTGCACGAGACACCAGGCTTCAGGAATGTTAGGGAAGATAGTGCACGAGACACCAGGCTTCAGGAATGTTATGGAAGATGGTGCACGAGACACCAGGCTTCAGGAATGTTAGGGAAGATGGTGCACGAGACACCAGGCTTCAGGAATGTTAGGGAAGATGGTGCACGAGACACCAGGCTTCAGGAATGTTAGGGAAGATGGTGCACGAGACACCAGGCTTCAGGAATGTTAGGGAAGATGGTGCACGAGACACCAGGCTTCAGGAATGTTAGGGAAGATGGTGCACGAGACACCAGGCTTCAGGAATGTTAGGGAAGATGGTGCACGAGACACCAGGCTTCAGGAATGTTAGGGAAGATGGTGCATGAGCAGTGGTGTTAAGTAACTAAGTACATTTACTTAAGTAAAATGTTGTGTTATTTGTACTGTAGTATTTCCAATTTCTTTACTTCTACTCCTCTACATCTCGGATCCAAATGTTGTTCTTTTACTCCACTACATTTATTTGAAATTTGAGTTACTATTAGTTTCTTATTTTGACAACATTTCGGCCGTTTGAAAATAGCCGATCTACAAGCTCACAATGTGTCGTGATGCGATGAATTGTGAGCCCTGTATAGGTCTGCTATTTTCAAAAGATGTGTATACATTTCAAAACTTCAAATGAGACATTCTGCACAATGACTACTTTTTAATTCCAGACTTTTACTTGTAACGGAGTATGTGTATATTGCACTATTGATACTTTTAATTATGTAAAACAATTGAGAGCCCTTTCCACCACTGTTCATCAGCTTCCAGTGGTGGACAACCCCAGGACCTTTTCAAATATAAATAGCCTACTCCTGGTCAACTATTACTCAAGTACCAGTGAAGGTTGCTCAGTCAAATTTGTACTAAAGTATTGATTGGAGAACCGTACTTGCTTTAAAATACATAATAATAATAAAAGTTCAGTTTATTTTTAATTCAGTATTGATGCATTGTATTCAAATTAAATCCCAATCATACTGTAGCATATATATACACTAAGTCTTCAACTTCATATACGTGTGTGACGTCCTGTCGACCCAAAGTCGACCCAATAGGCAATTTTAAAATAGGATTTAATAATTATTATTTTAAGTGATTATTTTTGTACGTTTGGGTCCCAGGTGTTCCTTCCTATAAATCTAGTACAATATTTGTCTTTATAAAGTGAAAGTCGTAAGTTTCCAAAAAATCAAATACTCAAGTAAAGTACAATACTTTCTTTTTTTTACTACTAAAGTAACACTACTCAAGTAAATGTACTTGGTTATTGTCTACCACTGACAGCTTCATCGCAGATGACAGATTAGGTACAGTAATGAAATCAAACGTGGCGTCTGTGACACATTATTGACTGAATATGCAGCAAATATGAAGCCAGAACAATGCTTGGCTGACCTGCCTATATCGAATGTTATCTTTAATCGAAATCCAATTTAAAAGAGGATTTTCTTGAGTGGGATAGATATTGGGTTACTGTGGCCCTGTGCGGAGCTCTTAAGTTGAGTTCATACACATGCACACATGCACACATGCACGCACACACACACACACACACACACACACACACACACACACACACACACACACACACACACACACACACACACACACACACACACACACACACACATCTGTTATGAATTAAGCTCCCTAGGGGCAAAGGAGGATATTTAGTATGAGAAAATGACACAGTTCTGTTGGGTCACTCTCCAATTCTGTGTGTGTGTGTGTGTGTGTGTGTGTGTGTGTGTGTGTGTGTGTGTGTGTGTGTGTGTGTGTGTGTGTGTGTGTGTGTGTGTGTGTGTGTGTGTGTGTGACTGTGTGTGTGTGTGTGTGTGTGTGTGTGTGTGTGTGTGTGTGTGTGTGTAGTGTACTAACCCAGAGACAGTATATCAGGAGGAGTATTGGGCTCAGCAGTAGGGTCAGCGTGTGGCAGGCTGTACTCATAGTAAACGCTGGGACCCGGCTGCTGGTAGATCAACTGGAGGAGAGCAGAGGAGGGAGACACACACTCGGGTCATGGGTTAAAGGAACCGGCGTGCAGATACAGTGAAAACAGACAATGTACATAAACATAAATGCCACAATGAGCTCTATGCACACAGAAATACTCTTCCTACTTCCGGGCCACTTCCCTACTTCCTTCACAGGTGTTACCGATGATACTAATTAAGGCTCTGTTCCATTTAGTGTGCAGTGGTTCTCAAATGTTTTAATTTCAAGGACCGGGCGGCGAAATTCTAGTTACTCTACAAATGTTACATTTGAGTTACACACCCTCAACCGTTTATTGGAACCCACTTTGAGACCAGAGCCTCTATTAGTATCATCGGTAACAACTGTGAAGGAAGTACGGAAGGAGCCAGAGTTCTTTCCAAAATCTGTGTGTCTCTTTGGGTCTCACATAAACGTCCATGCCCTCTGACAGTGGCCCCTGTGCAGTAATTGACTCCCCAATCCGAGAGCGGATCTCGTTGGGCCTTCGGTATGTCAGCTGAGTTCCCACGGCGATGAAGATGCCAGGCCGTTCGATCGCCCAGTTGCCATTGATGAGCGAGGTGCCACTTTGAGTGCGTAGAGCTATAGAGGAAGAGTCATGCATGTTGATTCAACAAATGACCGCAAATCATTTATATCAGCATGTCCGTTCGTTTACTCAATATAATCCACAGTGTTAGTTTTAATCTTAGACTCTAAGATTTAAACTACATTTAAACCAATTTTACACCATAAGACAGAGTTTAAAAATGTTTTTAAAGATGAAGGGGTTCATGGGGTTAATATTACTAATAGACCCCAGGTTAGAATATTCAAATATGTCTTCCTGAATGCTGAAAGCCGTGCGTGTGCTTGTACGTGTGTGTGTGTGTGTGTGTGTGTGTGTGTGTGTGTGTGTGTGTGTGTGTGTGGGGGGGGGGGGGGGCGTGGGGCGTGTGTGTGTGTGTGTCTGTGCACGCATGTGTGAGTACCTACCTAGGTAGTTCCTGCTTTTAACGGTCTCTCGTATAGTGATGTTGATTGCCCCTGCAGGAATCTCTGCTATCTTATGGTATCCCACACTGAGGAAGGATCGGGAGAAATTCCCCTTCACCACCTCGAATCTCTGAAAACAGACGTGCACAACAACAACACAAATGGCATCGCATAGGATTTCAACACAGTTCACTTTGTCTTTATTTGTTTGTGTCACATTAAGCCACACACAGTCAGCTCCATGTGCGCTCACTTTAATTACTGACACAATGAGTTCTTCGCTCACCCTGTATCCTCTTAGTGGAAATCTAAAGACTCAAACGAACCGGCCCAATAAAAGTTGGTTTGAGTTCATTTGCTTCTTTCCTGGACGGCTATATAGTATGGACGTCTACAGATGTGACATCTACATACATGGTATGTCCCTACACGTTATGCATGTCTTGTCTGTTTAATGGACAGGCCTTGTTCTCCTCCTTTCATATTTTATGAGTATCAGATATGGATCCATGGCATGCAATGTGTTATTGATTAGTTTGCCTGAGTGACAAATGAAGTACTAATCTAAGCCAAACCATTGTCCTGTGTGCAAGATTATGACATCTTTTCTTTTTGTATTAGTCAGCTCTGCCTTTCATGCTCAGAGGAACCATGAAATCAACTAAATGAACTGTTGTACTGTAATTGTGTTTATATATATATATATATATATATATTATTGCTGAGTTTAGGTTTTCACTCTGAATGTTTGCCGGAGGAAGTAGCAAAAGTTAATGTTTTTATAGAACTTTTTATCAAAAACTTTTCTTAGCCTTCTAATTATTGTCTCCTATTTGATTTGTGGTGGATCACACAATAGGACTTTAGTCAGTCTCTGGCCCTTGTACCTTTTGCTCAAAATATATATATTTTTTATTCTGCATAATGACTACTTTTGGTACTTCCAGTACATTTTGACACCAATACTTTTGTACTTTTACTCAAGTACATTTTGAATTCTGGACTTTTACTTGTAACGGAGTAGTTCTACATTGCAGTATTGATCAAGTATACTTCCTACTTAAGTAAAACATGTGAGTACTTTTTCCATCACTGTAAATCAGCATCTCATTGAATCTCAACTGAAATCTCCCATCGCTCGGCTTTGGAACATGATATGCTTGTTCTT
>NC_137864.1:14034749-14094749 GCF_963924005.1 Protomyctophum bolini
ATGAAAGAGAGTCCTTACGGATGGAATCTTATATGAAAATCTATTTGAGTGCCATTCTTTATTCTCACCCACATCATCTTTAGGGCTGACCATGTGTTGCCGTTTACTGTATAAAATATGATTTAGCCAGTATTTCTCTCTCCTGGTGCCATTGCTGTGCTGTGACTCGTGTGAAGTGAGGGGCAGATTTTTGGGGGCATGTTGATGTTCTCATGTCTGTGTCAAAATGGAAAAATAACACCCGTGTGACGTGAGGGGCGCTCTTATCATACATCATCATACATCATCGTATTCTGGCCATCACAATTTGCGTCCTCACTTTTCCATCTTCACTTTTGTCTTCAATGTTTGTGTTTACACTAGCGCCCTTCAACAATGAAGGTGAGATGAGAATGATATGGGGTCGGTGGTGCGTCGCTGATTATTTATCCCAAACAATCATTAAAGGTCCATAGACTTGGCTGGTATATGACGTAAATTCGGAAAGCCATGCATTGGAGAGGCTAGTGCCCCTCAAAATAATCACACTCCTGTGAAGTGAGGTGCGCTTTTACTTATCATCATACAGTACATCATCACATTCCGTGCTCAGCCAATCAAATCATCGCAAATGTGGTACAGACAGACACAAAACTGGACATAGGCCTCAAAGATTAAATGTATTCAAAATTTGACTTGAGTAAAAGATAAAAGTATCGGCATCAAAATATTCTTACAGTACCGAACATAAACGTGTTAATTATGCAGAATGGACCATTTCACAATCATATTATTATTGTATTGTAAGTAATGTATTTGTTCATTATAGGTTATAGGTTATGTGCTGCTGGGTAGCTTAATCTATAATAATAATGCATCAAAATGTATTTTTTTTGCATTAATAATAATCTAAATATGCAAAGTAACTGTCAAATGATTGTCGTGAGTAGTTCAATGTTAGCCTCTGAGATGTAGCAGAATTAAAGGGAAATATTAATAGGAAAGTTAACATTCCTCAAAGTACAGGCACTTGAGTAAATGCAGTAGATGCACATAGGCCTACTTTCTTTGAGTAAATGCACATAGGCCTACTTTCTTTATAAAGTAAATGCACATAGGCCTACTTTCTTTATAAAGTAAATGCACATAGGCCTACTTTCTTTGAGTAAATGCACATAGGCCTACTTTCTTTATAAAGTAAATGCACATATGCCTACTTTCTTTATAAAGTAAATGCACATAGGCCTACTTTCTTTGAGTAAATGCACATAGACCTACTTTCTCCCCTCTAACCCCCACCAATTCCTTCCATTTTCCCTCTCTCCCTTTCTCCTCCGTCTCTCTCCTCCCCGCTCTGCCCCGGCTCCCTTCCTCCAGCTGTGTGCTGTTTGATGTCCCCGTGCGCCGTCTCAGCCAGCTGCCTCAGAGAGCCAT
Source organism: Protomyctophum bolini (assembly GCF_963924005.1). Taxonomy (NCBI): domain Eukaryota; kingdom Metazoa; phylum Chordata; class Actinopteri; order Myctophiformes; family Myctophidae; genus Protomyctophum; species Protomyctophum bolini. Next base: position 14,036,163 of record NC_137864.1, read on the forward strand.
GATGAGGGGTTGTGTGCGCCCCGAAGACACCTGGAGCGGTCCACAACGAGCAGTTTACTTCCCTAACAACCAGGTCCTTCCCTAACGACCATGAGAAACACAGCAGAAGCTCACAGGTCAATCAATCACTGTTGAGATCCTTCTGGAGCCCCCGCTGTCCTGTCTATGTTTGCACTATGTTTCAAACATCCCAGTGGGATGTCAGCAGTGCATGTAACGTTTTCTTTTTATCTTTTTTTTGTTTTGAAAACTTGACAACTTTTGTTTTTAGATTTTTTAGATTTACTAAATTATGAATTATTGCTAAACATAGCCTACACCAGTGAAGTGACCTTGCCCTTTGCTGGGCGAGTGCTGGCGCTTTGGCATGGGGGGTCAGATCAACATGGAATGAATTCTGTAATGGCCATATGGAGCATGTGTTGAGTGTACAGGATTTGATGAGGAATGTCAGAACAGGTCAGCTCCATATATGGAGATCTAAGGGTGGTAGCGGGGACATTCTCTTGAATGTACAGGGTTTGATGAGGGCCCAGGTAGGGCCGGGCCTTCATTTTCGGGCCTGTTTAAAACTGTACTAGTTTTCATGGGCTGCCGGCGCGACTGCACTAATAACTTTGGGGCAGGCCCGTCTAGAGTTTGAATGGACAGGTATCAGTCAAAAGGGAGACATCGAATAGGAAGGATGGATGGGGAAAGATCAACATATGGAATGTCAGAACAGGTCTAGAGATGTCCCGATACTGTATCGGTATCGGGAAGAGTATCCAATCGGCCCTTATTTGTCATATCGGATCATATCGGTATCTGTGAATATGCCATTCTACCCACAAATCCGACACAGGGGTAAGGGGTCGACACTATGGCAGGTAAATAAAATGTTGGGACATGTGGAGTTTGCTAAGGAGTTGGCCAAACTGCTCGTCACCATTTCGGCCGTGAAGTCCTCCCAAATGGAGAGGGGCCAGACTTAACCTGCCTTAATCTGCCTGGGGCAATATGCATTGCAAAGGCAGATGAAAGCTGGCTACGCGAGGCTAACTTCTCCACCACTGTCAATCACTGAGATTCTTCTGGATCCCCCTGTCTATGGTTCAGACAGCTCATCTGCACTATTTTTCAAATATCCTGTGGGAACTCCAAGGGATATGTCAGTTCATTGTCAGGCTGATCTGTGCTTCTGCACCTCTGTTAAATCCAGATATCTAGATAGGCATATTTCATTTAATTTCAGTTTTATTTGAGTGTTTATGTGAGAGTTGGAACTCTATCCGTTAAGGGGTGGGGGGGGGGCGGGGACATGCACCACAGATCTTGGGCGCTAAACCAGGGCAATGCACAATTACGCAACTAGGCCTACAGTACGGTGCACTGTAGTTCACTAACTGGTCGAGCCAAAACAGAAATCTGATATATTGAGGGTATTCATTTTCATTGTGTTTAGAGGTGACAGCGTCACAGCAACCAAAGGTAAGAGAAATAAAAGTAAAAGAAGACATGCCGGTAGCCTAATCTACGGGATAAATTGGTTAGGTCAAACATAAAACGCTTGTGGTCTCCGAGGCTCTAGGGCACACATAACGCCAAATCCCAAATAGACCCAATTGTTGTGGCTCCCCTTTAACAAGGAAATGACCCTTTTGGCAAACTGTGCCCAGAGTCCCAGACTCAGTGATTACATGGTCAGATGATTGACACGTAGTAGAAGCTAGGGATCTGACAGACCTGCTAAAGTCCGTCCGTCACCTCTCACCTTTCACTAATTACAGACTTGGAGCTTTGTGTATAGGTACACACGCATGCCACAACACACACACACACACACACTCACCCAAACGCACGCACGTGTGCAGTGCACGCACACACACACACACACACACACACACACACACACACACACACACACACACACACACACACACACACACACACACACACAGTCACACACACACACACACACACACACACACACACACACACACACACACACACACACACACACACACACACACACACACACACACACACACACAATGTTTGATTACATCGTAGAAAACTTGGTTAGTGTCAGTGATGATGATAATCTAATCTAGACTAGAGTTAGTCCTAGCAGAGAGTACCACAATTGTCCAGCAGGGGGATAACTCACATGCTGCAAACCCGAAACAGGAAGACGTAGACCAGAAGTTGAATTTTGACCCCTCTATCACACGGAACTATGTTTTTTCCATATCACTACGCCCAAAAAATAGTTCCATGTGATAGAGGGGTCAACGTTGAACAATACTGTATATAATGTGATATTATATATATTTATATCAATTATTATAAGCCTATAGAATCAAGCCATCCAGGATCCTGGTAATTCATGCACCCGGCGGACTCACTTCCCTACTGGCATGTACAAGTTGGACACCACCACGATGGTCTGGACTTTAATTAACACCAGAGACACTGCTGCATCTGTTTCATGGTGTCACTCTTTCACCATCATCGGGACAAAGATCTTTGTATTTGGGGGCTATAAGAGGCCTGGCTACTACTACAAAGACATCAGAGTGTTTGACACAGAGACCAACCTCTGGAAGAACACACCTCAGATTCTCAGACGCTACAATCATTCAGCCTTTACCTACAATGGAGAGCTGTGGAGATTCAATCCAGAGACTTTCTCCTGGAAGAAGGTTAAGCCCAAGGGCAACGTCCCGTCCCGTCATCAATGTTGCATTGTGGGCGACCGTATCATCCTCTTGATTCTGAGCTGTATGTCTTAGACTTGAATCCTAGACTGAAGACGTTATGCAAGCTAGCAGTTATTCAGTACGGACTGGATCAGTCTGAACTCCCACACAACATCAGGCGGGAACTGGCAGCCATGAATGAAACAAATTAAATATGGCCTGGATCACTGGCCATAGCGAAAAATATAAATCGAAAAAATCACACCTGTGTGAAGTGTCATCATATCATTGTACATCATCATGACGTAAACTGGCCGCTATGCCTATTTGCTCAGACAGGACAGTGTTAGGACAAAGTTGTTCACACCCGTGTGAAGTGAGGGCCGCTCTTATCATCGTACACCACGTGTGTGTGTGTGTGTGTGTGTGTGTGTATTCAAATTCGCCATGACTGAGTTCAATTATTTGGATTCCATAGAAATCAACAGGTATCAACAAAATGAAATAATGCGAAGGCATGGCCACGTTAAAATTAATTAGACGGTAAAACCGATAAACAGGGTATTTTGGGAATAGTAAACCGGGGTTTTAAAATGTCCCAAACCGCCCAACCTTACTTGAGAGCTACTTTCAATCTGACCAGCTCAACAAGATCTACACCAATATAGTTCAAAAATGTACCTGAGGGGGCTTTGAAATACCGGCGCTGGCGTTACATATGAGACAAACGCACTTGGAATGGGAAATAGAGGGGGGATATTGAATTGGTAGGGTTTTTCTTTTTTAAATAACCTTAATGCTACTGATGTTTGTGACTTTTGTGAATTTTTCAGGGGCATGTCATGTGATCTACCTGGTCGACGTTTGATTGTCTGTCCTGATGAAGGTCTAATCGACCCAAACGTCGACCTAATGAAGAGCAACATTTTGGCAAGTGTCTGACAGAGTGCGGGACCTTTTTGTTGTATGCTCTATTGCCCTACACACCTGTCACTAGCCTTCTGAGGTGTGCATCGGCCTTTTGCTAAAAATGTGATCTACCTGAACAGCCCTTGTGATCTACTGGTAGATCACAATCTACCTTTTAGGCACCACTGTTGTAGAGCATCTTAGTTATTTTAAGATGAAAAGAGCATTTGAAGTGGTCAAACTATCAATAGAATACATGTTCAGAAGCTTTCACCTTCCATAACACAGTAATGGTTTCAGAAATGCTAAGTTTAAAGCCTCACTCTGTGATTTCTTAACTATAGAGCGTCGCAGTCCTGACCCCTGTCATGACGACGACAGGCCCAGGAAATAATTCCCCATGCATTTTCTACACAATTTCCACAATTCAAAAAGTATTTATTTAAAGATCTGTAAGCCTCAAACAAAGCCAACTCGGATCGTGACAAATCATTACAACAAACACAATATTTCGGGTCAAACTAAAGAAGAAAAACAACAAAAGTGTAACCTGCCCTGTGTGTGCCCTGTGTTGTAAATGTATTACTATTAAATACAACGTTTCGACCCTTACGGGTCTTCGTCGTATTTAATAGTAATACATTTTCCTGGGAGCATAGAATCGGTGTGCGGACATCCCTTCCTTTTCATTGTACGTATATTTTTGTCCAGCACCGTTGTACACGTTGCAATGACAAATAAAGATCTATCTATCTATCTAGAATTTCTGGAGATGTGTGTGCTTCCTTCTGGATCCTATCTCTAAGCTTTTCTATCAACCACACCTGGTTTCATTATTCTCATGGACCCTAGAGTCCCTATATTTTGTTGCTGAATATTTAGCAAAAATAGCATCTAAAATCTCATAGCATGATCCTTTAGAGTTTAGCCTCAGTCAGCCATATTGGCTTATACAATTGGGCATTCCAAATTCCATTATTATATGGTTTAGAAGTTCTACAATGATAACAGATATGAGTGGTCTGTATTCCAATGGTCTCTCTTCTTTATATTTATATTTAATGTTTTCTATATTTATTGTCTTTATACATTTCTAATGAGTTTAAAAAGCATAGACTCAAGGTGTGAGATTAGCATTGTCTGTTTTGTCTATTAACTTCTCAGGCACTTTAGGGGCCGGCCCCATATTTAGTATGATAGCTCATTGTGATGTATTCATATTTTACTATACCTACTTATACTCACATGATTGTTTATCCTGTCTTGGTACCATAATTAGTCTTTGATACTGTGTAAGAGGATAACAGGTGACACCTGTCTTTAATTATTGTTGATTGTATCTCACATATATAAAGACCTCACTTTATATGTTATCTTGTCATCATAACGCTGACAAAAGCCACACAGGCCGAAACACGTTCGTTATCAACGTCAGAGGTAAATAAATTAATATAAAAAAGACATACAATGAGTGCTCGCATTTTCTTCATTTCAGCTTTGTGTAGGTAGCCTACACGAATGCATGCCACAACACACACACACACACACACACACACACACACACACACACACACACACACACACACACACACACACACACACACACACACACACACACACACACACACACACACACACACACAATTTTTGATTACATCGTATGTAGAAGACTTGGTTATATGTGTATAATAAAGTCAAATTTTTACTTCCATAAGTGATGATGATAATCTAATTTTACAATCTACACTAAATAGTCCTAGCAGAGAGTACCACAATTGTCCAGCAGGGGGAGAACTCACACGCTGCAAACCCGGAAACAAGAAGACGTAGGCGCAGAACTAGAAGTAGATAGATGTGGGAAATTCAAAAACTGGCTTCCGTTCAACAACAAAACATCTGCTGTGGTTCTGATCGGCTTCATGTTTCTACTGTCAGTGTCTACTTTCATACGTTTAAAGGTAAGCTGGAAAAATACAACCTTTGCATCAAATGTAGAGATACGGTAGCCATCCATCCTCTGATCAAGACGATCATTATAAATATCACTGGATGAAAGACGTATGATTATGATTATATTCTTGATACAAGGCTAGCTGTTATCCATTCCATGCATCACTGTTGTTGGTTGCTGGCTAATTTGACAAGCTAGCTTCATATCTCGCTGACGTGGATTATTATAATAACAATAGCTCTGATCCATAGCTCTAATGCAACGTATTAGAGCTATGGATCAGAGCTATAATAACAATAGACAATTTACAAGCAACTTATTTATTATGTATTATGCTCGTAAAACCGGGCAAGCGAGTGGCCACCTAAACTTTGTGGTCGACTCAATGTTCAAACGTAAATGAAGGAATTTGGAAAATGGCAAAACATAATGCGGCAATAGCTATGTGATTTAAAATGTATGTAACTTTAGCTTGCAGATGATCTGTTACTGGTGATATGTTTGTGTAGGCTAGGCTAGTATCAGGTAGGCATTCATTAAAAATAAATGTTAGAACATGGAGATACATGAAAGTCATTTGTTTTGGTGTCAGGGTGATTAGTGTGAGAGATCACTAGAATTGTCACTCACAATTATTATTTCATAATCATAATTGTTTCCATGTTGAAAAATGTTCATACATTAAAAAACATAACCGAAATAGGTTGTAAGCTTGAATATCAGCTTAAAGTATAAAATGTCACATGTACACTTTTATTGTAAAGCCTAAAAGGCAAACAGAAATGTAATTTCAATTCATAATATTCCAATTTCCAATGCCAAAAACACATTGTTAAATCGTTAATCGCAATTATTTGTGTGACAATTAATCAACACAAATGTGTAATCGTGACAGGCCTAGAGATCAGTGGCGGTGTTTGTACAGAGACAGAGAGGATGCCTGTTGAAAGGACAGAAGAATGTGGGGCTGAGGAGCTGTACAAATACTATGAGGTCTACGACACTATTGGCTCAGGTAATGTGCTTCTCGGATGCCTCTTTTTTTTTTTTAGCTTTAGAAGAACTGCATTTACGTTTTGAGAGTCCGAGATTGTCACTGTGGCGCAGTGCTGTACTGCTGTAGTTTTCTGAATGCCTCGCCCCTCATCTTTCTCAGGAGGCTTTGCTAAAGTGAAGCTTGGACGGCACATCCTGACAGGAGAGAAGGTTGCCATCAAAATCATGGATAAGAAAGATCTAGGGGTGAGCTAGCTAGGTCTGCAACTACTGTATTCATCATTTTCTTTTTGTTGTTATCTCAACCGTCTTGGCACCTAGGCTGCTGAGCCAGCCTGACGGCGTGCCGCGGGTTCGACTCCCGATCCCGACGGCCTTTGCCGTGTGTCTTCCCCCCCATCTCTCTCCCCATTTCCTGTCGGATTACTTTTAACCTATCAATAAAGGCAGAAAAGGCCAAAAAAATATCTTAAAAAACCAACAAAAAAACCATCAATTTGTTATATATATCAATAAATCCATTAACCACCTAAGCGTTATTGTATAGTTCTTCACACAACAGTGTGTCGTGCAAAAACAGTGAACATAGCCTACTGGTTAGCTAGAAGTTCACAAGTCAAGTTCTCAACGCAGTGCATTTGAACTTGTAGATTGTTTTCACACAACTTTTCACGTATATTGTCATTGTCATGCCTAAAATAATTAGGGATAGATTATTATTATTTGATTAAATTAGTTATTATTCTTTGCTTAAAATAAATTCCCAATCTAATGTATGATAACAACCGTGCCCCAGGACGATCTGCCTCGTGTGAAGGTAGAGATCGAAGCCATGAAGCACCTGAGCCATCAACATGTCTGCCGTCTGTACCACGTCATTGAAACCACCAAGAAATTCTACATGGTGCTGGAGGTACACTTGACTTCTTAATTGGCTCATCACTGGTGGTTTGTGTGGTGGGCATTATTATCTGCATACAACTTGCAGAATAATACATATACAGTAATGCGCTTTTGTCATTTGCTTCTGTCCATCCATCAGTACTGTCCAGGGGGCGAGTTATTTGACTACATAATCGCAAAAGACCGTCTGTCGGAGGAGGAAACCAGGGTGTTCTTCAGACAGATTGTCTCTGCGCTGGCCTACATTCACAGTCAGGGCTACGCACACAGGGACCTCAAACCGGTAAACACCACCACCACTGTGTGTGTGCCTGTGCATGCATGTACTGGCATAATGTGCATATTATGCATCTTACATGTATTGTTTTTAATGTTTTATGTTAAAAGAGGAAAAATATGGAGCCATTATTACATGCTTTTATTTGTATGTTGCCTAGTATGTTCTAATGACGTTTCTCTTTCTATTGGGCCTTCAGGAGAACCTGCTGATAGACGAGAACCACAACCTCAAACTTATAGATTTTGGGCTGTGTGCTAAACCTAAGGTACAGATACTTTGTTGAATACCGGTACTCTGATAACAGAAAAATGTTATCAATATTTTGTGGCAAATTGATCATGCATTCCGTCCACAAGTAGCCATGTAATAAGTTTATTGAAGGCCTGTTCATACTCTGTTTTAGGTGATAAGCTAATCAACTTTTCGGTGGTCAGTACAAAGTAAAACAGGGAGATGTGTTGGGGTGAGCTGTGTGTCACCTAAGTTATCACTGCGGCGTGACATCATGTTGTAGTTTTCAGTGGTCACCTTATCACCTAAAAGAAGAATGAAGTATGAATAGGCCTTGAGGCAGACGTTGATTATTGGAAAATAATAAACCCATCACCCTGTCTTATTTTCGAATTATGACCGTTCTCAGTCGCCACGACTGATTTCAGTCATTTGGATTCCATAGAAGTAGCATGTCTGTCCTGCACCAAAAACTATATCTACAAGCTTACAACACGTCGCAGCGTGACGTGTTGTAAGCTTGTAGATATAGGGCTCCATTTTCGTCACCGCTAAACCCCTTATCCCTAAACTTCTTTGCCTTTTTTTAAACTATTTTGAAAAACATTTTTCCAATCTACATTGACATGTTGAGAGCGTGTAGACTGGCCATTTTAACTATTCAAAAATGTTTTGCAAAATAGTAAAAAGAAATGGCAAAGAAGTTTAGGGGTAAGGGGTTTAGCAGTGACGAAAATGGAGCCCATAGTCCCTAATGATCCGAGATATTTCATGACCACAATCCTTACGCTGTATGGCTACCAAAACACCATCATTTTATATATATTTTATATATTTACCCATTACATTGAAAACCTATTTACATTACTGGGTATGTGGTAGTGACCATAGATATTAAAACATCTAGATGCCTCATTGGTCGCTGCAGTTCATTGGAGCGACCTGTCAACGGGAAGAGGAAATAAAGCTGCGTCGCTGCCGGTTGCTGTCACTCAAGTGACTACTGGCCAATCAAATCACGTCTTCCGTGTATTGCCAAAGCAAGTGTCGCTGGGAAAGAAGGAGTCGGACCTCTGATTGGCCTACCGAACGTCCCCTTCCGTTCTTCCCCCTTGCTTCCGCTATGCTTTGCAAGGAATCTCGGGAAAGATTGCCAATATATTGCCTCCATGTTCCTTCCGTTGAGATACGGACGCCCCAGAGCCGGAACAGGCGTCTACAGTACGTTTACATGTGGTCTATGGTAGTGACCATGTGACTATCTCTATTGTAGGGAGGTATGGGTTATGAGTTGATGACGTGTTGTGGGAGCCCTGCCTACGCTGCTCCTGAGCTCATCCAGGGAAAAGCATACATTGGCTCAGAGGTAAGAAAGCGAGCTATCAGTGCATGACTATATATGTAGTACATTTACTCTATTACTGTACTAAGTTAAAAAAAATTACTTCAGGATTTCCAATTTTCAATACTTTTACTTCTACCCCACTATATCTCAGAGGCAAATATTGTACTTTATTGGCCATTTATCGTGACGCATTGTGAGCTTGTAGATCTGCTACTTTAAAGCCAGATCTATATAAGATTTGTATACATTTTGAACTTGTGAAATGGGGCATTCTGCATAATGAGTGCTTTTACTTTTGGTACTTTAAGTATATTTTGATGACAACATTTTTGCACTTTTAGTAAAGTAAAATTTCATTGCTGGCCTTTTACTTGTAACATAACTGTTTGTTTCTACTTTGCAGTATTGATACCCACCCTATCTATAGGGATTTTGTCTTGCATTCATAAAATACAGAGGGAATTGATTGACTCAGAACTGTGGACTACAAAAATATAATATAATGTAAGGGGATGCGAGTAGCCGAGTACGACTCAAGGGTTTCTTAATTACCTTTTTATTTAATTGGGCACGGCCACGGACAGCATATTGACGTGTTTCGAAAGACAGCCTCGTATGCTGCCCTTGGCTCATTAAATAAATAAATGAAGTATGCCAATCTGAAGGATATTTCTGTGACTGCTGTTGATTCTACAAAAATTTGGTTTAATTTGTAGATGGTGATTTTCTTTTACAATTTTGGATTTTTGGACTCTATTCATTAATGTTTTAACTCTCAGGCAGACTTGATACACTTAACATTTAGATGGGCTTTAACTGAAATTGCATTTCGTTGCTGTCGGGAAGAAACCACCTAACTCCAAAGTGTCCATTTTTCAGGAAATTTAAAATATTTTTTTTTAAGGAAATGAAGAAAACGCAATACTGCCTCGTCAAAGCTGGTGTTGTGACTTGATATTGTCAATTACTTGCATGACAAGGTTGAGTTAGCAGTTTGAGGGTCCAATGGAGTTAAGAGGTTTTGTTCAATGCGTTTTTTACTACTTTATTTTCCAAACAACACATAAAGGGTGTTCAATAGCATTGTTTTGTGGGAATAAAAACAAAAACCTCCCGACAACAACGATATATATCTTCAAACTAAACTGAAAGTATCTAAACAATCCATCGCAACCCACATTCACTTTTTCTTCACTCTTATATTCTGCATAAATATAAGGATTTAGATTTAGCTATGGATTTAATAAACAAAAGGGAGAATTAATCGTATGCTTTCCTTCCACCACATACAATCTGCATAAAGCCCTCCACACACCGTCTGCGAACGCCGCGCGTCAAAACAGCCACCTCCGTTATTTTCAATTAACCTATCCCACACCGGTGGCGTCCGACGCGCGTTCATGCCTCGCCTGACGCTCCGATACTGTTCTATTTTCCAGGCGTTGCTGCGCACCCGGTGTGTGTTGGGCATAACACAGTTGGTTCAGGGCATACACTGTCAGAGCAGAGGCATATGTAGTGTTGTCACATTTGACTGACATGAGTGTGATGTGTCCACTATAGGCTGACGTGTGGAGTATGGGAGTGCTGCTGTATGCGCTGCTCTGTGGATTCCTACCCTTTGATGACGACAACTGTATGCTTCTCTACAGAAAGATTACGGTTAGTGCAGTGCTGAGTGTGCATTATATGTTCCCCTGCATATGTGAGTCTCAGGAAGTCAGTCTTGTAATGTTTAAGTAGGCCCCTATGGAAATCACGAAATTAAAACATAAAAATGTTTTTCACTTCAATTTTCCATTAGTCCATTAGATTGTGGCTTTAGAAATAATTCAATCTTGTTGCATTATTATTTTTTTAAATCTAAAAAATAAATAAAAAAAGCAGCAGGCAAGCCTTGGTGTGTCTATGCACATGCCTGTGTTGTGTGTGTGCCTAAAGTGTGAGACGTACGGACATAGTGTTGTACTTTGTCCTTTTCAGAGAGGTAAATACGACAACCCCCGCTGGCTTTCTCCAGGTAGCGTGCTGCTCCTCAACCAGATGCTGCAGGTATGGAGATGACCTTCCCTCTTCAGCTCACTGTCCTGTTTAGAGCCTGGCCCACCCATGTATCCATGGATTAAAGCTCACTGTCCTGTTTAGAGCCTGGCCCACCCATGTATCCATGGATTAAAGTTCTGTTTAGAGCCTGGCCCACCCATGTATCCATGGATTAAAGTTCTGCTTAGAGCCTGGCCCACCCATGTATCCATGGATTAAAGTTCTGTTTAGAGCCTGGCCCACCCATGTATCCATGGATTAAAGTTCTGTTTAGAGCCTGGCCCACCCATGTATCCATGGATTAAAGTTCTGCTTAGAGCCTGGCCCACCCATGTATCCATGGATTAAAGTTCTGTTTAGAGCCTGGCCCACCCATGTATCCATGGATTAAAGTTCTGTTTAGAGCCTGGCCCACCCATGTATCCATGGATTAAAGTTCTGCTTAGAGCCTGGCCCACCCATGTATCCATGGATTAAAGTTCTGTTTAGAGCCTGGCCCACCCATGTATCCATGGATTAAAGTTCTGTTTAGAGCCTGGCCCACCCATGTATCCATGGATTAAAGTTCTGTTTAGAGCCTGGCCCACCCATGTATCCATGGATTAAAGTTCTGTTTAGAGCCTGGCCCACCCATGTATCCATGGATTAAAGTTCTGTTTAGAGCCTGGCCCACCCATGTATCCATGGATTAAAGTTCTGTTTAGAGCCTGGCCCACCCATGTATCCATGGATTAAAGTTCTGCTTAGAGCCTGGCCCACCCATGTATCCATGGATTAAAGTTCTGTTTAGAGCCTGGCCCACCCATGTATCCATGGATTAAAGTTCTGCTTAGAGCCTGGCCCACCCATGTATCCATGGATTAAAGTTCTGTTTAGAGCCTGGCCCACCCATGTATCCATGGATTAAAGTTCTGTTTAGAGCCTGGCCCACCCATGTATCCATGGATTAAAGTTCTGTTTAGAGCCTGGCCCACCCATGTATCCATGGATTAAAGTTCTGCTTAGAGCCTGGCCCACCCATGTATCCATGGATTAAAGTCCTGTTTAGAGCCTGGCCCACCCATGTATCCATGGATTAAAGTTCTGTTTAGAGCCTGGCCCACCCATGTATCCATGGATTAAAGTTCTGTTTAGAGCCTGGCCCACCCATGTATCCATGGATTAAAGTTCTGTTTAGAGCCTGGCCCACCCATGTATCCATGGATTAAAGTTCTGTTTAGAGCCTGGCCCACCCATGTATCCATGGATTAAAGTTCTGTTTAGAGCCTGGCCCACCCATGTATCCATGGATTAAAGTTCTGCTTAGAGCCTGGCCCACCCATGTATCCATGGATTAAAGTCCTGTTTAGAGCCTGGCCCACCCATGTATCCATGGATTAAAGTTCTGCTTAGAGCCTGGCCCACCCATGTATCCATGGATTAAAGTTCTGCTTAGAGCCTGGCCCACCCATGTATCCATGGATTAAAGTTCTGTTTAGAGCCTGGCCCACCCATGTATCCATGGATTAAAGTTCTCAGTCACCACGACTGATTTCAGTCATTTGGATTCCATAGAAGCCAGCATATATTATTTTAAGATGAAATGCTAGTTGTTAAACTAGCAATAGGATACATGTTCAGAAGCATCTTCCATAAACACACATGGTGTCAGAAATAAAAGCCATAAAAGCTGTGATTTCTTCAACCGGTTGGCTCTACTGTATGTAAGAACAGCAGGAACATCATTAAACTTTCCGTCATGAGATTTTATTTAGCTTTATTCCATGTGTATTGCTTCGGACCATTTCTTTACTACATCAGTATTGGCGATTATGCAGCCGATATGTTCCGTTTAATTTTGTACCACTTTAATCCCAATGTCTCTATTATGGGCATGTCATTATCCTTAGGTGTGCATTTTGAACAGTAGTTTGTGTGTGTGTCCTGTAGGTGGAGCCCAAGCGTCGTCTAACTGTCAGACAGCTGTTGGACCATCCCTGGGTTGTGCTGGACTACAACTCCCCTGTGCCATGGCACAGCAAAAAGCCGGTATGCTACAGTGTAGTAGTAACAACACTACACGCACATGTAAACGTAACTAATATTACCAAAAATCCGGTATACTACACAACACAATATCACATGCATTTAAACATAACCAATTATGTTCAACTATTCCATCTTTTAAAATGGGTCCATGCATATTTTCACTCTTTTTCTTTTTTTTCTCTTTTTTTTAAAGACCTGAGGTTGATTCTACAAAATGCCTCTAAATCAGTAGTTTTGTTTAGTAGTTTTTCAAAAATTGTTAAAAAATAGCAGATGTACAAGCTCGCATCCCGGCACAAAGTTGGAAGATCTGCTGTTTTTGAATAGCCATAAAAACGTTAAAGTTAAAAATGACACAGACGCTTCCCCGGTTAAGTGGTTGCCTTACATTGAATTTAGACAGCAGTGACAGAATCCACCATGCCAAGGCATCTCTGGTGGTCTGTGACTATTTGTAGGACTGTTAGGTTAATGAGCGGTGTTGTCTGTTGTGTAGATGGGCTATATAGATGAGGACTGCATCACTGAGATGGCGGTCAACATGAAACGCTCCAGACAGAGCACCACCCAGCTGGTCAATGAGGTTGGTTTGAGTTGTCCATGTTCCCCCTCTTATTGAGCTTGTATACAGTAACTAGAGAATAATAATTACATTTCTCTTATATAGCATTTTCTATGCATGCTTATTGTGTTGGGTTAGGGCAGTATATCAATATCATGTTGAGACTATAACAGCTTGGACTTTGGTCATCGTGATATCATGATATGGCTTAACATTGTGTTTTCATCATGTTTAACGGCTGCGTTACAAGTTGTTATAGCTGTCCTGACTCGCCTTTTTAAACGTAGTCATTCCTGATTATGAATCAAATCCCATTGTGTAAATATTTTGTGAACAACATAGTACAAAATATTGATAATCATGGCCTTTAAAACATATTGTGGTATTTGATTTGGTCCATAATTGTTTGTCTAGTGTTCTACAGTATATGCTCTGCTTCGGTGCGTGTTGTATTTTGTGCACAGTGGCGTTACGACCAGACGACGGCCACCTACCTACTGCTGCTGTCTAAGAAGCAGAGAGGCAAGCCTGTTCGCCTGCGTGCCGAGCCGCCTGCCTGTGACGCCCCCTCTTGCTCGCCACTGCACCAGAGACCTCAGGTCAGACTGGGACCACAAACCCCACAATGCCCTGCTGCTCCGTGTCTGTCTGGCTTATCGACTTCCTCTGCAATTGGATTTCTCCTTTTTGTTTCTGGTTCACTCTCTGCGTCCGTCTCAGCTCTGTGTTACTTGTTTGCGTTGGATCTCTATGCCCTCTCACCGTGGGCTTGGGTGTTGTTGTGAAACTTTCTTTTTTGGACATCGTTCCTCAAGTATCTCCCTTATAGTTGTTGTTGGGCAGAAAAATTGTGTATCCATATTTCAACTTTCTATGTGTTTTTTCTCTCTTAAATGCCCTTTCTGGTTACTTCATACAACATGCTGATCTAAAAAGTCACAACATGCAGCATTTTGAAAGTGAAAGTAGTGAGTGTGTTTTTACATGTATTTAACCAATGACAAGTATTAACAAGAGCCTGTGACTGTCTTTAGAGACAGACTGTTGAGAGCGCTGTTACTACATTGGATCCATTGAAACAAGATATTTTATAATTTCATGAAAAGTAAAGATTTTGAAGAATGTTTCTGGCCAACATCGACCATGGTGTCTCAATCTCTTCTTCTTCTTTTTTGCCCGACCTTCCACTTCTATCCCTAAGCAGACCCTTCACTTCAGTGAGGATGAGGATGCTGTGGTTCTGGGTTCCGCCAACTTTGACTTGGAGTATGACGACGACTGTCCCTGGGTTCCACCCCACGCGCGGCATACGCCCAAGGGAGTCCGAGGACGGCCGGACGGAGCGGTCTGTGGAGCATTCTTTATTAGACACCACCAGGGCTAAACGTGCTTAGATAGGCCAGAGAGTGTAGCTAACCGTTTGAAATGCATGGATTAAAGTTCTCAGACACCACGATTGATTTCAGTCAGAAAAAAATATACCGCTATTTTCGGTCATTCGTTATTTTAAGATGAAAGTGTATTTGAAGTGATCAAACTAGCAATAGAATACAAGTTTAGAAGCATCTTCCAGAAAGCTGAATGGTCTCAGAAATATTATGATTTCTTCAGCTGATCAGCCTAAAAAAACATCATTGCATTTTCAGTCTTGAGATTTTATTTAGCTTTATTCCATGGGACCACTGCATATATAGGCACGGTAAAGGCGAGAGAGTGAAGCTAACCGTTTGAAATGTTTCCTTGCGTTTTCATAGATATCTCCATTGGCGGAGAAATTGCGGGGCCAAGGCCCCAGTCCACTGAGGGAAAACATCACGCCGTATCGCCGCCCAGAGAGGCAGGGCCGTGACCACCAACGGGCCAAGGAGAACAAGGAGAATGTTGTGGCGCCCGAAAAAGACGTTGAGATATTTGCACTGCCGGCTGCCCCTCGTACCCCTGCGTCCAGCAAGAAGAGCACACGGCCCACCAAGGAAGTGTTGACCACGCCCACTCCCAGTTCTCACTTCAATGGCTCTAAAGGCAACGACACACCGAGAGGTCAGAACACACACACACGCCAATCACAACTCGGTAACCCTATTTTATACTTGGGATATTCAAAAATGGCAACATATTTCGTCATAGTTTTCGACATAGTCGACAAAACGCAATGCAACGCACTGAGCATGTAGATCTGATACAGTATGTTAAAAAAATGTTTAAAACTTTTAATGATATTAATCTTTTTTTTTTACCCCAAATCTTCTCTTATGGGGGTCCCTGGCACAGTCTTTTTAGATGACGATCTGCAGTCAAATATCCTACATGTAACATGTAGGTTGTGGGTCCTTGAAAACCACTGCACTAGACTACTGGCATGGAATGTTAGTTATGAAAGCTAATCATCAGACATGACCATATCTTGTAATTGTGTAATATTTTGTCTCAAAGCAGTAATTTAAAAACTCATTATTTTATTTGCATCAATCAACTGCCCCGCTCACACTCCTCTCCTCACGCTCTCTCTCTGCCTTCCTCAGTCCCTTTCTCTTAGGTCTCATAACCATAAGTGCCACATCCGCATTGCACACATTTGCAAGTAAATTGTATTCTGGTAATAAACTAATTTACCACGTCTGTTTCGTCTCTGATTTAGCCGTCATTACACCGTCAAATGGGAGCACGCGCACACACAATTATCACTGTCGACTCGTTATTATCACGGAGCTCATTTTATTGCACTTATCTGCAAAATGAAGGGACCGCGGTATGAAGGGAGAATCATTAGAGCCTAATTATTTGTAAACGTGAAGGCCCTGGCCGCATGTCCAACCTCATTATTAGCTTCCACTATAAACTGCCATGAGCCGGCTGGCTGATGTTCTGGATTTGAACTAGTTGGTGCTTAGCCCTCTGAATCTGGACGGGTCCTGTTCTCTCCAGAGTCTCAGAGCTACAGTGCTGCCTTGTTGCTGCTGACAGCACTGCCCATGCACACAGACACAAGCGAAAGGACTCTGTGTGTGTGTGCCTGTGTGGTGGTCCCTAGGCATGTGCTGTGACAGGTGTAGCTGTCTCTTTCCTCTGCTCACTGTCCCACATGGACTGTAGTGACATGTGTTCTCTCGCCACTAAACTGCGTGTGTGTGCGTGCATGTGTGTGTGTGTGTGTGTGTGTGTGTGTGTGTGTGTGTGTGTGTGTGTGTGTGTGTGCCCGTCCGTCCGTCCACGTGCACAATGTGTGCCTATTACCCCTGGACTTGATTTCCATGCACGTGCGGAAAAGGACTCGTTGAAACATGAACGGGATGTTGTTTGCTGTGTCATGCCTGGATTCAACCTGTGAATAGTATACAGAATGCGTCTGTGTGTGTCTTGCAGGTGAAGGCAGTGCCTCTAAAGATCCAAAAAGAAAGAAAGCCGCTCAGCACAAGGAGACTGGTCATCTGGAGACAATGACCTTCAGTCCTGAGAGAAGGTCCGCATCTGGGAGGGATTAAAAGAGAAAGGCAGAGTGTGTGTGTTGGGTGGGGATTGATTGAGTGGGGTGTGAACAATAAGGGGAATTGGAGCCGGAGGTGATAAGAAAAGGGAAGTCGATTCAGGATGGCACTGACGGGATAGACGGGGATATAAACAAATCGCTGGAGGCAAAAAGAAAATAACATATGCATTGAAGCCGGGTCAGCGGGGGGTAAATGTATGTAATTTAGAGAGCATATTGTGTAGACATAGCATAGCACTCTAGAGTATACTCATTGTGCATATATTGTACTGTTAGACGGATGTTAGGATCTTAGCTTACTTATGATCCTTGATCACTATATGTGATGTATTTGATGTATTCCCGTGTGTTGTTCCTGCTTACTGTAAATTGCTCTGGATTAAGAGTGTCTGCCTAAATTGTGTGTATGAACATGAGTGGCACTTTCTTACTGTCCACTGCGGTCCCCAGGTCTCGGTCTCTGGACATGGCCGTCAGGGGAGGAGGAGACAGCGGTCAGAAGAACAAAGTGGAGAAGATGTTTGGCTCTCTAGAGAGAGGCCTGGACAAGGTCATCACGATGCTCACTCCCAACAAGAAACGAACTCTACGTGACGGCCCGCGCAAGATCAAGGTACAGCATGCGTGCTGGCACCATGCATTTAAAATGGAAATAAACTGGCTTTCTAACGGTACAAAAGTTATGGTCAAGAAGCATTGTTAGACTAGACGCATAAAGTCACATAAGGAAATGAAGGAACCAACTTTAATAAGAGAAAACAAAAACAATAATTAGAATTGGATTAAAAAGTGCTCGGGTGGTTCAGTGGCAAAGTCCCTGCCCACCACCACGGAGTTTATGGGTTCGAATCCACTGTGGTGCATCCGGCTTTGTTGGGCATCTAGCTGTCTACGCGAAGGCAATTGGCTTGTGTTTGGGGAGGTAAGATGGGCGTGGAGGGCATGCAATCCTACAGGCTGGGTCACCAGTCAGCACGGAGTAGGACGAAGGCTCTACGTCCTTCTGGTGGGGGCTCCTCACTGGCAGGTGAGTCGGTTAGGATACAACAGCAGTGGCGACACAGAAATGTGTGAGGTATTATTTGGCATTACGAAAACAAATTGGGGGGGAAAAGATTATTGGCTACTCTAAATAAAACAATCACACTTGTGTGAAGTGAGGGGCGCTGTATTATATTGGCCCTAAACAAACAGTTTAAAAGTCCATAGACTTGGCTACCAAATTATGTTTTTTGAGGGCTAGTGCCCCTCAAAAAAATTAAAAAATATATGTTTTTGTCTCCTCTGTACAGGTCCAGTACAATGTCACTTTAACCAGTCAGACCAACCCAGACCAAGTTCTAAACCAAATCCTCTCCATCCTGCCAGAGAAACACATCGACTTCACACAGAAAGGGTAAGAGAAACATTAATTTCACTTCTCTGTTCTGATCTAGTTCATCATATTCTAATCTGTATGCACATTTCCTCTGAAATCCTGCCCATTCCCTCATTCTGGTGAATGAAAGTGATGTGTTTTGATACAAGGCACTTTCATGACAATAAGAATAAGAACACCCTTGAGTGTAAGATTGTGTTTACCAAAGGAAAACCCTGCTGTCTTTTACCTTATCAGCTAAATCTAAACAGTACATTTAAAGATAAATACTACAGGTGACCTACTTGACCTACTTGGTTAGTATGTAAAGTTCTTGTAAAGCCCACTTACATTTTTTTGTGGCGATGGACGATCACTGATATTTCCCATGTCTTGGACCAAGTAGAGACAAAGGAAGAACTACTATTGGCAGTAGAAATGGAGTGGAGGAAGGTTGGCCTCAAGCTCAATGTCAAGAAAACTAAAGTTAGTGGCATTTAACATGGACAACAAAACCATTGCTACTGCCAGCAGGACGGAACTTGAGGTAGTAAAGGACTTCCTCAACAGAACAGGCGCTGAAAGTCCGGATGAGGAGAATCTGACATGGGAGATGGCCTCAAGAGGCGGCTGTTCATGGCTACAGTGGAATCAGTACTGCTGTACAGGGCCGAGGCATGGACCCTCGCAGTACAACAGGAAAATACCCTGGATGGCTAGAAATGGTACTTGATGTAACTAACATGGGCGAACCACGTAAAAAACGCCTCGCGCAGACAAGCTCAGAGAGAGAAGGATTAGGCTAGCATGAGACTGCTAACAAACAAGCTGACACAGTGGGAGCCTACCCATGGCACCGCTATGAGGAGAAAGAGGTGCACCACCTACATGGACACACTGTGGCGCAGGCAGTGTTCTTGTAGTCCCAAGTTGGTTTTGGCTAGTCCTCACTCGCATCACGTTTCAATAGCCTAGTAAAGCAACTTTAGCTAAATAGACTATACAGAACACTAGCTAGCTAGTGTTGTGAATATGGGAATATGTCGATAAACCCTTTTGTACTTTCTATCAATGATTGAAGGATATTTACAATGCTGAGGCATATTCCATTTGAGCCTGTATGGCTGAGGTGTGCTTTATTGGGTCTTTATCCCCAAACTTAGCATTTTAATATGAACCTCAGTCAGAACTCTTCCTAAAGCCCAAGCCGTCATATCCTAACATGTCCATTCTGCTTCTGCTTTCCACTGTGTCTAGGTACACCCTGAAGTGTCGCACCAGGGGGGACTTTGGCAAGGTGACGATGGCGTTTGAGCTGGAGGTGTGCCTCCTGCACAGGCCTGACGTGGTGGGCGTCCGTCGCCAGAGGCTGAAGGGAGACGCCTGGGTCTACAAACACCTGGTGGAGGATATACTCTCTACCTGCAGTATCAAGGAAACCGATTCCTGATAAGCCTAGCATAGAAGCCCATGGATTAAAGCTCTTGCAAAAAAAGAGCTCTTCAGCTTGTAGATAGCCACCCTATTTTCGGTTATTAGTTAGTTCAGTCTTCCAGAAAACAACAGCATTATCTGTCAGTCGTGAGATTTTATTTTGCTTTAATCCATGCAACCCCCTTTTAACTTTCTTTTTACTACTGAATTTGTGCATAAAAGAAAAACTTGAATGATCTTTTTTTTTATAAACTATACTTTTACAGTACTACAAGCCCACTTGTAGATCAGCAAAATTCCACAAATGTCCCAGTGTATGGCATGGCCCAGAATAGGGCCTCTATGGTTCGTGTGGTTATAATGGGTGTAAGTCTGTCCTTTTGGCTCATAGTAAAAACATGGCTCATTAAATGTACCTGCATTGCGCATCTTGTCCCTGAATGTTGCATCAGTTTGCATATGCAATATTTGGCATTTTACTTCCTCGCCCATAATTATCTTTAACATACTCTGGGAGGAATAGCTGTCTCCCTCTGTACAGACTAGAGTATAACATCAGTATACCTTCCAGCTCCTTATTTACATGTCTTGCTATTCTCCCCCTTAGGTGTTGAGCTTTATTGAATCACATTATTTAGCAGAGAGAGCATTACTAATTTACTGACATTGGGTGTTTTTATTCATGCACTGTACATATGTTTACAATTTCTGTTATGCCATTTAACATTTTTGTTTGTATGATGTGTCCGTCTATATTTTTGTTGTCTATGTACGTGTTGTCTATGTACGTGTTGAAAATTAATAAACGTATTTCCTTTTAATAGACATTGATTATTATGAGTGACGGGCAGCATCTCTGAAATAAAATATGTTGCCAGTTCTAACCGTCTTGTTTCGTAACTGAATGAGCTCAGGGGACCTCTGTTGAATGTTTAGCTGGCTAAGTTCAGTTTGGTTTGGAAGATGTGATACAGGCTGGCAGTCACGGTCAGATGGCCAATGGCGGTCGGGTGCAGAAAGACATTGAGGAGGATAGCGTTTATTTTACACACAGTTTGATTGGCTCTTGATCAGCACCCATGGCAGTGTGCTGCAGAAAGGCGTGAAAGAAAAACACATTAAAAAAGCCATGGTGGTGGCTACATGGGTAATGTCAAACAGCCAAAAAGAGAAAAGTGATAAGATGTTAAATTAATTAAACCAATATTTTCATTGGCAGACCAGTCATGTGTATAGTGAGCTAGATGTATATCAGTCGGTAGTAAAGGCCCTTTGGAGTCCAGACAAACAGCCAGCAACAAACTCCATCACCCACAGGGCAATTATGGGCAGAATGCCCAAGCAACAAACGATGCCGCAGCCTGGATGAAACAAGAATCATAGCTTTTAACTTGGCAAACAATATGACATTCAGGGTGAGAGATGGCAATGTGCCTTCGGTCATCGGCAAAGGAAAAGAGCTGTTTTTCCTTTATTTGTTTTTTTGAAGATTTTGTTGGCTAGACCTCACTCTCGCAGCAACTACTTTGACGATTGGCCTGAACCTACACTACAACCTAACTGCACTGCAGTTTTACTGGGCCAGTGATTCTGAACCAGGTGTCCGTGTCCCCCTCTCTGCAGTTGGGGCAGGACAAGACAGTTCAGACGGCACATATAGAATCACCTTAGACATCTTGGGAGGGTGGTGTGTTTTCCCTGGCGGGTGAAGTGCATGTGCTTTTTTATCACTGGAACACATCCTTTCTGATCATTACCTACACATAATGAAGATTAATGAATGAGTGTTGTTGGTAAAATTGATCAAAGATCATTGTTATGGCAGAAAAAGCCAGCTTGTGACTGCAACGTGTTCCTCTTCGCAGATGACAATGCATGCACTGCTGGTCTCGGACAGGAACAAACTGCAGGTTGAAAAGGCCCTCAGCTCTGAACTCAGTAGAATCTGCACCTGGCTCGCTGATATCAAACTATCTTTACACCTGGGAAAAACTGAATGAATTCTCTTTGGATCAAATAGTAATCTCAGCAAGGCAGATGGCTTCTTGGTTAGAATGGGCGACAATATTATCACACAAAAAGCGGTACCTATACGTTCCATCCTGGAGGCAAATTAGGGTTGACGTTAGAGTACAGCATCTTGCAATGGGTCTGGTCCACAAGATTCGCTACATTTCATGTGAAATTTACCCATTCTGCAAACTGTTAATAAAATAATACTTAAATCAATCAAAACTATGTCTGTCTGACTGACTGATTAAATAATAATCTTTGGTTTGATCATTATTTAATTAGGCCTATTTGATGACTTCAAGCAATAATAGAATTATCTTCTGTAGACGATGTTGATTAGTTATTATAGTACATTCTGTAACATTCTTGCTGTTGGTCTCCAGTCATTAGTGCACTGCCTGGTTCTCCTTGGCATCCCAGCAGGGAAGCGGAGGGTAATGTTGGCTAAGGGGGGTTAACCTTAATGAAGGTGTGGAGTGGCATGGTAATTCAGGGTGGGGTTGAGGCCATGGGTGGAGAGTGAACCACCCTCCCTGAGCCATTCTTTCCAGCTGTGGCTATGACTCTTGCCGGAATAGAGTCGGTAGGTTAGGTGTGTGTGTGTGTGTGTGTGTGTGTGTGTGTGTGTGTGTGTGTGTGTGTTGGTTGGTGGTAGTGTTGGGTGGGGGGCAAGGAAGCAGCAGATGCCACCTGTCAAAAGCATCGCCTATAAGAAAGATTCTCGATCACCTCTGTGCTTCTTCATATAGTTCATCCTTCCATTTCCCCTTTACCTTCTCCCCCCCCCCCCCTCTCCACAGCACCACTGAAACGCCTCTCTGTGATGTTAATTGATTGATCAATGGTACTCTTAATTAACCAGTATAAATCAATATAAAATGTCCCTCTGGCCTGTAAGGCGTAAGACCGTAAGTGATGGTACTGGTTCTGTAAAGGTGCCACATCTCAGTTGATTCAACCACTCCATAACATTTGGTAAGAATTCAAACTTAGAGGCCACTGGACATCAGGTTCAGATCAGACAAATCAGGTTCATGAGGATTGGTGTAGCTGTAGCCACTATAAGATTGGGATTTTTGGAACGCTTTCTTCTTTTCCCCTCGCACCTACACAGGGGGCACTGTTCACTGTTCACTCCATGCTTGTTTGGAAGGAGGAAGAAACTCAGTTGGGAATTGGAGCAACAAGAAGAGTCAAGAAAGAGAGGATTGAATCAGAGCTTTACAGCACATTGCAGTGTGGAATCTGACCTCTTTACAGGAAACCTTCTACCAGCATTGGTAACAATTGTTTCATGTCATGAGAAATATATAATTCGGAATGAAGAGAAAATAGAGGACCAGTAAACAAGTCGTGCTTTTCATGGTATCCTCCGCAGCAGTTTTTGTATTGACTTTCGTTTGAACTGTACCCATTCTATACTGTCTGTGAAAAAGTGTGAATACAAATTTCAATCAATCAAGTCAAGTGTGAGTTTCAATGTCGTTTTGAACCAGTGCTTGTTGATGAAGCTCTGGTCTTGCATCTAGCAGTGCAGCATTGGTAACAGGTTCAGGTGGTAGAATTTCATCATGTGATTGATTGAGTATAAAGCACAGTTTGATGAAAGCACCGTTCAATACAACAAGGTCTGCTAAGAGGATTGAAATACCCAGAAAAGCACAATGGCTTGCTTACATAGTTACATTGGTGTCCTCCATTTTCAATTAATCAGAAAATCACTGGCTTTAATTGCTATCAAATGTTCTTTTGTTATTTTATTTTCAGGCGGTGGAGGCGGTGGAGACATGAGGCTTCTGTTGGCGAGTGCACTCATTGTCCTTTTCCTGTGTAAGAGAAACGTTATTTATCTTCTTTTACACAGCACCACATTCTGGTGATGTGGATTGATTCAATTATTTGGTTGTTCCCTCCACCATTTGCATATTTCAAGCCTCACCCTTTCTTGATGCTGTTCTTTATTTTAATAATACATTTTATGTGTCTGTCTCTTCAGGGCTTCGCAATGCACAGACCTCAAGTGAGACCATGCATGGAAAACCTTGTGAGGTGAGTTACACAAAGTGTATAGGCTATGGTAAAAATTCCTTATGGATTCATGGTCACACTCTCAGGATTCTATTGTGTATGTGACTACACATTGTAATCTATCAGTTTTGGGGAATAATATCAAAATAATTGTCATGTAGAGAGAATACAAATGGACCCATGTGACATATAGCGCTTTTCTAAGTACTCAAAGATGCTTCACATTTTGGGGGCCAGCCGGGAGAACAAAGACAATGGGTAAAAGATAAGAATTAAGAGATAAAGGACTAAAAGTACCAATTTGTAAACTCGGAAAGGCTATAGTCTAAATAGGTGTGTTTTCAGGGTGGCTTTGAAGGTAAATAAGTGTTTAACCATTTTCAACCTGGCATTCCTATTTTGGGCATGTCGGTGAAAACTAACAACAATCATCTTAAAATAAAGCAGATCTACAAGCTCACAGCCTGTTAGGAAATGACGCATTGTTAGTGTATAGAACTGCTATTTTCGCTATTGTATGTATGTAGTGATTAACAGAGGGTTAAAGGCGACATCCTTTATTCTCCTGTTCATATCCAGAGCTCATCTGTGAGTGAGACAGTGGTCTCTCTCCTGCTGTCTCCTTTGTCTGTCCACTCCTGGTTGTTCTCAACACTGGTCCGGCTCCTCCTCTCTGCCCCGGCCCTTCTTCTGAGCTCCCTGTATTACACCCTCCTCTTCGTCATGGCCCTGCCCTGGTGCATTTCCACACTCTGTCTCTCCCTGCTGCTGACATGCCTCCGCGTAGCCATTTTTGTGTTCCACCTGACCTTGGTGGTTGGGTTAGTGGCCATTTTGGTCCTCGTACGGCACAAAATGGTCGACAACGACGTGGCTGAGAATGTGGCCAACGAGCGGAGGAAGGAACTAAAGAGTTGCAACTCCATGGCTGGTTTGGGGAATTTGTTTGGCCGCCGAATTGTGACACATGGCTAAGATGTTTCTTAACTTAAGTGATGCTATTATTTTGTACCGTGACTGTATGTTCATATGTAAGTAAAGATCCCATTGTGTCCCTGTAGATATTTTATTTAATAAACTTATATTGCCATAAAATCGGGCCACACCTACTTTCCCCCAAAGACATGTAGGCCTGCAGTTTACTGAGCCAGTGATTCTGAATCAGGTGTCCCCCTCTCTGCACCTGGGGCTGGGTGTGGCCAAGAAGGGTCAGACAACACAGATAGATAGCCTACTGTATGTACAATCACCTTAGACCGCTTTAATAATCAGGCTGTTCATGCATGCCTGCAGTGCATGGCAGGCATCTCGGTGTGTTTTCCCAGTCGGGTGAAGTGCATGTGTATTTCAGATGTGATGATGGGCACTAAAACACATCCTTTCTGATTATTAACTACTGTACACATAATGAAGTTTAATGAATGAGCGTTGTTGGTAAAATTGGTCAAAGATCATTGTTATGGCAGAAAAAGCAATGGGGGGTGAATACTATGTCTGACTGATTAAACGATTATCTTTGGTTTGATCATTATTTGATGACTTTCAGCAATAATGGTCTTCTCTTCTATTAGACGATGTTGCTTACTATGCCTAGTACATTCTGTGACATTAATGTTGGTCTTCACACGGCACAGAGACGTGGCTGATGAGAGAGAATGTGACCAAAGAGTGGAAGGAACTCAAGAATTGCAACTCAAGAGTTAGTATTCACTTTGTTAGCAGTTAAGTCAAAACAGTTAAATTAGTTTGGAATTGCACACCATGGCTAAAATATTTTTTAAGTGTTATTGCTATTTTGTACTGTGACTATGTTTAAGTAAAGATCTCATTCTGTGTCCCTGTGGATATGTTATTGAATAATTGTATACTGTACTGGAATATCTCATTCCATATGTCCCTGTGGACGTATTATTTAATAAACAATACTGTACTGCGGTTTTTACAACATACTACAGCATTCTATATAAATTGGGTTTGTGGTAGTCTTGCCACTTGTAGAAGCAAGACACAAAGCATTGATTAATGTGTCTTTGTAACCTAAATGAGGGTGAAAATGTAACGGCTAGCTATTTTCTTTTCCTTCTCCCCCTCCCCTCGCTCTCTCCCTCAGTCTCTCCCTGGATCTGGCTCCCAATTATTTACGGATTGTTTTCCTCCTTTTCATCTACAGATGTTATAATTAGACATGTCTGTCATATGGAGATGAGAGGATAAGGGAGAGATGGAGAGGGATAAAGGAACATTTTCTGCATGCATTGTGTCAGTGGCAGATATGGGAGATACACCCGTGCTTATTAAGGCATGCAAACCGCATTCCTGAAAAAGCCTACTAACACGAGTTAACAAACGGTAGATACTAGACAAGGCAGCGTTAAGAGTGTTAAACCAGCAGAAAAACACTGGTGAGACATTCAAAGACATCATATACTGTAAAACCCGTGGCCTTTTTATTTCAAGCAATAGAAGACATTATTCATGAAGCTGTTTGTTAATGGAAATGTCTAATCGTGCTCTATCCAAAGCTCACAGCCTTTTACAAGTAATCGGTAAAGTTTGTGTGAGTATGTGCAAAAAGACAGCCGGGGAAAGAGAGAGAAAGTATAGGCTGGATCATAGAGATTTATTACATGGACGTGGCATAATTAGCATAAAGACTGGACCGGCCCACTCAAGCAGAGAATTAAAAACCTTAATTGTGCTGTCAGCCTCTCTCTCTCATTTTTCCACTGCTGACTCCTCCATTCCCCTCGCATTTCGTTTCCAACCCACTCCTCTCATCTCTCCTTGCCTCACTCTATCTGCAGTATTTGTCTGAACTGTATTGTCAGTTCACCCTCTTTAATTGTTGATGGTACATGGAATGCAGGATGGATATTTTGAGTCTAGCGGGAATATAGAGAAATATGTCTTCAAACCATTTTGATGGTACAGTATATCTTAAAAAGAAAAGCAAAGGACTGGAGTCATTCAAGACAGGAGGTATTGGTTCACAAAAGGTGTTATTTGTCAAGGCAAAAAATAGTGAATGATGGAGAAGTGTGCACAATGAATCAGAATAACAGTGAGACAAGGCAAATGTGCATCTCTGAGGACTGACTGAGGCAGTGAATGAATTGGGAAGGGGAAAGCAGAGGGTTTTTTTACTCTGGACTTGTGGAGTTTCTGTTTCACAACAAGTCTGTGTATCTGCTGTCAACATTTCCTCTGCAACAGCAAGACGAGGTTAAGGCTCAGACAGAGCCCTCTCGCACTGCCTCTCCCTCAGCGCTGACAGCTCACACACACACACACACACACGCACACACACACACACACACACACACACACACACACACACACACACACACACACTGTGTGTCTATATATGCACTATATGGCACTCCCAACATAT
Source organism: Protomyctophum bolini (assembly GCF_963924005.1). Taxonomy (NCBI): domain Eukaryota; kingdom Metazoa; phylum Chordata; class Actinopteri; order Myctophiformes; family Myctophidae; genus Protomyctophum; species Protomyctophum bolini. The sequence goes on from NC_137864.1 coordinate 14,063,802, forward strand.
GCTTTCTTAAACTTTACAGTACATGCCTTTCTACCTCTTTTAACCTGTATCTTCCCTCTCTTTCCATCATGGTTTCTCTCATTTCCCCCCCTGTCTCTACAGTATCTCTCCCTCTTGATCCCCAGTCTCTTCCTGTGTCTTTTTACTTACTCTTACTCCCTCTCTCTTTTCGTCATTTTCCTTGGCTGTCTCTCGCCTACTCGCTCTTTCTCTTTATTTTGCCCCCCTCGTTCTTTCTCTTTCTAATTGGTCTTTGCTAGGTTAGCTCAGACAGCCCTATTCATCATAGCCCCACGCTCAGAGACAAACCCTCAGGGAGGGAGAGAGACAGTCAGACGGGAGGGCAAGAGGGCCTGCCGCTTGTCAGCCCACTCCTCTCCTCTTTTTCCCTCCGTTATCTTTTTTAGCCTCTCTGCTCATAGATGTCAGTTTTCTGAGGGAGGGAGGAAGGACTAAACGTAGACACACATTAGTTAGGCTATTAGCTCAACAAGTTTTCTTCCATGCCTGTCAATGGTCCAAAGCGTGCATGCATGCATGTACAGTACACACGCCACCCACACACGCGCACACACAGACATCTGACATTTGTATAACATGTACTATGTGAGAGGGTGATTGTGAGTGACGGACAGGGGAAAAAGATACTACATGGAACTACGTGTCTTGTCATTCCTGGTGCCTGGGGGCATTATGGGTGTAACACGGCATATAAGCACTCTGCATGTCTCACTCGTGTGTGTGTGTGTGTGTGTGTGTGTGTGTGTGTGTGTGCGCGAACAGTCTTGTAAAGGGCAATGAGGAGCATGTAAAGACCCAGTCAAAATGTCACCTGTGAAAAGGTCAAACCAGATTATTGCACTTGTAGTATAGTTAGACATCTTGCTATAACTTTTCTATCTTCAGATGTAGATCTAACTATCATTTAAGTCACTTGGGTTAAGGTTTCTTAAAGTGTGAAGTAGCCTACAACTATATAATCATGTTATAGTTGGGGCGGCTGTGGCTCAGGAGCTATGTTAGTTAGTTTCATTTATTGTCCACGTGTGGAAATTTGTCTTCGGTCCCAACAACAGTAATAAACCGTTACAACAACAGCAACAACACTTACACAACTATTTTTTTCATGGCAAAAAAGTGTAGGACAACAGTGGCAAATACATTGAAAAACAACAAATCTAGCGAGACTTGGTGTCATTTAGTGCCTTAATGGCATTTGGGATGAAGGAATTAAAAATAAATAATTTACTTTGTACCGTCTACCAGAGGGAAGTAGTTCGAACTCCCTGCAGAGTGGATGAGAGGGGTCATTTGCTATCTTGACAGCTTTTTTCCGAAGTTCTTCCTTGTAGATACAACTTAATTGATTCTGTCTCTTCCCAATGATTTTTGAGGCTAGGTTCACTATTCGCTGCAGCTTGCTTCTTCCTTTTACATTAAGATTGCCATACCACATGTTAAAATTCAAGATTCCCTCTATGAGATTCTTATAGACTGTTTCCATGATATGCTTGCTCACTCTAAAGGAGTTGAGCTTGCGTAGTAGGTGGAGGTGTTGGTTACAAGTTAAAAAAATCTGGTCAGTATTTTCACTGACAGTTTGCTGTCAATATATGTGCCGAAATATTTAAAATTGTCTATTACCTACACTATTTGTCCACTAATTGTAATGGACTGCACAGGTTCCTTTTCATAAATAACAAGTTATTTTGTTTTTGTCACATTAATCCCTAAGGAGCTTTTATAGAGCAGGTCTGTGGGTTCGAATCCCGGCTCCTCCTGTTCACATGTTGAAGTGTCCTTGGGCAAGACACTGAACCCCACATTGCCACCATTGGTGTGTGAATGTTATGGTTATGGTTTAGCTAGTACATGTGACGATAGTAGATGTAGGCTATAGGGGAGCTACTGTATAATGGCTACCTCTGTCTGCAGCCCATATTGCCATGGTGATAAAGATTAAAGTGAATAATATACAACCCTATGGCGGTGTATGCCTGACCTCCCTTTCTCATTATGTCATTTTATTTTGTCAGTGTGTTCACCTATCCTCACCTCTCCCCGTTTCCACCATTGTGCTCAAAGACCATCACGATCCGATCCCATGATAGCTTCACTCCTATCATCTCTTCAGCATCCTTCTCTCATCTCCCTTATCCCACGTAATTCCATTGCAGGCCCTCTGCGCTAATCAGCCAATGCCCAATTATACTCCTCTTACTCGGGCACGTCCTCCCTACGGGGGCTCCGCGGGGCCAAAAAGCACCGGTGCTGACTGACGTTAATTTGCATGACTTCTTGCCCTCCATAAGTATTACTGTTGTCTGTTGTCTCCTTTCGTACATTAGGCCAGGAGAGCAGGAGGAGGAGGAGGAGAAGAGATGGAACGTTGTTATGTCATGTAACTGTAAAATAACTAAGTACATTTCCTCAAGTACTGTACTTAAGTACAATCTTGAGGACAAAGGGAGTCTCCCAACATGCCTCAAGCCTGAACATTTTGAGTATTTATTAACAGAGGAAGTCAAATCACACCTGTGTGAACTGAGTGATGCAACTCTACGTACTGTGCTGTATTACTCATACTACTCGTACTGAAATGTACTACTCATACTGTATTGTACTATGTGTACTGTACTACTCATACTGTACTGTACTGTACTATGTGTACTGTACTACTCATACTGTACTGTACTATGTGTACTGTACTACTCATACTGTATTGTACTATGTGTACTGTACTACTCGTACTGTACTGTACTGTACTGTACTGTACTGTACTGTACTATGTGTACTGTACTACTCATACTGTACTGTACTGTACTATGTGTACTGTACTACTCATACTGTACTGTACTGTACTATGTGTACTGTACTACTCATACTGTACTGTACTACTCGTACTGTACTGTACTAATCATACTGTACTGTACTACTCATACTGTACTGTACTTACGTGTACTGTACTATTCATACTGTACTGTACTATGTGTACTGTACTACTCATACTGTACTGTACTACTCATACTGTACTGTACTACTCATACTATACTGTACTACGTGTACTGTACTACTCATACTGTACTGTACTGTACTGTACTGTACTGTACTGTACTGTACTATGTGTACTGTACTACTCATACTGTACTGTACTGTACTATGTGTACTGTACTACTCATACTGTACTGTACTGTACTATGTGTACTGTACTACTCATACTGTACTGTACTACTCGTACTGTACTGTACTAATCATACTGTACTGTACTACTCATACTGTACTGTACTTACGTGTACTGTACTATTCATACTGTACTGTACTATGTGTACTGTACTACTCATACTGTACTGTACTACTCATACTGTACTGTACTACTCATACTATACTGTACTACGTGTACTGTACTACTCATACTGTGCTGTACTCTACTACAGCACTCTGTCAGAGTTAAATTAACACCTGTGAGGGTTGACCTCTGAAATTCTATACTGCTCTTGGTCGTAAAGTGACATTGACATTACTAAAGAGAGAATTTGTATTAACCATTATTATACTCCGCTTTCTTCTTTTCAAACCAGATATAGAATTAAACTCACTCTCTAAACCTGAATGTGGGCTAACGGAGATGGTATTAAAACTGAGCCGCCAAATAGCCTGGCAGGGATGGGATTTATAATTGTCATCTTCCCTGGCAAGGCAGCTAATATCATCACAAGATCTGCAAGGGACGCTGTTGCAGCTTTGGACTATAGAGCAGGATAATGTGTGAGTACTTCAATACAAAGGTGATCACTGTAATCTTTATTTGATCTTTTTATGTGAGGATAGTAGGCAAAGGTTCTGCATTCAGAGGAATGCGCGAAAGAACATTCTCCTGGCCTTGATAGTCCTATGACAAGACCCTCTTGGGGTTGGCTTTAGTGCTTTCAAGGAATGGCAAGGAATGAAAACAATGCACGGGCACACACACACACACACACACACACACACACACACACACACACGTGCATACAGACAATGCCCAGTCATTCTGGTGTCCTGGGCATGCGCCCAAGCTGGGGGCAGCATGGCCTGTGTCTCAAGCTGGGTGTGTGCTGTTTTCTGTGTGTGTGGCGTGTTGTCGCCATGTCATGGCTTGTGTCCTATTATCACCCCCCCCCCACCTCTCCCTTCTGGACTGGGCCACCCGCCAAGAGTGCAGCACTGGTGCGCTCCATTCACCCAGTACAGAGGGAGAGGGCAGCGTGGCTAATTCACCCCTCTAGGCCACCAGATGAGAGCTTTGTCCCTGCGATGGAGGCAGCACTACAGTAGGCTACGACGGTTAAGCCTAATTTACGCTCCGTCGCACGTCGGCGGTGTCACACGGAGAAAATAGCAGACCTACAAGCTCGCAATGCGTGGCATCTGCGACGTGTCGTGAGCTTGTGGGTCGGATGTTTTGGATGCTCGACACGGCCATGGTGACGAAGTATGAGTCTGCGCTTCAGGCTGAGACTTGTGGCCTGCGGGCGGCTCTGAAAGGTCCATAAATACATGAACTGTGAAATGTGACACTGGGTGTTAAAAAAAATGGTTCACTTGCACCAAGCAAAGAATCTGTTGTTACGCGTGAGTGCACACATGTGTTGGCATTTTGTGAATGCCTGAAGTAGGGACACAGAGCCGTTGAACTCCCAAAAAAGTATTATTTTTTTATTCTGAAGAACCAATAAAATTATGGCAATTATTTACAAATAATTACTTCTTAGCTTCACATTACAGGTACATAAATTGAATAATTCACCAACAACAGTCACTCAGGTGGACGGATGGACAGGTACACATATTGTTATGAAGAGATCCAGCATCCAGCAAACTGCAATTTAATATTTCACAGTAAGATCCAACCCAGGAAATAAAATTATAATATTAACAATAGAATTATAAAAATAAGACAACAAATTTACCATTTATTTCCGGTTTTCTCAACAAAATTGGTCACATTAAAAAAATAAAAGAAAGAACATAAAAGAGAAATCAAGTGATATGATATCTTTGGCAAATTCGCACTGCAGTAAAATACATTCAAATATTAAGACAACACATGACGCACAAAGAGAAAAACACCGATTTTGTTTGCAACTACTAGAAAATTGAATAAAAAACATACACATTTTCTTAAAGAAGCATTTCTTTCAATTCACTTTTTTTTAATCCTCCCCTCCAGAATATTGAAGGCATTTCTTATCTTCAGTCATTTTGTGTTTTTGTCTGCAAGTCTTCTCAGCATTTTCATAATGTTCTTTACAAGTACAGTATCTTTCAATAAAACAGGCATCACAGGCTTTGGTGAATGTTAGATATGTTAGACTTTTACCAAATATTCACTTTGACAAAGAGCAAGTGAGCTCATCAGTCTTTTAAAACCTAATGAATCTTTGTGTTTGTATTTATCTTTGCATACTGCATGGTTGTTGGTTGGTTGGTTGGTTGGTTTGTTGGTTTGTTTGATTTATTTATTTAAGATTTATTATTATTTTTACCAAAATGGCACAGATATAAATATCTCTTTAACACCCCAGATAAGAAGCCATGGACACAAAAAACTCCAGATTGTTACACGAAAGGCCACAGTAAGGTGAAAAATCATCATGTTATTTTTCTTTTGATTGAAATATATCTGTTTAAAAAGTACAGTAGACTTCGTAGGCTGAAGCATGTATATCTCTCCTCTTCCACTGTTGAATAATATTAAGATGTACAGAGCATTGTAACATTCCAGATCTGTCCTGTGCCTTGCTATATCAACAAGCATGAAACAGATTGTGCCGCTAATTGCTGTCAAGAATGTGACGTTGAAATCCCCTCAGGTCTTACAAAGGCAGAGTGCCCATCGTCGTGAATTCATATTGAGATACAGTCAAGTGATGTACATAGAAAAACCTCAGTGGGGGGGGAAAAAAGGAAAAAGTAATTTGCCATTGTTTTGGTTTGGTATGGTATTTTAGGGCCTGGGATTATATATTTGTGTGTGTGTGTGTGTGTGTGGGTGTGGGTGTGCGTGTGCGTGTGCGTGTGCGTGATGCTATTCATTTCACATTTTCTAAATGCGTGTAGGGGGGAATAGAAACCAGTAGCGTGTGTTTTTACAGAACACTGTGTACGGTAAATCAGGTTTCTTTTGAGCCATGGACCATCATTTGATGGAATTTAGCCTCTCAGACCCAATACTTAGAATATTTTATTGTTGTTGGATAAGATTTTGTCCACAATGGCAACAGGCAAAAATAACAATTATTGTCCTGTAAATTAGATAATGCAGATGTTTAACAATAATGTAACTCTTAAGAGCGTAACATGAAATGAAATGGGCCCATAAGGGTTCATTTGGTTTAATTTTACGCTCTCAAGAGTTAAAGATCTATAAGGGTCCATTTGGTTACCAACGGTCCATCATTTAGCTGGGGACCACTGGTTGAAAATCACTGGAGTAAATGGATGTACTGGGGGTGGCCATGTTGCCATTGAAATGACCTCTCTTCTGGCACAAAACCTTTCTCTTCACCGTTCCTACGCAGGACATTCAGACATGACTGTGAGCATTATGTTTGAATCCTAAAAAAAAGAAAAGTAAAAAAAAAAGATGAATAAGACCGCCTGAAAGACTGAAGGACTTTTTTTTGTGGAAGGTCACAGGACTGAAGCCAATGGAATAGTTTTAATATTCCTAATCCTGGTGGTGTGTTAGAGCTATTGGAGGAGATATGATTGGAGGGGGGGGGGGGGGAGGTGCTTGGAAGACAAGTGTGTGAGATATGATGAGATTAGGGCTGAGAGGGTGTGTGTGTGTGGTGGTGGTGGTGGTGGTGGTGGTGGGGGGGGGGGGGGAGTGTAGAGAAAGAGACTGGATGAGGTTCTGATGGCACAGCAGGTTTGGGCTCCCCTGGGGAACATGGAGGCCATGAGGGGAGGGAGGGGTGGGTGTTCACCATTCCACAGAGGACAAAAGGAGATAGTGTGTGTGTGTGTGTGTGTGTGTGTGTGTGTGTGTGTGTGTGTGTGTGTGTGTGTGTGTGTGTGTGTGTGTGTGTGTGTGTGTGTGTGTGTGTGTGTGTGTGTGTGTGTGTGTGTGTGTGTGTGTGTGTGTGTGTGTGTGTGTCTGTCTCTGTGTGTGTGTCAGAGAGAGAGAGAGAGCGAGAGAGAGAGAGAGAGAGGTTGTGTGTATCAGAGAGAGAGAGAGAGAGGTGGAAAGGAAATGTGTGTGTCAGCGCATCTGTGTGTGTGTGTGTGTGTATGGCCCATGCCTTTCATATTTTCTACAGTACCACCCACAATGACAGTCACCCCTCTCTGCTGTATTCAATGTCATGGCCGCCAATCAAAGTGACTCCGGGCCAATGAGAATCTGTTCTTTCCCCATGTAAACCAATTAGGTCAGAGCAGTGGCAACGCAAGCTGTGTAACAATGAGATGCATAGTTAACAAATAATCCTATTAATGTATCATTGTATTCTCTTGTTAGATTCCAAACATGAAATTGGATTTGGCCTGTTTTTATTTTGTGCCGTACTGTAGCTTCTGGAGAGAGCTTCCCTGGATGCAGGGAAGCACAAATGAGAATGATTTCCAATCAATATTTCTTCAAGTTGGTAGTATCTCTTCCTATTGTGTGTGTGTGTGTGTGTGTGTGTGTGTGTGTGTGTGTGTGTGTGTGTGTGTGTGTGTGTGTGTGTGTGTGTGTGTGTGTGTGTGTGTGTGTGTGTGTGTGTGTGTGTGTGTGTGTGTGTGTGTGTGTGTGTGTGTGTGTGAGCGAATGTTTCTTTTTTATTAAAATAAAAAAGTAACAATCCTAAAGGCCGGCAACATATTATTACCAATACAGTCAAACAGGATGTGGTTTATAATAACAGTAAGTATAAGACACTTCAAATAAATATGCAATATAATAAATTATAGGCTTGGAATTGGTTGGTTGCTTTCTTGGCTTATTGTTCACTTTGTGCCGTTGTCAGTATTGACTCCTTGTCAGGCTCTAGGGTCTAGGCTCTAGGATCCTGCTTTTAGAGTTGTCAGTATTGACTCCTTGTCAGGCTCTAGGGTCCTGCTTTTAGAGTTGTCAGTATTGACTCCTTGTCAGGCTCTAGGGTCCTGCTTTTAGAGTTGCGGTAATATTTGTTTAGTACAATATATAGATCCTTGTCTGAAGTCTGCAATTGGATTGGTCCATCCTGCCTGCTTATTGTACAACAGTTGTGGCGTGATAGCCTATTGTATTCCCCGATCCTGTGCAGGTGGGCTGAAATACATGTAGGCAGCCAGTATACAGGGTTATATACTGTACGCTTGATATTTCATTGACGCGCAGTCAGTTGGGGTGGTGGTGTCGGGGGGGTTATTTATATATAAAATTAAAGGCACTGTCCTCGTTTTACGCTGGTGTGGTTCAGGTTCAATAATGCCTCAGAAAGATCAAGAGAGAAAGAGAAATAACGAGGGGCTCACCCTGCTTTGCACGCTGGTGGCGCAACGCCGCGTGAACCGATTTAAGAACTTTCTTTAGAGTTGCATACACACAACTTTAAGGTCTACGAATGTAAAGGACCCCTTCTATCACTATGTCAAAACCCAGAAACAACATGGATTGAAAAACTAACAGCTTTGTTCATTATTCATAGGTATATGTTTATATAGCTATATATTGTTTTTGTCTCACGCTGCAGATTTGGTGCCTCCAACCTGTAAGCGAATAAAACTACGCAGGTAGCAGTGAAGCGCTACGGTTAGCCACACGCACTCAAAACAAACATAAGATTTGTAAACTCGCAGACAATGGCTAAACAACACCACACGCCTCATAGTCTTTTTTTATTTTAAAGAAAGCTCATCACTAAAACCTAAATTCAAATAAGAAGTACTTGAATTCGCTATTGACATTTTGACTTCTCTTTCGCCGATTACTGTACAAATCTTGTATGGACACGAGTGAGACAAGAAACTGCTATGTGAATACAGGTTTAGGAAGACTTCGCCCCTGGACATAACAGCAGATCTGGGATCAACGTGGGGTTTCAAAGCACTAAGCTCTCAAACATTTCAGGGAAAACACAGCACTGATTTAAGACCAGTCCTAGGGGGGAAATCTGTCCTCCCTACTCTCTAAATGAATTGGTAAGGCCTCGACCCTGGTGTCATGCATTGTCACAGCGCAGAACTGATGTAGGAGTGACATAAAAAATTAAAACAGTTTCATTTTTTCTAGAAAGAATGTTTAAAAGGACACATTTTCACTATGCTAAACAGTACAAGGACAAGTCATCAAGAAGGGAAATAACAACAAATTCATGATTTCAAATGCAAGTTAAAAAGTAAACTGTCGCCTCTAAATGATGATTGAGTCTCTTTGTGCTTTTGTAGTTGGTCAGCCGGTCCACTGGGGGGGCCATCTTTGGGGAGTTTAAAGAGAGCGAGCAAGAGAGAGCAAGAACGAGAGGGTGCCGCTACTTCCTGACTGTTCATTAGCATATTCAGGAAGCAAATAGAAATGTCTTATTAAATGACACCTGTGTCCACTGACAGACTGACAGGCGACACAGTATAGACAGGAAATTGGGATCATAATCACGTTAATAAACAAAGGACTTAATTTCATACTGAAAGATTAAAGATTTCATAATTTCACTGCATCATCACCACCACCACCATCATTATCATCATCATCATCATCACTATTCTAGCACAAAAGTGTGACACAGATTATAAGTCATTACAGGCATCCACTCTTATTACAGAGTGCAACACAGGAAATGCTCTAAATATATTACTCTGTCTCTCCTCCAATATAAATAGCTCTTAATCAGGACTAAATCTTGGCGGGGGAGGTTGTGTGTATATAGCGCCTCCCTGTACAATAACACTCCCTGGTTGATTTGATTTTGGTCTGAGGAGAACATTTACACTATTCACTCGAGAGGGCTTAGGATCAAGGCTGTGCTTTGCTAAAAGAGGCCTGCCTGTTGACCAGTGCCTTGGGATGTAACTCTGAGCTCGAGAATACACCTTCTGCGTCGCCGCACAGCTGTGACTGTAGCCTGCGCGCTGGCTGTGACTGTGCGTTAGAATTGTGTAACTGAACACTCCCATTAGAAAAGCAAGGTGCCCCATTTTGAATGGACAATCTCCGTAGAAAAGGGAGACGCACCGTTGTTGCTGTGGCCATTCACAGCTATGAGATTCAGATTGTCTGCCATAGAACATTGATTGATTGACTATATGTATCGATAAATACTAATAGCTATTGTCGGTTCTTTTGTTTCTAGAAGATGTGCACATGAAACAGAGGTCACAACATCTCACTGAGGTTGAGTATATGAGCGTACACGGTTAGCTTGGAAACAGATTTTTTTAGGACATTAAAAAAAAGGCGCCTTGATTTAGTATGGGAGCATTCAAATCACTAGTATTCAGCCATCTTTGCAAGCATAAAGTCAGTCCCATGGTTGCCGTGGCCAGTCATACTCATTAACCTCATAGCATGTTATAGTAGATGGTCACATTTGGGGGCAGTGACTCAGTATAGCAGCCCAGCAGAGGGGGGGGGGGGCATCAGTTGTACTACAGCACTAAGTCGATGAAGGGAAAAAGTCAAACTTCACTGACATGAAGACGTTGTAAGCAGGCTTGTGTTGGACAGTCCTGGTCCTCTCCTCCATCTCCTCTCTCCTCCTTCTTCTCATCCAGCTCTCCTCTCCTCTCGGTGGAAGGGGTCAGGGGTCAGTGGCGGTCGTAGGGAGAGGCTGTTGCCGTGGCCGCAGGCCCCGCCCCCCGTGACGTTGTACTGTAGTAGTAGGGCGACCCTGGGGACGACGCACACGCTGGTGTAAAGCAGTGGTTCCCTCACGTTTTCACCTCAAGGACCCCCAAAGTTACACTAAGTTGCCCGCGGACCCCCCATTTGAAAAGATATGCCAGGGACCTCCATAAGAGAAGATTTTTACCGCTCTAGCAGTGATTTCAAGGACCCCCAGTTTGTAATGTAATTAACAGTTATTAGAACACCTGGAGTGGAGTAAGTGACACATATAGAGTTAAAAGTCCCAGGACTGTCTATACTCAACCTCTTGCCTTGTGCAATCTAAATTATTGACGATTGTATAAATTAAATTCCATATATAATGAAAACTATTATTGCTAACTTGATCAACTGAGATCAGTTTCGTACAATATGAATTGTGAACGGCAACAATTATCCTTTAGCTAATTAAATAGAAACCACATTTTAATGGCAAACTTCAAGCTTCTTCTCTATCTCTGAGTCTCTGACTGTCACACACACACACACACACACACACACACACACACACACACACACACACACACACACACACACACACACACACACACACACACACACACAAACACACAGTCTTAGTGAAGTGACAGTCTAAGCTGATATAGTGTACAGCTCTACTAGTGCTGATCCCTTGAGTCTATTCTCCCCTCAGGGAAGGGGTCAATTCAATACTGTAACTCTGCAGTCTCAATCACACACACACACACACACACACACACACACACACACACACACACACACACACACACACACACACACACACACACACACACACACACACACACACACACACACATCTGTCTCTGTCACTTCCATCCATCAGACGTGCGGTGTGTTGACAGGCTGTCTGTCCACAGTGCAGGTAATCTCAGGAGGCTCTTTGGGGAAGTGAGGCATTAAGCTGGCCTGACAAACTATTTAGTCTCACTCAAGACTTCAGACAGCCTCTCTCCCCTCTGCCTCGCCTCGTTTCTCGTCTCTCATCTATCTCCCCTCTCCCCCCTTTTTGTCCTTTCTCTCCTCCCCTCCCATCGATCTTTAGACCTTTCAATGTCTCCTAATGTCTACCTTCTTGTCCTAACATTATGTGGCCGCTCATCCGTTTTCATACCCAAGTCCACTACTCCAGGCAAAACTTTAAGCACTCTTGATTTATTTTTTTCACCCTTCTCTCGTCTTTCTTCCTTCCAGCTTGCTTTTTCTTTTCTTGCCATCAGATCTTCTCCTGGCTTACCACGTTGAGGTTGACGTGAAACAAACTCAACAACTTATTTTTAATGCCATGGAAATGGCTATGAATCTGAGATCTTCTGAGAGTTAAGAACATGTCTTCAAAATGTTATATCTTTAATGCCCCAGAGTTTTAAACTCTCTCTCTCTCTCTCTCACCTTGCATCTGTCCTGCCTGGCTGGTGAAGAGACTGGAGGAGCAGCCGATCTCCGTCCCCAGCAGTGAGCCGTAGTCCTGCTGGAACACTGGGCAGGTGGAGGAGAGAGAGAGAGAGAGAGAGAGAGAGAGAGGAGCAGCACACAGCAGGTCAGCACAACTTCACCATTTCACATTTCGAACACAATGACACTGGAGGAATGAATCCGCCATTAAAATGAGATGTAAAGGCATTGCCTTGTCTGGTGCTAGGATTTTAGCCAAGTCAATCCTCAACTCTTTCGAACATTTAGGAACAATTATGCCGTTACAACAACAAGTATGTTTGTGTTTGGTGACCTATTGGTGCAATAGAAAATGACAGCATGATTCTCTATGTCAGGGGTCGGCAACCTTTTTGACATGAAGTGCCATGTTTACATTTTCTTGACAGTCAGTGTGCCATATCAACATTATGTTTAATTATGACACCACATCGAAATTTAATATTTCCCACAGATTTTGATTGTTCATGGGCTATACAAAATTACCTTTATTTCTTCTTCTAAAAAATGTGTTCAAGATGTAATAATGATATTAGACTTAACCCAACTATCTCCCAGACTCCCTCCCAGTCCCCAGTCAAAGTTAGGAATTTGAATCAATATGGAATTATGTGAAGGATATAATTTGTATATGGGACTAAACTAAACTTTTTAAACTTAATTTAAAAGAAAAAGCCTCTCTCTCACACTTACGGCAGTGTGCCAGACTGCCAGTGATCACCCTCCCCTGTGCCTACCCCTTCTCTATATGTTATGAGTCTGGTTCCTCTGCTGTAGATCTGCTGTTGTGACACTGATGAGAATGCAGAGACTGTATTCCATTAATATTCTGTTTGTATCACTCTATCTTTGTCCACCAATGTTTAGTATAGGAGCCGGTACAGTATGCAATACTATGAGTTTTATGATGTCCTTAGTCTGTGCGCTAATGGGCACTGTTTGTTTTAACCCATTCTGGGCGGGAACCACTTTTGGTGTTTTACCCCCTCAGGCCGGGGAACCCATTTTGGGGTTCTGTACAGTATGTACAGTATTGGAAAAGGTAAAAACTTTGATGCTGCTACATCAATATTTGAAGTTTTTCAGAAAACTTAGAGGCATTTTTAGAATCGGCCTCAGGCCTAAATGGCAGCACTTTGGTCAGCTTCTGTTGTTTTAAATGTGCTATTTGATTTGAATACAGTAACATACTGATACTGGACAGGTTATGAACAATTAAACCAATTGGGTCTTGTCTTGGTGTACTGGCAGCGTGCAACAGATGTTTGATGTGATTGGCCCAGTGGTGGACACACAGGCAGGAAGACAGACAGACAGACAGACAGACAGACAGACAGACAGACAGACAGAGGGACTGAAACGACACACATTCAGTGATGGCCTATATCCACCTACCTAACAAACTGGGGTTGGGAAATCTCCATGACTCGTTGTACGTGGAATACTGAGGGTGGGAATAAGGACTTCCGGAAAAATCTCCACCTGCAAAGAAATTAAGGTTCATGATTAGAAGAATTGTGGGTTTTTGTGGAAGCTATAAGGAAAGCATGCATGCAATGATTTCTGGGCGAACAGAAACCGGAATGAATGAATGGTGATTTCGGTGATGTATACTGTTGCTCCCTTATCCTTAAAGGGATTGTGACATAACTTATTTTTTTTGTAATTTGTACAAAAAAAACCCCGGAACTTTTAACATTCAGTAGATTTTCTGTGGGCTGGGGTTTTCTGGCTCAAACGAGTGCTCTGATTTTCCTGTGGAGTGTGATGTAAGAGCCAGCAAAATGAGCAAATCCCGTATATGTCACTGTTTTCACTGTTTTGCCTGTTTTCATTGCAGCTCAAAAGGCTTCACAGTCACAGAGAAAATCCCAGGCCACAGAAAATCCACTGAATGTTCAAAGTTCAGGTTGCTTGAGTGTAATTGAGGTCATATAAAACCTAAAAGAAAAACGAAAAATAAAATAAAAATAATTAAACCTTTCCACCGACTGGCTAAACCCTGTTCATTCATCCATTTGTAGGCCTAACGATCAAGTGTACACAAATGGAGCCATTGTGTTATACATTTGTTTTGTACACTCAGAGTTATACCTTAATGCTCTGGATTTTACAGTCTAGTTGTCCTGCCATCCGATGGATGATAGCTTAGCTTTTCTCCCTCATTTACTACTGTCCTGTCTGGGGCTTCTATACTCATCCTCTCCCTTCAACCCTCTCCTCTTGGTTTTTTTCTCTTCCTCACTGGTTCTGCCAGGTCTGCAGCCTGACCACGGTCGGCCCGTCACCCGGCACATCAAAACAACATTCTTCACCCATCTCTCCTCCTCCTCCGCCGCCCCCTGTTTCATCCCACTGTATATGTGTGCTTTCTTTCCTTCGGCTCTTTCATTCTTTCTTTCTTTCTCCCTCTCTCTCTCTTTCTCTCTGCTGAACCTTTAGTCCTCCCTGGGGATTCCTCTCCCTTAGCTGACAGTCACAGACCCTGATGCCCCCCCCCCCCCCCCTCCTCCTCCTCCTCCCTTCCCTCCCTCCGTTCCTCTCTCCCTCTCCTCGTTCTGTCGGTTCTGCCTCAGTGCTTTGCAACACCCCCTCTGAGTGTCAGCCCCCCTGCTGCAAAGAGAGACGAGAGAGAGAGAGAGAAGAGAAGAGGGAGACGAGAAGAATAGCAGAGCAGAGTTGCTTCCTTAATGAAGGTATGATATTATATTAGACAGAATGGACAATAGAGCGGGGGGGGGGGGGGGCTTTTGAAAAGTATGAGTAAAGTTGGCAGATCGTCCTTCTTGGTCAAGTTCCAGATATTCTGGATTTGGGGGGAATTCATTCAAGATTCAAGCGCAACCTTAAAATATTCACTGAGGATGAGTACTGTAGGTGTTTGTAAAGGTTTTTTTTTTTGTACTCCAACCTTGCGTGTGTGTGTGTGTGTGTGTGTGTGTTAAGCAGCATCTGTCAGGTGGGGTCGGGAGGGATGTGGTCTCTATGGCGTCCCTGGGTGCAAACATCCTCCCCTTGTCACGGCCACGGTGACGGCAGTGTGTCAGGTTGTTTAGGAGATGAGCAGGAGAGGCGGGGGGAGGTTGGGGGGAGGTTGGGGTGGGGGTCCCCCGTGTGGAGCTCAGTGTCAAGGTCGCACACACTGTCAGAAGCGCACTGGCACACGCGCATACACACGCGCACACTCACGTGTACACACGCAAACAATTGCATGCCACCATAAGTAAACACCCTAGTTGAATCATCCTCACACAAAACTCTCTCTCTCTCACACACACACACACACACACACAAACATGCTGTCAAACCTGGGGACAGGACAGGGCGAATACAAGGGGACAGGGCGACAGGGTTACCCGTCTTTAGACGAACTGTTACTACATGTCCACCGAGAGAGAGAGAGAGTGTGTGTTTGCATGTGTGTGCCTGTGCAAATGTCTGCGGTCAGACACTGACTGGGAATACACAGAGACAAGGAATTGTAAACAACATCAAAGGGACACTGTTATTTATTTATTTATTTTTAATGCATTTGGCCGCTGTTGTCTGTATTTCTATAGTTCCCCATGCACGGTAGTTTACTGTTGTCTGTATTTCTATAGTTCCCCATGCACGGTAGTTTACTGTTGTCTGTATTTCTATAGTTCCCCATGCACGGTAGTTTACTGTTGTCTGTATTGCTATAGTTAGTAGACGGTATGGTTTACTGTTGTCTGTATTTCTATAGTTCCCCATGCACTGTAGTTTTCATAGCCAACATAACTACCACTATAGCCTGACATGGCATCACTGTGTATTTGTCTGGAATCTCTGTGTGGAAGCTGCATTTACAAAAAAATCACACCTGTGTGAATTGAGGGGCACTGTTATCATCATACATCATCACATTCCGGCCAATCACAATTGGCGTCCTCACTTTTTATCCTCAATACGTACATTGCTCAGCCAATCAAATCATCACTATGGGGTGCTCAGCCAATCAAATCATCGCTATGTGGTGCTCAGCCAATCAAATCATCGCTATGGGGTGCTCAGCCAATCAAATCATCGCTATGGGTGATAAACCCACCCCATATTTGCATACTGGGCGCTGATTGGTGCCCCATAACTTCGGAGGCAGAGAAATCCAATCACAAATCTGTCGAGGGCTTTTTTGGGGGCAGATTCGTCTGGTTTCCAGGCTACACTCTCAATGAAACATGTGCCTCAGTCTGGTTTCCAGGCTACACTCTCAATGAAACATGTGCCTCAGTCTGGTTTCCAGCAGTGGTGAATAAAGTACTCACATGTTTTACTCGCATAAAAGTATCAATACTGCAATGTAGAACTAAAAGTAAAAGTCCAGAATTCAAAATGTACTTGAGTAAAAGTACAAAAGTATTGGCATTAAAGTGTTCTTTAAGTAGAATGAGGCAGAATGCCTCATTCAAGTTTTCATGTATAAAAATCTTTTGACAATAGCAGATCTACAAGCTCACAATACGTCGCATTGTGACGCATTGTGAGCTTGTAGATCGGCTATTTTCGAATGGACGAAATGTGGCTGAAGTGGTTGGTGTATGTTTTGTAATAATAATCAAAATCTACAAAGTAACTATGTAACTAAAGTTTTCAAATAAATGCAGTGCAGTAAACATACAATATTTTCCTCTGAGATGTAGTGGAGTAGAAGTACTGGACATTTGGAAATGCTCAATTAAAGTACAAAGACCTCAAAATTGTACTTAAGCACAGTACTTAAGTACGACTCTCAGCGAGACGTGGTAATCGTGGTCGTGGTATTCTCTCAGAGAGAGATTGAATGAAGCTGGACTTTTTAGAATAGCTGACCTACACATGCTCAGTGCTTCCCATGCGTGGCATTTGTGACACGTAGTGTGCTTGTAGATCAGTTATTTATTTCCACATGCGCGACTTGGCGGGCAGGCGTCTATTGTAAATTAGGCATGAGAGAGAATAACTGAGAGGGAGAGAGAGAGAGAGAGTGGCTGGTCTACGATTGAAACACAAAAGCAAAGCGTAGAAGGCGGAGTGGAAGGGAATGAATGAATTAGTCGTGGGTCACTGGTGATTCTCATTAAAAACAAATTACTAATGTTGAGGAGGGACAGCTGTGCTACTGTGGCTGGGTTCTAATGACGCACGCACACACACGCGAACACACACACACACACACACACACACACACACACACACACACATATATATACCCCCTGGGAACGCTGTCAGCTATAGCAGACAGAGGCAAGAGGAAGTGGCAAAGACAAGTACACACACACACACACACACACACACACACACACACACACACACACACACACACACACACGAGGCCCCCATCTCAGACATGAATCCAGTGGGATTGCATGTACAGTTAAAGATGCGTTGAGAGGGAGTTGTTGTTCCTTAAGGTGACATGTTTAGGCAACAACCTTGCTTTGGGAAAAGGTGACAGAGTTTCTGTGTTTGTAAACAATACATGTATGATGGAGTGTGAGAGTCTGAGAGAGAGAGTGTGTGTGTGTGTGTGTGTGTGTGTGTGTGTGTGTGTGTGTGTGTGTGTGTGTGTGGGTGTGTGTGTGTGTGTGTGTGTGTGTGTGTGTGCGTGCGTGTGTCTATAAGTGAGCCTATATACTCACCAGGTACCATTCCTGTGAGAGATGGAGCGGAGTAGCTGCCCTGTCCAGTGGGTGGGACGTGAGGAGGGTATCCTGGTAAGGTAGTACTGGCTAGGTCCCGGCCTTTAAAACACACACACACACACACACACACACACACACACACACACACACACACACACACATTATAATCATCATACACATCATCACATGATATTTTGTGTTGACCTAATAATATAGCGATAAGACGGGACCAAGCAATAAGGAAAATCACACCCCTGTGAACTGAGCAGTGCAGCTTGCTCAACAACACCACTGGCTGGCTGTAGTTATAGTTATAGTGCTTAGTATGAATGGTCCTTTAGGCTGCTCAACAGTGCCACTTTAGGTCTCCCAGCGGTATTGCAGCTGTTCGTACGACAGACAGACAGACAGACAAGGCATGAGTTATGCCTGTTCAAAGTGCCTGCATGTTATCGTTGCTTGCAGCTATATTTTTGTACAACTTTTCACGTACAAACTGCTCTTCAACTGGGATTTCGGATAATGGTCCATAGATTGTGTGTAGAACATTTCACGCGAATGGCTCAAAAATCCCGGCAGAAAATGAGGTTTAAGCGTTTTTCAAACTGCTCAAAATGGTGGAAAATCTGAGGGTGGAGCTTACTGGTCAAAGTGACAGATGTGTTCTGCATGAGTCAAGGCACATGTGTAAACAAGGTCCATGGATTTTGGCCAAACGAGGCATGAGTTATGCCCCCGTTCAAAGTTTGCTATAGCGCCCCCCTTTGGGCAACTGGACTAAGACTGATTTCAGCTCTATTTGGCATGATCCTCTACCATACTGTAAAGTTTCATAAACATGAAACATCTGCATGTATGTATTAGGGGCAGAAGAAGAACTTTCATAAAACTGCAATATTCATTGGCTAATAGTAGCTTCATATGCCCAGCTTTCCGTGTTTGTGTTGTTATCTAAAAGTGAGGACAGAAAAGTGAAGATGCAAATTGTGATTGGCCGGAATGACATTTGTGATGATTTGTTTGGCTGAGCACGGAATGTGAAGCATATGATGTATATGTATGATGATAAGAGCGCCCCTCACTTCACACGGCTGTGATTGTTTAACTTACAAATTTCTCTTATACTGTGTTTTTAGATATTGGTCCAAAGTTTGTTCGTAGAAAGTTTCGAGCAAATTGCACAAATATCCCACGAGTTGATTCGATTTATCCGTTTTTCAAAATGGTGGGAGATCTAAAGGTCAGAGGTCAAAAGTCGAAAGAGATGCATATGCGTATCGAATGTTTATCGCTGACGGTCAAGCGGTTCATGAGCTATGCCTGACTGCCTGTTCATAGTTTGCTATAACGCCACCTTTTAGCCGCTGGTCCTGGGCTTGAGCCAAGCAGTACCGCCCTCTTTCATGACGACGACAGGCCCAGGAAATAATTGCATTATGCATTTTTCCCATAGACATTTCAAAAAGTATTTATTTAAAGATCTGTAGGCCTCGAACAAAGCCAACTCGGATCCTGACAAATCATGACAACAAACTAGGCCCGAATTAGGCCCGAATTAGAAAGAAGAAAAAAAGGGCAGGGTATAACACTTTTTTTGTTGTTTATCTTCTTTGTAATTATTTGTGCGGCCCAAAATATTGTTTGTTTTAATGATTTGTCACGATCCAAAAGCCAACTTGGCTTTTACAAAGCATAAATACTTTTTTGAAATGTCTATGGGGAAAATGAATGGGGAATATTTCCTGGTCCTGTCGTCGTCATGAAAGGCGGCGGGTCTGCGACGCTTTATTCCATACATAAGCATCATTGAAGATATCTCACAGATAGCCATTCTTTTGGCTGAACAGCATACTGTTGTTATCTAACACTAACTGGAAGGTGTCATTCTTATTGCGGGCAAATGGTCGTTTAATGGAAAGGCATGGGAGGAGCCAATTATGGGCTGACTCTCTCTCTCTCTCTCACGCACGCACGCACGCCCGCACGCGCGCACACACACACACACACACACACACACACACACACACACACACTCTCTCTCCTTGTTATCCATCCTGGGTCACTGAGTAATCTACCCTCCTTTCCCTTATTACCTCCTCTCACCCCTTCCCTCCCTCCATGCACCTCTCTCTCTCTCTCTCTCTCTCTCTCTCTCTGTCTGTCTGTCTGTCTGTCAGGGTGTGTATATAACTGCATTAGACTACATGACAGTATGTCGGCCTAAATCATTTCTCTGTGTTTGCACGCGTTAGACAGTGGGGAGCGCTAGAAAAGGGAGCCCTCCATTCATCATCATCATCACACACGCGTGCACACACACACACACACACACACACACACACACACACACCAAAGGGCTCACACAGACCCCGGTGCCCATACACACACATGCATTTATCATCATCATAAACAGCTCCAATCCTAACACCATCAATCCCACTCACTTCCCCTCCACTTAACCACCGTTAACTGACTGACCAAGAAGAGGAGATGGGGAATGGGGAGGGCATGGCGTGGCGTGCGTGTGTGTGTGTGCGTGTGTGCGTACGTGACAGGGGCTGATGAGAAAGCTGTATTTGCAGTGCGGAATGAACATTAAGCCTGTTTTATACTTAGTGGCGTACCAGCTCAGTGGCTCAGTGGTCAGAGAGTTCTCCCTGAGATGGACAGGGGTTCGATTCGATGCTCAGTGGCTCAGTGGTCAGAGAGTTCTCCCTGAGATGGACAGGGGTTCGATGCTCAGTGGCCTTGTGGTCAGAGAGTTCTCCCTGAGATGGACAGGGGTTCGATGCTCAGTGGCCTTGTGGTCAGAGAGTTCTCCCTGAGATGGACAGGGGTTCGATGCTCAGTGGCTCAGTGGTCAGAGAGTTCTCCCTGAGATGGACAGGGGTTCGATGCTCAGTGGCTCAGTGGTCAGAGAGTTCTCCCTGAGATGGACAGGGGTTCGATGCTCAGTGGCCTTGTGGTCAGAGAGTTCTCCCTGAGATGGACAGGGGTTCGATGCTCAGTGGCCTTGTGGTCAGAGAGTTCTCCCTGAGATGGACAGGGGTTCGATGCTCAGTGGCTCAGTGGTCAGAGAGTTCTCCCTGAGATGGACAGGGGTTCGATGCTCAGTGGCTCAGTGGTCAGAGAGTTCTCCCTGAGATGGACAGGGGTTCGATGCTCAGTGGCCTTGTGGTCAGAGAGTTCACCCTGAGATGGACAGGGGTTCGATTCGATGCTCAGTGGCCTTGTGGTCAGAGAGTTCACCCTGAGATGGACAGGGGTTCGATGCTCAGTGGCCTTGTGGTCAGAGAGTTCTCCCTGAGATGGACAGGGGTTCGATGCTCAGTGGCCTTGTGGTCAGAGAGTTCTCCCTGAGATGGACAGGGGTTCGATGCTCAGTGGCTCAGTGGTCAGAGAGTTCTCCCTGAGATGGACAGGGGTTCGATGCTCAGTGGCTCAGTGGTCAGAGAGTTCTCCCTGAGATGGACAGGGGTTCGATGCTCAGTGGCCTTGTGGTCAGAGAGTTCACCCTGAGATGGACAGGGGTTCGATTCGATGCTCAGTGGCCTTGTGGTCAGAGAGTTCACCCTGAGATGGACAGGGGTTCGATGCTCGGCCGGGTCTTACCAAAGACTATAAAAGTGGGACCATATACAATGGCTCCCAGCTTGGAAAGTAACTAAGTAAGTACTGCACTTACGTACAATTTTGAGATATTTGTAAAACTATACAGCGATGCCCGTTGGAAACTGGCCTACATGGAACGATGCAAGTTGGAAATGCATGCCCCACCCAGTTATTATGTATGTGTCCCTTTTATGCCATATGGAGTTCTTGTAACGAAGGAGGTTGGAGAATCATGCCCCACTCGGCTATGCAATACCTGTTGTATACCCGTGTCAATATATGGAGATTTCTGTAACTGTCTCTCTGTGTCCCTTTATTCCTATATGGAGTCAGAACACGCCAGCTCCATATATGGACCCTGGGTAGGGCCTTTTGTGGCGGTTCTGGACAACCGTGAGTCCGACCGACTCGACACCGGGCACTGCAAGCGTGTGTCGAATTCGGTTGAAGTCGAATGGTTCCCAAGTTACGTGCCTTACAGACGTACACACGTACGTACAGACAAGAGACGTGGTGCATTTATAGATTATAGAAAATAGCTGATAGCTAAATATTTATATACATTTGAATTTTTTAAATGAGACATTCTGCACAATGGGTACTTTATACTTTTGGTACTTTAAGTGTATACATTTTGATACCAATACTCTGTACTTTTACTCAAGTAAATTTGTAATTCCAGCCATGTACTTGGAGTATTTCTACATTATTGATACGTCGTCTACTTAAGTTTAAAAATACTAACGTCATGTCCAGGGAGGGCTGCCTCACGCTACAGAAACAGGCTCCTGCCCTATAGATGAATCCACGGAGGGGTGCCCTTACTGAGGTGTACAAATAAGCTTACACTGCAGCACTGATTAGCTACACCTGCCCTACAAGGCACTGTTCCAGAGTATGACTCCATGGAACAGTAAGCCTTGTATAGGCCAGGTGTAGCTAATCAGTGCTGAGGTGTAAAGCTGCACTTAATGGTACACCTCAGCTGTGGCTGCAAGTTGCAACCAGGGCACCCCTCTGTGGATTCTTAATGGTACACCTCAGCTATGGCTGCACCCAGGGCACTCCTCGGAGGTTTTGTCTATAGGCCACATGGCCCGGCAAGGCTTACTTATAGAAATAGCCGGTATGCAAGCTGTGACAACTTGTCTTTCTCTCACACTGTTGTCCACCTTTGCTCCTCCTCCTCTCTGTCCTTCTTTCTTTATTTCTCTTTACAATATGCCCCTTTCTGTCTTTCTCAATGCACCACGCACATCTCCTCTAGTTCATTCTCTCTCTCTCTCTCTCTCTCTCTCTCTCTCTCTCCTCCCATTCTGTCTGGCTGTAGTAGTAAAGTTTTGATGCGACAGCGAGGCATTAGTGCAGACGGACTGCTCATCCGCTCAGGGTCAGTGCACAGGGCACAGAGGAGAGAGAGAGAGAGACGCAAGAAGAAATATAGACTCGCTACAGCCTAACTTAGAGGGGGCAGACGGAGCCAAACCCTCTGAGGTGTGTGTGTGCGTGCGTGCGTGCGTGCGTGTGTGCGCACATGTGTCAGATGTGGTGATGTATCTGTTTTGTGGTAGAGGTCAACGAACCAGCCCGAGTCTCTTCTGGGCTCAAATACAGTGAGCACACACTCTCTCTCTCTTTCTCTCTGTCTGTTTCAGTCTCACTCATATGTTTCAGTCCATGGCTGATCAGACAACCAGCAAAGCAACACAGGTCAAAATTGGAAGAGAACAGACTGCGTAAGTCCCTTAGTGTGTATTTAGGAGTGTAGGGGAGTATCAAATCATTTGATACTCCCCTAGCTCACGCTGCCGATAACATACAGTGGATGCGGGACAGGCTTCAAATGGGCATTCCGTGTGTAAATGTGTTTCGTTGTTCCTGCAAGTCCAAATAATGTGCTGCTGTTCAGTCAAAATCTCATGTTTTGGCCCCTAGAGGGAGCTCTGCTCTGAGGAAAATCACAGGTGTGTGTGTGTGTGTGTGTGTGTGTGTGTGTGTGTGTGTGTGTGTGTGTGTGTGTGTGTGTGCGCGCAAGTGCGTGCAAGTGCATGCGTGCAAGTGCGTGAATATGTGCGTTTGCGTGCATAAGCATAAATGGAAATTTGCTCTCACTCTCCATTCCTCTCACTCGGCGTGGGCAGGTAATATTCCTTGGTGGTTTGGGAGGCAGAGAAAAAAAAGAGACGTGATTCCTAGTTTTCCCACAGTCCCAGCTCTATGATTCCCTCATTAGAGGAGGGAATGCCGTGGCCTTGTCCAAGTGCTCCCCTGGTCTACTCTTAATTAACCACTGCTTGTCCCAGGGCCCCTCAGTGCAGTGAGCGGAGGGCAGGGGGAACAGGAGACTTAATTTATAGGCCAGTCAATCTAAGGGGGGGGGGGGGGGCGTGACCAAAAATAAATTGCAATAGTAATAGGTTTTTTGTGATAGGGTCATCCAAATAACTTTATTACAAATTGTGAATGAACTATTTCGTGGAGCATGGTAAATTCAGGGAGGGTTGAAAGTTGGGGTACGATTATCAACCAGGAAAAAAAATCTAAATGTCATTATGCTTTAAGCAGCATGTGACGTGTCAAACTGTCATTATGCTTTAAGCAGCATGTGACGTGTCAAACTGTCATTATGCTTTAAGCAGCATGTGACGTGTCAAACTAGGGGGTTTTCATGATTCTGAGCCCATTCCAAGCATTATAGTTTTGAACGATAAACAATCCTTGGGCTAAATTCGGCCATATAGCCACTCGCCCTTAATGTGATGCCTTCAAATGTGATGACCTCGTCACATTATGATGACGGCATGACATTTTAAATGTTTTGCCTTATACTGTAGGTTGCACTAAACATGCGGTAAATATAATAGTATTAATTCTGGATTAATAGAAATCAACAAAAGACGAGATTTCTCGTATTGGCACAGGCGGGTTTAAGCTCTATATACGAGATATCTCGAACCTGGCATATTGTGTTCAAACCTGTAGCGTCCCTGGGGCGAACATTCAGTGTTGAAAAAAAGAACAGGCCTAATAGTACAGCGTCCGAGAGGAAAACCAGTCAACAAAGTATTATATAGAGTTTAAGGTGTTATATTGCCCCAACAATTTGTATTATTATTGACCTTTATATATTTAGACCTTTATTATATTGACCTTTTTCAAACATGCTCTTGACAAGTTCTGTTTGGAATCTGCAGCTTCAGAACTAAATCAGGCAAACAAACAAACAAACAAACAGGGAAGTGGATGAGTATATTTCTTACCCGGCACCAGCGGATAAGACTGTGGGCCTGGGACACCACCTCCTAGCTCCACCCCTGTCCCGGGATTGGCCAAACTGCTTTTCATCTCGTCCAGTCCGCCGGCTAGTGACGCCATGGCCGAATAATCGGATGTCTGGTGAGACAAGGGAAGTTGGAACAGGAAAATAAAGCAAATCTGAACACATTCCAAATGGCTCTGTTGGACAGATGAATGGAAACACTGTAGTATACTCTGTCTGGTCTCCCAAGGTGCTACACACGCGCACACACATGCACGCATGCGCACATGCACACGCACGCACGCACACACACACACACACACACACACACACACACACACACACACACACACACACACACACACACACACACACACACACACACACACACACACACACACACACACACTCTCTCTCTCTCTCTCACATACACACAGCAGAGAGTTTATCGATCTGTTGACAAAGACAGGGATTTACTGTACAACCGTTCCAGAGTCTATAACCACGGGATCAGGTCTCTCTCTCTCTTTCACACACACACACACACACACACACACACACACACACACACACACACTAAGCCATGAGGTATACTAAAGTTAACACAAAGCCCCCTGTCTCCCCAGATACCAACAACATTGACAATTGTGATCATCTCACCACCACCACCACCGCACACGTAAAGACATTCTCTTTCTCTTCTCCACGCACGCACGTACGCACAGTATGTACACAGTGGGTAGGAGCACATGAAATAATGGCCAAAACATGTTTGATGTCCTACATTGTCCTCTATAAATAGCATCCAAAATGTTATAAATATAGCATCTGGTGCTGCCGTTATGCTGAAATATTAATTTGGAGATCATACATGAAGGATATTTTTATGTATACGTAATTTCCAGAACATAATGAGGGATGGCGAGCACCAAAAGTGGTCTTTGGCATGCCACTCTAAAAAAAGCGGCGTACCACTTTGAATAGCGGCGCACCACTTTGAATAGCAGCGCACCACTTTGAATAGTGACGCACCACTTTGAATAGTGACGCACCACTTTGAATAGCGGCGCACCACTTTGAATAGTGACGCACCACTTTGAATAGCGGCGCACCACTTTGAATAGCGGCGCACCACTTTGAATAGCGGCGCACCACTTTGAATAGCGGCGCACCACTTTGAATAGCGGCGCACCACTTTGAATAGCGGCGCACCACTTTGAATAGCGGCGCACCACTTTGAATAGCGGCACACCACTTCGAATAGCGGCGCACCACTTTGAATAGCGGCGCACCACTTTGAATAGCGGCGCACCACTTTGAATAGCGGCGCACCACTTTGAATAGCGGCGCACCACTTTGAAAATCGGCACGCCGCTTTAAAAGCGGCAAGATTTATACATGAAGGATATTTTTATGTATACGTAATTTCCAGAACATAATGAGGGATGGCGAGCACCAAAAGTGGTCTTTGGCATGCCACTCTAAAAAAAGCGGCGTACCACTTTGAAAATCGGCGCACCACTTTGAATAGCGGCGCACCACTTTGAATAGCGGCGCACCACTTTGAAAATCGGCGCACCACTTTGAATAGCGGCGCACCACTTTGAATAGCGGCGCACCACTTTGAATAGTGACGCACCACTTTGAATAGCGGCGCACCACTTTGAATAGCGGCGCACCACTTTGAATAGCGGCGCACCACTTTGAATAGTGACGCACCACTTTGAATAGCGGCGCACCACTTTGAATAGTGACGCACCACTTTGAAAATCGGTGCACCACTTTGAATAGCGGCGCACTACTTTGAATAGTGACGCACCACTTTGAATAGCGGCGCACCACTTTGAATAGTGACGCACCACTTTGAATAGCGGCGCACCACTTTGAATAGCGGCGCACCACTTTGAATAGCGGCGCACCACTTTGAATAGTGACGCACCACTTTGAAAATCGGCGCACCACTTTGAATAGCGGCGCACCACTTTGAATAGTGACGCACCACTTTGAAAATCGGCGCACCACTTTGAATAGCGGCGCACCACTTTGAATAGTGACGCACCACTTTGAAAATCGGCGCACCACTTTGAATAGCGGCGCACCACTTTGAATAGCGGCGCACCACTTTGAATAGTGACGCACCACTTTGAATAGCGGCGCACCACTTTGAATAGCGGCGCACCACTTTGAATAGCGGCGCACCACTTTGAATAGTGACGCACCACTTTGAATAGCGGCGCACCACTTTGAATAGCGGCGCACCACTTTGAAAATCGGCACGCCGCTTTAAAAGCGGCAAGATTTATTACCACTTTGAAAAGTGGCATGCTTTGAAAACTTTGAAAAGTGGTATATACCACTTTTTGTAGTTTTGAGTGGTATGCCAAAGACCACTTTTGGAGCTGGCCGCTCATGAACATAATAGTAATAATCTCATAATAATAATTGAAAAATTATGTTTACCACTTAAACCCAAGCATCGGTATTGTTGCGTCGCATTGTGAATTTGTGACTACTGTACTTAAAGGGCCACTTCACCCCTTTTGCAACCAGATCTTATTTTTTTAACACTTTCCTGTATGTGGGTAATATGTGTCTTTTTAGATATTTTTATATTTCAGTGTCTGTGACGTCATGGACACTGGTCTCACTTCCTTCCTGGACTACATGTCTCAGTAAGACAGCCCTCCCCCTATCCACAAGGTGGGGTGAGTGCACCAAAGCATCATGGTTATTGTAGTAATCCAGCATGAGGCAGTTGCTTGAGTTTCTCCTCTCACAGAAAAAAAGTTCCTGAACAAGCATTGTTCAGGAAAATATGAACTACCCTGTGGCAGCACATTTTGTTAAATTCAATCTTCATATTTCTTCATTAAGTCATACCGGTATATACAGTAAAAGGTGTCAAAATTGGTCCTGGTCTGGACAACCGCCGATCCGATTGATATAAATATCCCTTATAAGGGATTTATGGATGGTTAGCACTTTTCTCACCTGTGGCTGACCCTGCCGCACACGGACACACGCACGCGCACACACACACACACACACACACGCACGCGCGCGCGCATCTTACCCGTGACCCATCTATTGTCATTTTCTAGCTAGACCGTGTGTGTGTGTGTGTGTGTGTGTGTGTGTGTGTGTGTGTGCACACGCGTGTAGTGAATGTAGTCCACAGTGACACTGATGATCAACTATATATAGATTAACCATCTCAAGAGTCAATGGATTCTTAGCTCATCTGACCTCATGATGGAGGAAATTACTATCGTGCGCGGTGTGTCTGTGCCTTCGCACGCTTAGTGTACGTGTGCGTGTGTGTGCGCACTGCGCACGTGTGTGTAATGACAGCAATCAGAATTCTCTTTAGGTGATGAGGTGAGAGTTCGGCATTGACCCCTTTAATACAGCTGTATGTGTGTGTGTGTGTGTGTGTGTGTGTGTGTGTGTGCGCGTGCACGCGTGTGCGTGTGTGTGTGTGTGTGTGTGTGCGTGCACGCGTGTGCGTGTGTGCACATGCTCACTGACCTCTTAAACACCCTTGTGCTCGTCAGCACACAACGCAACCACTGGACTGTGACCTACCAAATAAGAGCTTACCCTGTACACTACACACCTCTCTCTCTCTCTCTCTCTCTCTCTGTTTCTCTCTCTCTCTCTCACACACACACACACACACACACACACTCACGCACACACACACAAACCTTGCATAGAATTTGAGCTCTGTCACGTTTACTCTTTGCACGCTGATTTTTGCTCCAAATCTTTCTCTCTATCTCTCCCTTTCTTTAATGTCACACCTGTTCTTTTCTTCATCCGTTCGACTATACCATACTCTCTCTCTCTCTCTCTCTCCCTCCGTCAGCATCATTGTCATGTCATGATGTCTAATGTGTCCATGTAGATCGGGGGGCGTGGGCCGTACAGGGAGGCGGGGGTCTGCTGTGGTAATTGGCCATGATGAAGTTTGGCCGGTGGGGTGACAGCCACGCTAAGGAAGATGGATCATCCTCATTCGGCCCCGTAAATGTTGTCAATTCCACCTCTCATAGAATGCCATCAGCCCTGATCACAGAGAGAGGAGCTGGGACGCAGCTGCCGGGAGGGGAGGGGAGGCGGGGGGAGGCGGGGGTAGCGGCGGGTTTAAGAGAAAAGGACGGCGGAGAGAAAAGAGGGGGTTGAGGGAAAGAGAGAGTGGCTGAGAGCAAAGGGGTAAAGCGGGCCTGTGAGATTAGAGAAGGGGCCTGCATGGCTCTAGCAGTCGTTCCCCTACTTTTTTATAGTCCGTGACCCAAAAGAGAAATGAGACGTTTGCCGGGACCCAAAAGAGAAATGAGACGTTTGCCGGGACCCAAAAGAGAAATGAGACGTTTGCCGGGACCCAAGCTAGTGAAAATAGCCCAACTACAAGTTCACAATGCTCCGTGACGTGGCGCGTTAAGTGCCGTGTTGTGAGCTTGTAGATCTGCTATGCTTTTATTTCTTCTTGTAGATCTGCTATCTGCTATGCTTTTATTTCTTCTTGTAGATCTGCTATCTGCTATGCTTTTATTTCTTCTTGTAGATCTGCTATCTGCTATGCTTTTATTTCTTCTTGTAGATCTGCTATCTGCTATGCTTTTATTTCTTCTTGTAGATCTGCTATCTGCTATGCTTTTATTTCTTCTTGTAGATCTGCTATCTGCTATGCTTTTATTTCTTCTTGTAGATCTGCTATCTGCTATGCTTTTATTTCTTCTTGTAGATCTGCTATCTGCTATGCTTTTATTTCTTCCTGTAGATCTGCTATCTGCTATGCTTTTATTTCTTCCTGAAATTACTGAAAAATCATTGAATTTTGTTTTCAAATCATGAAATCTTTTGCCCTTTTTTGGAAATGTTTCTTGAAAGTGTTTTGAAATAATAGTACCGGTAATTAAGAACAAAATGTAGGAAGCAAAAAAATTAAGTCATCAGTGCATCCTATATGACAGAGTGGGTTGGCCCTGATTGGCGAAATAAACATTGCTATCTGTTTATTTTTAAAGCAATTGATGGAACTTTACCGTTGTACATTAAAGCTCTGCTGGATTGGAACCCTGTAACATACAATAGGACACGCTCCAGTCACTGGCTCACACTAAAGGTCTGTAACATATAGCACACACTCCAGTCACTGGCTCACACTAAAGGTCTAACATATAGCACACACTCCAGTCACTGGCTCACACTAAAGGTCTGTAACATATAGCACACACTCCAGTCACTGGCTCACACTAAAGGTCTGTAACATATAGCACACACTCCAGTCACTGGCTCACACTAAAGGTCTAACATATAGCACACACTCCAGTCACTGGCTCACACTAAAGGTCTAACATATAGCACACACTCCAGTCACTGGCTCACACTAAAGGTCTAACATATAGCACACACTCCAGTCACTGGCTCACACTAAAGGTCTGTAACATATAGCACACACTCCAGTCACTGGCTCACACTAAAGGTCTGTAACATATAGCACACACTCCAGTCACTGGCTCACACTAAAGGTCTAACATATAGGACACACTCCAGTCACTGGCTCACACTAAAGGTCTAACATATAGGACACACTCCAGTCACTGGCTCACACTAAAGGTCTAACATATAGGACACACTCCAGTCACTGGCTCACACTAAAGGTCTAACATATAGCACACACTCCAGTCACTGGCTCACACTAAAGGTCTAACATATAGGACACACTCCAGTCACTGGCTCACATGCACTAAAGGTTCCAAATGTAAACACAGAGTTGGGGAAAACAGCCTTTTGTTTTAGTGCCCCAACCACGTGGAATGACCTACAGCTTAAATTAAAGATCTGTTCTCCCATAACATATACGCTCATTACATTTAAATCTCTGATTGCAGACTTACCCCCAAGTGTCTGCAACTGTTTTTAAACATCCGTGCTACATCACGCAATGATGAGGAAATCTTGCTGTTCTGTGTTTATTAGCCCAGCTAGGCCCTGTTTTTCTTTATTGCTTTGAAATGTTGTATCTCGACGACACTGCAATTGAGGGTGACCTCAATGTCGTTCGAGAATAAATACATTTAATTAATTAATTAATTAATAAAAATGTGTCCGCGACCCACAAATGGGTGTTTGGGAACACCGACCCAGTGTTTGGGAACCAGTGGCCT
>NC_137864.1:14097249-14104749 GCF_963924005.1 Protomyctophum bolini
TGCTGATTTATCACCTGGGTAATACGAAGTGATTGAAGAGAAATTCAAATGAACTCCCTCAGACAGGCGTACTTGCAAAGACACACACACACACACACACACACACACACACACACACACACACACACACACACACACACACACACACACACACACACACACACACACACACAAATTAATGCTGTGGCTTAATAGACTACAGGGAAAGGGGGACCAGGAGAAGGAGAAAGGGGTGAGATAAAAGTATGGCTTTATTTTTTAAAGCAGGACAGACAAGTAAATAGTTTGAAGCAGTTACCGTTGCTGACATGCAGTGTAAAATGTATTATCTCTTCACGTGGGAAATAGAAAAAAGTCTAATATTTCCTCACGGGAAGGAAAAGATAATGACATAACAATTGAATATTAATGTACAATTATAATATATTTTTACTACGTGAAAGTCTCTCATTCATATTTTTAATACGTTAATAAGCTATACAATGTATGCCCCAATTACCCCTCTCTCTCTCTCTCTGTCTCTCTGACAGGCATGCATGCACGCACACACACACACACATACACACGCACGCACGCGTAAACGCACGCGTAACATTGACCTGATGTGGTATCATTTGTACCACTGTGTGGCTATTTGTACAGTTGAATAGTGTAAAATCAATACACACGCACGCACGCACATGCACACACTAGCCACACACACACACACACACACACACACTGCAGCAGCAGGTCCAAGTGCACCAGCCCTCCTTCAGACACGTCAGTCACCACAGCCTACATGACCCTCCTTGACCGTAAACCCTCCTCTTCCTTCTCCTCAGTCCACACACACACACACACACACACACACACACACACACACAACTCCCTCAGTCCACACACCAAACACACACAGCCTGCTCTGTCACTGTGTGTCAACCTTTAAGAGAGTACGACTGCCAATCATTCCCTGAAGACTGCATGTGAGGGGGGATGAGCGGGAAGGGAGAAGTGGTAACGGGACAGATACCCAGCATGTGTGTACGTGACTGCGTGTGCGCGTGTGGTGCCCCCCCGTCCCCATCCCCGTCCTGAACACTATGTGTTTCCTATAAAGCCAGTTTGACCCCATGGGGGGGGGACGCAAAAACCGGAGGTTAATGCCACGGATCCCTCCACCCTGACCCCGGTGGCTTGACCGGACTCAAGAGAGGACACTGACCTATGAATCCTGGGTATTATAGGCTCGTATAGCAGTCTATAGAGCGGCCCCAGCCATTCCCTGCCGACCTCTCACCCGGGACCACTCCACACCCCTGTGTCGTGTCGGCCGGAGGGGGCTGAACGTTGCCCTGCTGTGGCCCTGGAGGTTGTGGTCTGCCTGTCGTTCCATTCTGAACGTAGCCCTATGTGGCCCTGGAGGTTGTGCTCTCCCTGTCGCTCCATTCACCGCTGCTCCATGTGTGTACTTGTCCTCTTGCCCTTAACCACTTAAGCCATGTATACTTCGTTGTACTGCAAATAGCACACACAAGAAGATAGCTGATCTACAAGCTCTCGATGAAGTAGACGCTATTTTGGCTATTTTAGTCATTTTCTTTCAAATTCTTTGAATGTTTTTGGAAATGTTCGATTTTCTTTTCTAAATTTGTTGGAGTTTTTTGGGGTAAATGTTCTGCTACGATGACATGCTCTTATGGACGCCAGGTTCAAAGTGGTTAACAGTAACACTGACTGAAATAAATAAATAAAGCTGAGAAAATTGTCTCCACTTATCTTTTAAGGGCCTGGAAACGAGCATGCCAACCTTGACGTGTACTGTTGGAAAACTATGTCTTTAAGGTTGTCGGGGGGATTGGGGCTGGAATGGGTGTAGATTAGAAGACGCTTGAGGAAACCAGGGGGGAATGCAAACGCTGGCTGTTTGTCGTTTTGTTATTCGGCTACTACTTACACCTGTCCATTTCATTCAGATTTACATATATCGTAGTTCTTGCTGGGAAAGAGCACGGGGTCAATTGGGATTCAATGCATGTTCTCTCTCAATCTCTCTCTCCCTCGCTCTCTCCTTTCTCTCTCACACACAAACACACATACGTTTGCATTACTATACTTGTGAGCCAGGACATCAACATATTAGGGCGGCAATTTTAACCAAAAACCTAAAGCCGGCGGAAAATAGCAGATCTGAAAGCTGAATTCAGCCCAAAACCATCAACCTAACCTCTAAATGTCTCTCACTCTAACCATGAGCTCAAACAAACAAACAAAATGGTCCTCAAAACATCTATTTCAGGGACATTTAGGGCTCCATTTTCGAACCCCTCATCCCTAAACTTCTTTGCCTTTTTTTTTTTTACTATTTTGAAAAACATTTTTGAATAGTTCAACTAGCCAAGTATACATTGACACGTTGTGAGCTTGTAGATCGGCTATTTTAACTATTCAAAAATGTTTTTCAAAATAGTAAAAAATAAAAAGGCAAAGTAGTTTAGGAATAAGGGGTTTAGCATGGACGAAAATAGAGCCCTTGGTCCTCACAAGTATTGAAGTATAGTCAAACAAACAAACACGCACAGAACACACACATTCCCCAGGATGCATCAGCATGTGGGCAGCCCCGTTGCCGCGGCAGAGCAGCAGGAAGTGAGGTCATAATGAGAGGCCGGGTCAATATGCTCATTAACCCCGTGTGGTGTGTCTAGATTAAAGGAACGTCAATAGGCCAGGCCTGACTGCTCCTCTGTTAACAGCCTTCACAATGTCTATCAGACAAGTTAGTATAGTGGACACACTCTATCACTCACTCACTCAGCGCTTCAGTGGACTGGACTAGACACACAGCTCAGCACATTATACACTATAGCACCATGCTGACCTTTTCAAGTCACTCAGTTCACAATGATGGGATGGAAATGAACAAATGTCAAACATTAAATGCTCTTGACTGAATAATACAGTAGTTAAAGGATACAGTATAGTTTTTTTATACTTTTTTTCATTTGCTGCTTTTTTTGCGATTTTAACTATTGGTGCGGGGGCATTCGAACAAGTGGCTAAGTATGTATTTTTTATTACAAAATGCTACTGCGATTTCTCTATTGTTATTTTTGTACTATAAAGTGCTACTAGACCCCAGGAAATTACATCTGGCCACAAAGGATCATGGTATCTACTAAATATGAAGGGGGATACAGTACTGTATATGCCATACTGTGTGTAGTAGGCTGAACATTCAGTTTGTCACCTCCCCTTCACATTCAGTAGATCCCGTGATCTTTTGTGGCCAGACGTAATTTCTTGGGGTCTAGTAGGACTATAGAGTGCCAAAGTCCTGAGGTCACTCGCTCATCCCCTGGTTCCAAGGGGTACGTAGAAGGTTTTCTCTATGGAGTATAACATGGGGTCATCTTAAAATCGTCTCGTATAAGAATTGTCGTCCAAAAATAAACAAACTTTTCAGGGAGGTGTATCTGTATCGTTTACGACAGTCAGTAACTCATATTTGATATAAATAGTCTGTTTCTAGCGAAAATGTTACTATTTCGGCAGAAGTAACATCAGCGTTTTCTCTCAGTCAGTTGATTCTTCATGTCCATATGAGTGAAACCGCCTGGATGATTTGTTTACTTTTCAAACACAGTTCTTATATGAGGCGATCAAAGATCCCCCGATGGAGATTATAATACAAACAAATAAATACACAAACCCGTGAACTTAGCGCTCTCTAGCAATATTGATGTCAGACTTCGGTGCTCTATAGTAAATAATAATAAAGAAATCACTGTAAAATGTTGTAAAAAAAATACATATTTAGCCACTCTTCCGAATGCCCCCGCCCCCGTGTCAAATATAGGCCTAGCTAAATATAAGTATAAGGTTACAAAACAGGTCTAAATGCATTAATGCCTGATTTTATGCACATCCTAACGATATATGAATCAGGCTAAACCCTGCATGGTATCCCTATTTTGGGTATGTCATTATAGGTAAACCTTTGCAAAAAGGTTTAAAGGTTTAATTAAAACAAATGAAATGAAAATACCTGCTCCACAAGCTGACGATGCGTTTCATCACGGCGTGTGGTGAGCTTGTACATCAGCTGTGCTTAATGTGGTTAAACGCTGAATGGCCTATTTGTATTGCCATTGTTAACAGATTCTCAAATGGAACTATTTTCTATTGGAATATTGACATGGCATGGCAAGGCATAC
Organism: Protomyctophum bolini; assembly: GCF_963924005.1. Taxonomy (NCBI): domain Eukaryota; kingdom Metazoa; phylum Chordata; class Actinopteri; order Myctophiformes; family Myctophidae; genus Protomyctophum; species Protomyctophum bolini. The sequence continues at coordinate 14,101,446 of NC_137864.1, forward strand.
AGTAGCATGGCAGGACAGGACAGGACAGGACAGGACAGGACAGGACAGGACAGGCATTTATCTAAATACAGAGAAGTGCAAACGATGAGCAAAATGAGGTGTGAATCACTGTTTGATTGGGCTGATGTATTCACACCCTATGATTCACACAATGCTAACATGTGGTTGCCAACATGGGGGTTAGTTTGCCAAGCTCTGCTTTGGTGCATTAGCAGTCTTACAGTGAAGGCTCTATGTCCCTAATGGAAACATGCCCTTTGCTCATTGGTGTTCAGCAAAGCACAAGCAGACCAACTAACCAAACACCTCTCTAATACTTATTCCTGGGAAGTGAGGTCAAAAACAATGCTGCCGATTCCGGAAAAAGTGGGTTCACGTTCACGACACAGAAATATCTCTCAGACTGATGATGTTCTTTTTAAAAGTACATTAATTAGCATGGCTTGCTTTAAAATCGTTCCCCGCTTAGCTTCTAATTTGGGGTAAGGTTTATTTTTCTGCATCTCCCCGTCAACTGTCTTTGATTGATTGACCTTTTGACCCTGCCGCTGCCCAGAACCTGCACGGCGCCAGAGTCAGGGCTCACATACAGGTCAGAGTGGCTGCTTTGGATTGGACAGAAGAGCTGTCTGTCAAACAGGCGGTCCAATACCTCGATCTGCTGCGGCGAGAACAACTCCCCCCTCATCTGCTTCCTCAGGAAGTCGCGGCCGCCGTGCCCATGCCCGTTAGCCAGCGGTGACTCCTGTAGTCCTGCAGAGGGAGATTATGAATGAGAGATGTTAGGAGGAGTGTAGCAGAGTGGCTCAGAGCCTCTGCCTGATGGCCTCAAAAGTCTAATATCGCCCCCGGTCAAGAGGGATATCCCTTTGGTCTAGTGGTTAAGATATTGGTCTTTCACGCGGGAGACCCGAGTTCAAATCGTTACAGGAGCACAGAACATTGAGCAGAAAGAGGCAAAGTCAGAGGGAGAGAGGGTGTGTGTGGAAGGGGGATAGCTGATCTACAAGCTCACAACATGTCACCATGCGACACGTTGCAAGCTTGTAGATCAACTATTTGGTTACTATTCAACGCACACAGCCTATATACAAGAAAGTGTGAGGAAACGAAAAGCAAGGATAAATTGTAAAGTGTGAGGATGACAGATAAACATGCAGCTGGACAGTATAACTAAGTAATCAGATATTTGACTTTAGTAAAAGTAGAGATACCGCAGCCTAAAAATACAATGAATATTATTTAATAATTTTGTATAGTAGAGTATAATACAATCAACATTTGCATATTCCAATTTGGGGTTTCTTGTGATTTTTCTATACACATGGTTACAGAAGAAATGTTTAATTTTATTAAAACATAGTTTTTATTTTTTACGTGATTTACGTTTACGTTTTTAACGTAATGTAATCCCAACATGGAGCTCAAAACGCGTCACTTCGCGCAGCGTTGTGAGCTTGTAGATTGGCTATTTTCACTACTACTTAAACATGTTTTCTAATTTATGGAATTTCTTGGATTTTTCATTGATTTCTTCATGAAATTACTGAAAAAAAAGTATGAAGATTGTGCATGATTGTTTGTGCATGTTTTTTGAAAATGTTTTGAACTAGTAATAATTAAAAAAAAAGAATGTAGGTAACAAAAAATCAAGGGACCCATACAAATTGGTCCGCGACCCAAACTTGGGTCCCAAGTCCCGACCCAGTGTTCTGGGAAGCGGTGACTGAGAGGGTCTAAGTGGCGCTCCTTGGCACTCATACGGACACTGAGATAGACAGAGACGGCAACATGTGGAGAAAAAGATCACAGTGATTCTGAATCCCAGGGGGTTGTTTTAGCAAGTAGCCTAAGTCTACAGATCTTGGAGAGCTGGAGAAAATGTGTCACATAAAAAACAATCCATTACAAAGCATTCTCTGTCCCTCTCTCAGAAAAAACACATGCTCTCACCGCTCATACAGACTACACACACACACACGCACACGCAGTCGCACACACACACACACACACACACACACACACACACACACACACACACACACACACACACACACACACACACACACACACACACACACACACACACACACACGCACACACACACAAATATAGCTGGGGTATCAGTATTAGGGCATGAGCTCTCGTATCCTGCAGTTATTGCACGGCTGAGGCACCGAACGAGACAATTATAAGAACTGTGAAGAGTCGCGGCCCACAAATGATTAGAAAAGAGAGAATGAGAGAAAAAGATAAAGAGAAAAAGGGGATGAGGGTGAAAATCCCTGCCATAGAGCCAATTCATTGCTGCAAACCGCTCCTGAGAGCCTATTTTAGTCCTGGGGTCACTGTGGCACGTGTGCGTGTGTGCGCGCCCACAAGTGTGTGTGTGTGTGTGTGTGTGTGTGTTTGTGTGTGTGTGCACACGCCTGTGTATGCGTGCGTGTGTGTGTTTTCAGCAGTAAGGCGAGTGATATGACAGACCGGGGTGGGCGAGGGGAATTTCAAATCTATATTTTTTTCCCATTTGGACAGAAAATACAGATCCATTTGTGCCTGGCTGGGGCCTCAACAACGAGAGTGACGGAAAAACTGAGACGAGAAAGCATGAAAGAACAAATGCACAGCATACAATACAATAATGTCCTTTTCTTGCAGTTGTATACTGTGTAGAAGATCAGAAGACAACATGATTGAAGATTCATATTCAAGTATTGATATAATTCTGCCTCTTCTCTGAACATATTTTAGGTAGGGGGTGCATACTTAGTTTAGACTAGTCATTGGTTAGCCATGGGTTAAGGTTAGGTTTAGGTGTGCTGCCCCGTGGGAGGTTAGGTTTAGGGTGAGGGTTTGAGATGGGTTGTAGTTGTAGGACTAATGACTAGTCTAACCAATGACTAGTCTAACCCAAAAACTGTCTAAACTATTCAGTTCCTGCTAATACGATGACAAGCACTCAATTCAGTGGTTAACATAAGTACCGTATACTGTGATTATCTCTATACCAGGCTTAAGGCAATTTTGTGTCTGTCAGTGTGTCTATCTGTCTGTCTGTGTGTCTTCTGTCTGTCTGTGTGTCTTCTGTCTGTCTGTCTGTCTGTCTGTCTGGCTGCGTGTTCGGGAAACCTATCTTTTCTTATCAGTGCCAAAGTGTCCTGTGCCAGCATGCTGTCAGTATAGGCCAAGGAATATTCTTCACATATTGTGAATTTTTCACAATTTCTGTTTCACAGAATTCTCACAGATTGATGATGCTTGAATTGAATTATTCTCAGTACTTTTCAGTTGTATTGAGAATTGT
>NC_137864.1:14109749-14117249 GCF_963924005.1 Protomyctophum bolini
CCTTTCGATCTAGCATAGACAACATTGATGCATGCTAGATGTAAGCAAGATGTAAGTGTCATGGCCGCCCCAATGCATTTCCAATGGAAGTCACATGGTTTGATACAACATTTTGGACTACAAGCTGTTGTATGGCTTTCGGCTGTGTTTCGACTGCCCCACTCCCCCTCATACAACACAAATGTTGTGTCAAACCATGTGACTCCCATTGGAAATGCATTGGGGCAAGATGTATCACACCCTTTATACAACAAGCATACATCAGTCTGTTGCGAAGGTATGAGTGAGGCCATACTGTGTGTAGGCTACTCAAGTAAAGTACAAATACCTCCTGCAGTACTTAAGGAAATGCACTAAGTTACTTTGCTCCACTGAAGCCCACAAAGCGACACATTGAATAGTAACAGTTTTGGTCCTATTAAGTTTCCAGCCGACACGGAAATGAGTTGACACATGGGCAACACAAGACAGTCGAGCAACAGGGAATGTTTACTGTATCTTTTGTTATGCTGAAGGAGAACACTGTTTATCTTTGTTTTTCCACGTTTCTTACGGATGATTCCCCATCTTTGCGTGCGTGCGTGCAAGAGGGAGAGAGACAGAGAGAGAGACCGATATAGTGACGGAGCGACAGAGAGAATGAGAGAGTGACTCTCTCTCTCTCTCTCTCTCTCTCTCTCTCACACACACACATACACACAAGGGGGTCTAAAGTCTTCCTGCTCTGTTGGTGAGGAGGTGGGCCGTGTCCAAGCGCATCGGAACATTCAGAGCACACTGGGGGTTCATCCAGGATTCTGCTACGCTACAGTGTTGTGCGTTAGGGGCGCAGAGCTGCGTGCGTGCACGCGTGTGTGGTGCGTGCATGTGTAGAGTATATGTACACTATGTGTGTATGTGAAAGCTCGAGCCCCCAGTGGCGTTCTGTCACCCCCCCTCGCTCTGACATCTGGTCCTGTCTCATTTGCCGTAGGAGACTGTTTTGGTGATGGCTTTTTAATGCCACTGACACTACCACACCATTCATACCAATAGCACACATGCACACTCATGCACATAACACACACACACACACACACACACACACACACACACACACACACTAATGGGCACATGTACACAAATAGCTTATGACACAAATGTATAGCGAAGTGTATCAATCATATTGTGTATATATATACCGGTATATATACAATATATCATTATTCATACAGTAGCGGTCTGATGAATTATCGTGCCTTTATTTGAATGAAAATGTTTGCTTTGGAATTTTTCACAAACCCCCTATCATACACGCACAGACACACACACGCCCCCACGCATGCAGGCATTCATTGACACACTTTGGCTCACCGTCGTCCCTCTTCCTCTTGCCCGCGTCGGCTGCTGAGCTAATACCCAGAATGCCGCTGATAGAGTAGGAGGAGCCAGCCGAGTCGCTGGTCACGGCGGAGACCTGCGTGGCGGCTACGGACGTCGCTACAGAGAGAGCACAAGACACGACAAACAAGCATTTAACCACTTGGACCCCAGCATCCATGTTATTGCTCAAATATAGTATAGTAGGCCCAAGTACAGAGCCAATGTACTTGGGCTCTCCCCAAACACATCCGAGACGCCCCCTCACTTCCTACCTTCAAATCTGCACTGAAAACCCTTCAGAATTGCATTTCCAAGCTGATGTGTTTTTAAACTTGTTAAGTTGTTATATGCACTGTTTTATTGGTTTTACTATTTTTAATTGTTTTTGAGTCACTCCAAGGAACAGCAATGTCCCTATGTCCTAACGACCTATGTGACTATGTCCCAATGTTTAGAGTACCAGTAGGGGCAAAAGTGGCACTGTTGTGTTAGAAACAGAGAGAGAGAGATAGTGTTGGCCCCACACATGTAAAGTGTCTTTGAGTGTCGTGAAAAGCGCTATATAAGTCCCAGATATAATGTTCACGTCTAGAGCAATGGTTTTCAACCTTTTTCATATCAAGGCCCATTATTTATTGGGCATTTGAGCCACGGACCACCATTCGATGAGATTTATATAGCCTCTCAGACCCAAAACTAAAGAACATTTTGTTATCATTGGATAAGATTTTGTCCACAATAATTCCATGCTGTATTGATGTGGTACAATTAGGAGAGATCTACTCTAATTGTCTAAACGTTTTGTAAATTAACTTTGTGAGTTAAGTATATATGCAGATTTTGTTAACAATAGTTTAACTCTTGGGAGCATAAAATGAAACCATTTTACACTCTCAAGAGTTAAAGCGCTATAAGGGTCCATTTGGTTACCAACTCTCCATCATTCAGCTGCATGGGGAACACCTGGAACCTCCTCAAGGAGGTGGTCGGGGTGGTTAATGCTAGACGTCCACAGATCAGACTAGGCACTTTCAGTGTCTTAATGGCCATGCAATCCATTGAAAATCAATTAAAGAATAACAACATGTTAATGTGTGCATGTGGATGCATGGATGATTGAATTGTTACCGTTCACGGCGTCCTATATGTTCCCTTTGGTTCTGTCATTTTGAGAGCCCTGTCCCGTTTCCAAATTATGTAGCATTTCCCACACACAGCGGATAACGGATATAGACAAACAGAAATGGAATGTTGCGGTAAACATTGCGGAATATAAATCCTATTGCCGTTTCAAGCGCACCGCAAAATCCTATAGTGTGAATTTAACTCTGACACTATAGTGTCTCTGACCTCAATGAACACTCAGGGTTTTAGTGAACGCTCAGGTTTTTACTGTGTGAGAGGATTCCACATCTATACACAGCCAAATCTGTTGAGTTAATTGAACTCAGAGTGTGTATCAATGGAGGTGTTTGTTGAGCAGATGCTGTTTAAACTTGTGGGACCTGATGTGACCAAATGTGAAAATAAGGTCATAGATAAAAGAGCAGGCTGTGTGTTTCTCTCCACCTTACTCTCCCTCTCCCTCTCTCTCTCTCTCTCTCTCTCTCTCTAATCTTTCCCCTAGAGGAGACAAGTTCCTCACTGGCCAACAAAGCTGCGTACCTGTCACAGCTTTGGTGACACAAATACAAGCACACAGTGAGCATGTCATATGCACACGCACGCACATGTACGTACGTACGCACGCACTCACTCACGCACACATGCATTCATGCATGTGCAGTCGTGCACATATGCACATGTATATACGTACAGTATATACACACACACACACACGCACACACACACACACAAGGACAGATACGCACACACACACTCATTCACAAATCACTGATATAGCAAACATACAGTACATACACATACAAACGCTCTCTCTCTCTATCTATCTCTCTCTCTCTCTCTGGTCCCTTATCTATTCCCCTGTCAGCGGACGTGGGTCTGAGTGACAGTACGGTGTCCCGGGAGGGACAGAAAGGTGCGGAGACGTCCTAATCCTGTCTCCCAGCAGACCTCCAACACAGGGAGACAAGAGAGAGTGGAAAAATGGAAACGCCACAGCAGGGCGAACAAATCACCTCCTATACGTTACTATAACAGCATGGAGGCTATATCATATCAAATCACCTCCTATACGTTACTATAACAGCATGGAGGCTATATCATATCAAATCACCTCCTATACGTTATATAACAACATGGAGGCTATATCATATCAAATCACCTCCTATACGTTACTATAACAGCATGGAGGCTATATCATATCAAATCACCTCCTATACGTTACTATAACATGGAGGCTATATCATATCAAATCACCTCCTATACGTTACTATAACAACACGGAGGCTATATCATATCGCCGCTGTCAGGCAGAAACCCTGTATCTCCATATTTCTTTTTTTCATGCATGTCCTACTATACTTTATCATACAAAAAGTAGTGAAAATAGCAGATATACAAGCTCACAACACCGACGCATCGTGAGCTTAGATCGCCTATTTTTGCTATTTTAAAACGCTTTTGGACATATACAATGTTTCCACCCGACAGCAACAATATAATGAATGTATACCCCTCCCTTTTCCCCCGTTGATTTAGCACTTCTGATTTTCCTTCTCTTTCATTTCACTCTTAAAGAAATATTATTATTATCAGAACATCAGAACGGTTTCATTCTCCAAATCCAAATGTTCAATTTTACGCCCATGGGAGTGGGACCCATTTATCTGTGTAATCTGTAAGCTTGCGTACTGTACAGTATGATACATGTGTGTGTGTGTGTGTGTGTGTGTGTGTGTGTGTGTGCGCATGCCAGCGTGTGTATGCACGTCCACTCATCCATGGTTGCATGTGCGTGTGCGCGCTGTACGTTGCATTTAGAGGGAAGAATCACAGAGCAACGTGCGTGAAAATTAATTTAGATTAAGAGACGCAAGTGGTGATTACGAGCAGCTGAGAGACACCGAAATGGAATCCACTCCAGGGCAGATGTAGAGTGAGAGAGAGTTACATTTATGTGAGGCCTCAGGTGTTTGTTGAAGATCAGATTTTGGTACAGTTACACTTTAATGTACAGTATAGGCTTATTCCCTCATGTAAAAGGGCAATAACCTTGAATTGTTGATTTACTGAATTCATTATATTGACAATGAAACAGGACACTACAAATGTTTTCTCTGACTATAGTAGTCATGGCTATAGGGATGTTAATAAATGAGTTAAGAAATTAGTCGGTTAAACTTAATTAACTCGGTTAATAATAACTAATCGAATTCATCGAAACGTCTCTGCTTTTGCATGTGATGTGACAGACAAGACTTTTCATTTGATTCTATATTTTTCATACATTATCGATGCCATTGCCTGCATGGCATCGATAATGGTCAAATAACAATTTGAATATAATATGCCTTTTGTATTCTTTCTGTATATCAGCAAAGATTTTTATGTTAGACACTGAGGGAAATTAAGATTCTCCGTTTTCTTTTTAAAACGCTGCGTATCAACTAACCGGATAATCAATCGATAAGCTTATCAAAACAGGAACAGACAGAGACAGACCATTCACGCAGTGCTGCAGCACAAGGAGATGTGCCCCTCCCTTTTCCACATAAAAGACATTCATAGGACAACAGCAAAAAGTTAATAGGTATCTATATGTAAGGAAACTGTAATACTGTACATGAGACAGTGGCTCTCAACAGCCTGTGGGCGGTGGATGGAACAATGTGCTGCATGCATCCTGCTGCTGTTGAGATATTGAGATCCATAAAAAGATATCACACACCTACTGTATAACACCGGGTGTGTTACCCCACAATGTCAACTTCACCTAACACCAGGTGTGTTACCCCACAATGTCAACTTCACCTAACACCAGGTGTGTTACCCCACAATGTCAACTTCACCTAACACCAGGTGTGTTACCCCACAATGTCAACTTCACCTAACACCAGGTGTGTTACCCCACAATGTCAACTTCACCTAACACCAGGTGTGTTACCCCACAATGTCAACTTCACCTAACACCAGGTGTGTTACCCCACAATGTCAACTTCACCTAACACCAGGTGTGTTACCCCACAATGTCAACTTCACCTAACACCGAGTGTGTTACCCCACAATGTCAACTTCACCTAACACCAGGTGTGTTACCCCACAATGTCAACTTCACCTAACACCGGGTGTGTTACCCCACAATGTCAACTTCACCTAACACCGAGTGTGTTACCCCACAATGTCAACTTCACCTAACACCAGGTGTGTTACCCCACAATGTCAACTTCACCTAACACCGGGTGTGTTACCCCACAATGTCAACTTCACCTAACACCAGGTGTGTTACCCCACAATGTCAACTTCACCTAACACCGAGTGTGTTACCCCACAATGTCAACTTCACCTAACACCGGGTGTGTTACCCCACAATGTCAACTTCACCTAACACCGAGTGTGTTACCCCACAATGTCAACTTCACCTAACACCGGGTGTGTTACCCCACAATGTCAACTTCACCTAACACCAGGTGTGTTACCCCACAATGTCAACTTCACCTAACACCAGGTGTGTTACCCCACAATGTCAACTTCACCTAACACCAGGTGTGTTACCCCACAATGTCAACTTCACCTAACACCCAGGTGTGTTACCCCACAATGTCAACTTCACCTAACACCAGGTGTGTTACCCCACAATGTCAACTTCACCTAACACCAGGTGTGTTACCCCACAATGTCAACTTCACCTAACACCATGTGTGTTACCCCACAATGTCAACCTCACCTAACACCGGGTGTGTTACCCCACAATGTCAACTTCACCTAACACCAGGTGTGTTACCCCACAATGTCAACTTCACCTAACACCAGGTGTGTTACCCCACAATGTCAACTTCACCTAACACCAGGTGTGTTACCCCACAATGTCAACTTCACCTAACACCAGGTGTGTTACCCCACAATGTCAACTTCACCTAACACCAGGTGTGTTACCCCACAATGTGAACTTCACCTAACACCAGGTGTGTTACCCCACAATGTCAACTTCCATCCGCAAGTGAGAAGCTCACAGTGGGCAAGTTGATTAGCCCCTATGTGTCTGAGGTTCTTCTTAGAATCAAAATCATAAAAATAAAATAAGAAAAAATATATAAAGATAGGGACTGTATACGTTCACTTTGGGACGGTTCAAATTGTATTTTGGGACGGTTCAGCGACGTCTGGAGCCCTGATAGGACAAAATATCTTGATTTCATTTGATCTATATTTATCTTGAACGACTACAGAAAACGCTATACTGCATACATCATCAACAACACAATACCTGTTGCCTTAGAAGTAACAGTGTTTGAGTTTGTGTCTTAATTACCTCCTTGATTAGTGGTATTTTATTCCGTTTCGATACAGAACTCAAGACAGAATATGCAGTATAGTATGTAAATTTCAAATTAGCCAATCTAATTCTTCCAAATCTCATCCCACGCTCTGTTGATGAGAGATTTGGACCAATGTAGTGCCTCTCTTAAAAAGCGTCCATCCATTGACATTTAGAATGAGGGTTTCTTAGATGGGGGACGGTACCCACCTAAGACATTTAGAATGAGGGTTTCTTTGATGGGGGACTGTACCCACCTAAGACATTTAGAATGAGGGTTTCTTAGATGGGGGACTGTACCCATCTAAGACATTTAGAATGAGGGTTTCTTAGATGGGGGACTGTACCCACCTAAGACATTTAGAATGAGGGTTTCTTTGATGGGGGACTGTACCCACCTAAGACATTTAGAATGAGGGTTTCTTCGACTGTACTCACCTAAGCTGTGAGCTGATATTGAGCCCGTCTGACCCGGAGGCTGCTGCACTTTAGTCCGAATTATCCTGTAGGAAGAGAGGAGAGATATTAGTGTTCTGTGTGTGTGCGTGTGTGTGTGTGTGTGTGTGTGTGTGTGTGTGTGTGTGTGTGTGTGTGTGTGTGTGTGTGTGTGTGTGTGTGTGTGTGTGTGTGTGTGTGTGTGTGTGTGTGTGTGTGTGTGTGTGTGTGTGTGTGTGTGTGTCCGTGCGTGCGTGTGTCTCCGC
>NC_137864.1:14127249-14164749 GCF_963924005.1 Protomyctophum bolini
TATGTGCAGAGGCGGTGCTCTCTCGCTCTCTCTGATAAGAGTAAATGAAATGCTTCTTTTCAACCTTCCTATCTGGGCCACGGCATGAAATACGCCTTGCTTTGTAAAGCAATGGAGAGGAATGACTTGTGACCTACAAAAAAAACCCCGCAGATAACTATTTATTCACTTATCTGTGTATTTACTGTTGGCATTGGACGTTTTTACGCTCGCCATTCTGGGTATGGGGATTATGTGCTGGCAATTTTATTTCCAGGCCTATATAATAAATACTGATAGGACCAAAACGCAAAACTTTTAACATTTTACAAAAGCATAGCCTATATATGTTTATCACCATTGAACCATTATACTTTGTATAGCCTATACTTTTTTATTCGTTTATTATTCCACTTCTCCCCCTTTTCTGCTCCCGCATGCATGGTCAGCCCTCCCAGATGAAAATGTGCAAACTGTTGACAAACTAGCTTCGTTTAAGATGGAAGAACAGAGGAACGGATCTATATATGGGGAACAGCCATGCACAACCATGAGGGGTCATTATCATTTTCTGTTATATTATATTTAATTATCCTTTATGGAAACTGACTTATAAATCCGAGCACCTCCTTAATGTGTGATTGATTCACTGTATCTTTCCGGGAGAAAAATGCAGAGATATAAAGAATATATTTTTGGGATCCCCCATCCAGATAATAAGGTCCATTCGCCCCCCCCCCCCTCCAAAAAAATAGCAAATTGCAACAAACGTTGCAATTTCTCCATTAAAATAGCCCACCACAGCTGCATGCAGGACGTACAAATTACTTTTCACTGAAAACGCGTAATTGGAAAGTTGCTGGCAAGAATACAGATGAAGGAAATTGCCTTGTTCAAACAATTAGATTTCTGAGATGTGCAAGTCAGGGCGTTTTGATTTTGAGAAGGATGGAAAGTTTTTTACGTTTATTTTATTATATCGAAAATGGCCCGACAAAATCACGATGAGGAATTTAACTTAGAATATTTTATTGTCTTCAGATTAATCATTAATGAGAAAGCATTTAGCCTAAATGATATCTATACCATAATAGACCATCATGTTGATTGTATAGGCTATTAATACATTAATAGCATTAAATCATGCTCAGATAAAATGAATACCAAAACATAGGCCTATTAGGCTATATGTATACATGTAGTATAGCCTATAACACTTAGGCTTAATTCCAAATATATGCGAGCCTAATCAGACTTCATGGTTTCCATTTTGCAATATTGTTGAAATTGAGTTTATGTATAGCCTACTGCAGTCCTATACCTTTCTTTTCTTTTTTGCAGACATTCTGGCATATATTGCGCACTCCAAAGTTATACCTAGGCCCTCCCTACTTAATATTCAACTCATTATTTATTCAACGAAAATCAAACTCATTATCACTGTCTGCAATTATCTCAGTAATATTTACTGTCACAAAGTAGCCTAAATAGTTCACTCTTTTAAACTATTTGCACATTAGCCAATTAGCCCATTGACGAACTAAGTAATTGTTCACTGTTCTTTATGATATTTTATTTTGACATTTGCTATTAGGCTAGGCTATATTATTTAGGCAATCATATTAATTTATAATTGAACGAATGAGCCAAATGAATGGAACAGAAAGGTATTCTAATTGAACAAGTATAGCCTATGATCATCAACCTAATGTTTTTTTGTTGCTGTTACAATTTTTCAAGTTTGAGCTCCGCATGCACTCTCTCGGTGACGGATAGAAACATTACATCGAGCACAGCTCTTCGCCTTCACACTCTGCAGATTAGTAGGCCTATTGGTACGTTACGGTAGACAGCACAGAGAGAGAGGGGAGGGGGTGAAACGGACAGCCAGACATTTTTCACGCGTCACAGTCGATTCCTCACAACCTCACAACCTTTGACATTTTTGTGTAATCGTTTTAAAGCGCCTCTCGGATTTGACATATATAACTTTAGCTCCGCTATACCGTCAAACTCCGGATCATACGGACCGTGAAACGGACCGTGCAACCATGGTGTGTGGGTCAGCGGATGGAGAGAGCGGAGGAAACATGATTCGTTCTAGCTTTTTGAGATGTGTTTAATCCATGGTGCTATAACGCACCGTACGAACCTCTGTCATTTCACATAACGGCGGGGAGCGTTCAAAAACGGCTAAAGTAACCCCGGGGGATTATTGAATAGCCTATATGCCTATACTCATTGAGAGACAACTCAAGGGTAGACAACAAGGCAGTGCAGGCTGGCCAGCATGTGCAGGGCGGCGAAAATAGAATCCTGATCTGAACCACTTCATTTGCTATAGCCTATAGGACAACTTTACTAACATGCAATCGTTAAAAAGCTCCCTGGCCGAAATATGAGCTATAATGAATCCAACCAACTCGCAAACTGAAACCTAAATGTGCGAGACACTATAGTGCGTCTTAAAAAATATAGACTATAGGCCTATATACCTCATTGCTGTTTGGTGCCTGCTGAAATTGTATGGCCACACAAAATAGCCTAAATATCGACAATTATAGGCATGAAGCAACATTTCACTGAAGATAATATAGGCTACATCAGCTGCAGTGCCATGTGGCTGCATCATGCATATGGCTCTGCATGTATACACACGACACGTGAAAGAAGTAAAGGAGCGCATGGGAAAACGAAGTGACCTCATGCACGCCCCGTTGCCCGCCATGTCACGAATGAGTGATCCAGTCCATTCCTGTCCTCTGTGGCCACGACGGGCCGTGCATGTGCTGGAAGACCTCACAAGCACTCTGGAGATCCGTACACCTGTAATAGTGTGCAGGCTGTGTCTGTGTAACCTGCTTAGGCGTCGAGGCTGTTTGTGGTTTCACAAAAGCGGGTCAAGTTCACCTTTTAGTCATGCTTTGTTACCCCTGTGCACCTTCCTTCAATATCTCTCTCTCTCACTCTCCGCCCTAAGCACGCACGCACGCACGCACACACACACACACACACACACACACACACACACACACACACGCGCGCGCGCGCCTCCTTAAGCATAACTCTTTCCTCCTTCCATCACCACGTCACAGCAATGCAATATAGAGCTAACTAACTCCTCATTTATACAAATGAGTTTCCACGTGCTTTTGAATGAACTATATATGACTCGTGTTCAATTGTCACAATATAGACATGATATATAAAACGAGACATCCCAGTATATAGTTCACGATATAAAAGTTCCACGAACGGCATGTGCACCAGACGGGGTTGTTGTTTGTTGTCACAGTGGGTCAGTTAGTAGGCTATAGTTACTTACGGTGCATCGCCGCGAACGGGTCGTGCTTACAGTGAATCTCCATCAGTCTGTGTTGTGGGTGGTGGTGGTGGTGGTGGGGGTGAAGGCCCCTTAAGCCACCTGCCAGTTCAGGATGAATCTTGAATCTTGAATCGGTTTATATACCGAAAGGTCTTGAAGCTCCAAAAATGCAGGGAGAAGTTCCTTTGAAAAATGTTTGCTCACTTATATATAGACTAGCTATATATATCCTAAAAAAATAATTTAAAAACAAAACAAAAATAAACAACGTTTTGATCAATAAGTAGGCCTAAAACGAGCACCCGTGCGTAAAAGTATAATGCATGCCCAATTGAAAGAGTGTAAAAAAAATTCTTCTGGAGATGAATAAGAGGAAGGGGGGATGATTGAAAAAATAACGTCAGGCAGGCTCATTCGTGTATAGTCCAAAGCCCGGTGCACCCCCCTTACGTCCTCTGCTTTGGTGCCTCGAAAACCATAAAATAGAAAACATACAAAACGGTGCTCATTATTGTCTCCGCTGCTTATTTATAACGACTATAGCCTGAGTCCACGAGGGGAAAAGTTGGGGGAAATAATATGGCATCCGAACGGGTAATATTTCCCCCCGTATATAATGGAATCCCCCTCACCCTCTCTCTTTCTCCCTCTATCTCTCCTTCTCGGTCCGTTGGCCGTGACCCCTGAACTATAATTGAACCAAATGGAGGCGCAAAGAAGACACGAGCACTTGGCACTCCGAAACGATAGAATAAAACTCTTTCTTCGATATGATGTGCATCTAGAACCTAAATTTGTACAATTCTATTCATTGCTAATCCACGGTCGTGGTGCATGGTCCAATTCATTCACGGCACATTCTCGGGCTATGAATCGTCCACGGACTTTAAATAAGGTCTTGATAAACTCCCATCAGTGATGCATGTGGAGGAGATACGAACGAGTGCGCGCATCTTGTAGTGTCATATCCACAGTGTAAAAAAAAAGAAGGAAAAAAAACAACTTTGCATGTAATTAAAAAAAAGAAGAAGAGTAAAGCTATTCAGGCTGACTTGAGAGTTCCGCTTGTTTGCACGACAGGTATCGCTCTGCTCTCTCTGTGATGTCCAGACGCACTGCCATAAGGATTCCCCGTGGTATATGTGTGTTTGTATATTGATTTCTCCGGGTGGGAAACAGAAAACAAGCAGTCCTGCCAAACGCACCGGGTATTTGTTTTTGTCCAAAGCTATATACCGCTCTCCCACATGCAGTGACTCGTTGGAGCTGTGAACCCTGCCGTCCCGCTCAGAGCGCCAGCGACCACAGTGGCGCACGCCGCGTTTCAGGACCTGCTCTCGTGTGGACAGCGCCAGCGCTCCGGCTCCGTGGAACTACCCACATGCGCCGGAGCCCGCCTGTCACTCACAGCCGAGCCTGCCAATCAGAAGCCCAAGTTATGGCCACGTCACCGAACACTCCTGATAGGATCAAATGGGGTTTGCCTTCATTGGCTGGTATAGAAAATCCTGTGGGCGAATGACGCGCGCTGCGAATAGCGAGCCGACGAATGGGGAGCCTGCATGTGAAGCGACGCGGGGTTCAGGGACTAGATGATCTTATGTTTAATTTCAATTAACCAAGGTAAAAACCTAATGCCTTTTATACCCATTTACACTCCATTTATTCATGTCAATGTTAGATGTTTAATTAATAGAGTATTACAAAAAAAAGGGGAAAAAGAGGCTTATAGTTGCAGAAAGGCTTTACAAGAGAAAATGCCTAGGAATTCAAACATAATTGTCCGTCTATGGCCCCAGGCCTGCTGAAAAAATATAAATATAACGAAAACAGCAATTTCTTATATGTTAAACCTAAAATGCATTATTTTTGCTTTCTCAAAAAAGAAAGTAGGCCTATGTAATCTTAATGGAGTGAGAGCTGTCAAATGTTATGAACACTGGCATATAAAATGTAGCCCCCTGTACAACACAACGTTATAAATCTTTAGCTTCGAGGAGAGAAGAAGAGGCTGATGCATATGAAACATGCATTTTTACACTCATTACTTAATTGATTGCGGATCCAAACTGTGCCAATTTAATGAAATGCGATTGGCAAGCATCACATTTACACTCAAAATGGAGAGGGATTCGATTCGCGTTCGTCCCACCTGACCTGAGAGGGCATATCTAAGCCTCGCTCCTGTAATATTAACCACACAAATAGCCTAAAGCATGGACCAAATTAACGAGCGTTATTTCCCCTCTTCCTGTTCCTCGACCATTCTTTAATCATTTCGGCTCCCTGCTCGGTGCTTTATATATATATATATATATATACTATTCAGCCTCCGATTTGACCAAATAAGCCCCTATATAATAAATACTATGTGCATGTTAAAGTTAAATGCATTCTGATATGCATGTAATGCTCATAATAACACCATTTAGGATTCTGTCTGTCTTTATTAAGCTGCAGTATATATACAACAGCCAACAGCACTCCACAAAGCTGCACAACAACAAACAAGTATTTTATACGCAAATATATTAGGCAGTGTTTTGTAAAATGCTGGCTGGCAAGGCCTATAGGTCTACATCATGGTTAATATGGGCGTCATTTAGATGAATCTTTAAGATTCTGCACTTTCTTCAGGCTTCACTATAGGCTTTACATTTCAGTGGCTGATTCTGCAGAACTTCTCGTATAGGAGTCTATAAGCATAAAGAACCGTCTGCTTTCAAATCCAAAGAAAGGAAATATGCCACAAACTCGTCTCACACATAGTCATAAATCAATAAATCATGTTTTCAACAATTGAAGCAGGATTCCCATTTCTTATTAAAATATGTATATATTTTTTAAAATACCATGTGTATATATATATATATATATATATATATATATATATATATATATATATATATATATATAGGCAGGCCAAGGCTATTTGGAAGTTTATTGAATGGACCACGAGGGGGCGATCAAACCTGATCCCTCTCACCCCCACCGCCACCACACACACACGCACGCGCGCTGCGCATGCACGTGCTAAACACACCAAGTTTTGTGTTTGTTGCACAAGCTTTGCCTTATAGCATAGGTCCCCGAATATTAACCCTATCAAGAGAAAATAGATTCAAGAGAATCATGCCAAACAAGACAAGAATATAACTCCATTTGAATTTCCGAGTTGGCAATGAAATAATGCCCGAATCTTCAACAAACGCACCAAATATGATTTCAGTTCTTCATTGATCTCGTTCTTCCACTTGCTCTTTAATCCACTGACAGAAATAAAGTAGGCTACACACCCTGAAACATTCACACTAATCCTCATTCATATTTCACATCATTGTATTGCGTATTCATAAGGCTTTATGCACAACACGGAGGAGCAGACCAAGATCATTTAAACTTAAAGGGATGGTGTGACTGTGACCTGACTATAGTGCAGACTGAGGGACTGAGGAAAGACTGTTCATATAAACTTGTAGCCTAAATTTTAAACTGTACCTAAATTGTTAAATTATAGATATGAGAGGAAGCAACAATGTATAGCCATATATATTGGCCTCGCATGCAACTTCAAGATCTGAGGTTATATTTCACAATGTTGAACCTGAAAACAAAAACAAATGGACTTATATCATTCTAGTTTTCATTTTCACTATCTCTGTCTTCCAAGTTCCAACCCAGCTCTGATTTGATTATTGCAAGAAAGCCTGTGCACGTTCCTCCTCCTCCCCATGTGCACAGAACCTAATTGCAGCCCACATTCTCCTTCCTTGTCTCTTCGATTTGCAAATGAAATGCATAAAGCAATTAAAAAAAGCCAAACACAATCAATCATGTATACAAATTGTTGTTGCTTTAGGCTTGGAAATTTAGAGAAAACTTCTATCAGGACGACTTTAATCCGGGGTCCAAACCTATTACCATATTTCATTACCTCTGCGATGCTTTCTCGTGTTGAAATTGGGAGAACGTGTCGTGAAGGATGGTAGTGGTTGGTGGTGGCTGGTGGGGGTATATTTTTTAAGCATTAGTACAATTCGGTTGGGTTGTGAATGATAATCAATTGGAGGCAAATTGGAGGGAGTGATATTTAAGTATATACCCCCTCTCCTTTCCCCCATTTCGTTCCCTGAATTCCCTCCATCCGCAATGCAAGCTCTGGTGCTTTGCTTTTGCGCGTGAGCTTTGAACGAAAAAGCAATGAAAAATTAATAGCGCATGTTAACTCCGCGAGCTCGTTTATTACACGCCCGCTGACTGTAAACATAATGAGAAAGCTCCCATATCTCTTCTTAAGTTTTCATTCGTTATAAATATATAAAAGTCATAACTAATAAATGAAGTATAGCCTATACGGACCAGAGAGTGAACCGCCTTGGATGGATTCAGGCCGTAATCTCACGTCAAGCAAGTAAATTATCACTAAATCAGATAGGCCCAATCTGATATTTATAATCGTTAACTTGGTGATGGCACCATTCAAAACTAATATGGGACTTGTTAGTTGAAGTTGGCCTATAGGCAAGTACCTTGCCTTGACTTGACTTGCCTTGAATCACCCTATAGGGTCAAACTATAGGCTCATTAGGCTGGTATCGACTATCGGCTGTTTTAATTGGAAATTAGCATGTCATCTCATGATCAGATACAGCATGCTTAAGGCAGCATAGGGGCCATGTCCGAGTGTTGGCCGATCAGGACACTGCATGCAGGTTCTCAGTCACACATTTTCATGTCAAAGACCCACAAATTAATACTTCATGGACACCCTTCTGAAAATATTTTGTGTCAGCCTGCCTGCAGGGACCCCCATACAAGATTCGTGCATTGTCAAAAATGTTTCAAATACCGGCAGTCTTTTCAATATTTTTGTTAAAATAAGCTACACATCCCAGATCCCATTGCAAAGTTTTGTGAGCTTGTATCGGCTATTTATAGATGATATAGGGTTGGTTGGTTCAAATGAATATAGCGAATATAGCTATAATATAGCTAATATAGCTATATTCATTTTGCCTGGGGGACCCCGTGGAACCCACTACAAGAACACCAGGGCAGGAGGGTCCCCGGACCTCACTTTGAGAAGCGCTGCATTATAGGACATCCCAGGTCCGTTTCCAGAGAGAGCTGCAACCTAATTGGACGGAGCAGTGACCTATTAGGCGTGGTTCTGTCTGAGGCATGCACGCCATGCAGGAAATGGTGTTGCTTCAGCAGCACTGCAGATTTACATCTCTCTCCAATTCAAATCATGTAAACACAAGCCACGTAAACATGCAAGTGAGAGGACGCGGAAAAGTTTATGATGATATAGCCTTTACACATTGTCATGGGAAACTTTTAACTCGGATTAGTTCCAGTCAAAACGTTAGTCTTATAAGTAGGCTACTATATGTGTAGTTAGTTACACCACATGTAGCCGATTATAATGACATGGCACTAATTTATTCCAACGTATGTTGACAAGATGATTAATCAATCACCAACCAATTACGCAGTTATCAATACTTTGTTTTGTCTATCAGGCCGATAGGCCTATACGGACCTAATTTCCGCAACATCGTGACAGAATAAAAAGCTCTTCCATCTTGGACAGCAGGTATAACCTTCAATGTTAGTGGTCTACATTAATATATTGTATCGTTATTTTTAGGAAGGCCCTGCATGGAAGGCTGAAGAATCGGTAAAGACTGAGACGCAACAATCAGTACATTTCCCTTCCAAATTGAGAGGCTGATGAACTGCCTACATGCAGTTTCTAAACGAGAAACGACATTTTATCAATGCAGGCGCAGCAGGCAGCAATATGAAATTATGTGATAATCCATTGGGGTCGATGGCCTGTTCAGTTGTTGTTCCAGACCCCGCTGTTATATGAATAGGCCTATAGAAGATGAACCTGTTGCATGGAGACATCCACACAACATGCATGCGGGCCCATAATGGACTCACTAGGCCTGTTTGGCCACAAGACGATAAACAAAGAGACAATTGGTAGACTTGGTAAACATGTTGCATGCCACTGTATGTCAGAATTGATTTCAGAATTGATTTCCTTATTTATTTATTTATTTATTTATTTATTTATAAAACATTTAAGAACAAGCAACCATACCATTTAAATATCAAGATTAATATGGCATGCTTGTGCACCTTCATTATAGCTAAAGTTATATCGAATAGCTTATGCATTTATTTCCAAATGATATAAGTCAGTTTGCAACAAGCCACAAAACAAAGATGTTCAACTTGACTCTGACTTTCAAACAGCATCTTCCACTCACAAACTCATCTATCCCAAGTCTCTTTTGTTTCTTCACTATACATGAATTAAGTTATTGAATGATTAAATAAACAACATAAAGCATTGGCTACAGGCCTACTGTAATATACAGTATAGGATGGATGCTGTATTAAATGATGTATTCGCAGTATTTCAAACTGGCCTATAGAATTAGAATAGTAAAAAATCTAGACCTATAGGCCTACAATAATGGAAATCTCTTCAATGACAAACTTTGTTGTTTGTAGGCCATGGCTGATAATGTGGAAAATAGAAAAACACATTCAACTAAACTAAATATCAAATTTGTATCATTGACCTGCCCTATACTTCAAAGGATACGAAATTTAACTTCCAGTTATATTGTTTTATCGTTTATTAGTCTAACAAATCAGCCAACAGGCTGATAAGGGGAAAACAAAGAAAATAAAGGTAATCGTCTCGAAATCGGCTATAAAAGTTTCCAAAGAAAATAACTTCGATGTAATATTTTTGAACCAATAAAAAGTTTCTACCGCCTTTGAAGATCATCATGCAGAGCAGAGATAAGTATATAGAAGTGAGCTATAGTGAATGGAGTGCGGCCCGGCCGGCCCGGCCCCTACCTGCTCTCCCAGCCTGCAGTGCTGAAGTCCGGGGCTCCTGCTCCATGTTCCTCCGCTTAGAACGGAAGGGGGGGGGGGGGGGGGGCGATGGAGAGAGAGAGAAAAAAAAGGAAAAGAACAAAAAACTTTCTCTGTCCCTCTCTCTCCCTCCCTCCCTCTCTCTCGCTCCCTCTCTCTCACACACACTAACACACCGTTTTCCCCCTTCTCTCTTTTCTTCTCCTCCGTGCTACAGTACTTTTTGGGCAAGTTGTAGGTTGAAATAATTCGACCCTTCCGCTCCCTATTGCACTCGTGCAAGTGTTCAGTCAGCTGCAACTAAACGCTTTAGGTGGAAAAAGGGCTTCGGGGGAAGCGTGAAATGATCACGCCGGGTCTAAAGAGCCACCGCCTCCATGTGCGCTCATGTCCCGTTTTCTGTTCCTGCACGCATGCACACACACACACACACACACACACACACACACACACACACACACACACGCATGCACGCGCCCAAACTTTTCCGCGCCTTCAACTCTGTCTCTCTGTCTGTCTGTGTTGTTTGTAGGTCAGTCTGTTTCTCTTCCTCTGACACTACTGCTAGTACTGCAGTAAAGTTGGTATAGGCTCAGGTTGTGTCAAGATAATCTCTTTGATGTAGGCCTACAGTATTTTCTCTTTCTTTGATCGTGTGCTGTATAGCCTATAGCTACTGCATGTTACGGTAGGCTATACGGATTTCTTTCTTTTTACAACTTTTGGGGAATGTCAAAGTTTATTCTTGAGTCACTTTTCTCCTCTTCCGGATGCACCTGTTACGCGCGGTATTCTGCAGCATTACGCACGAACAGACCGAGAGAGCCAGCCATGCACGTGTTGTATATAAATCTTCTCTTTACTCTTCATTCATATATCAATCATGTGTAGGCCTATAGGCCTTCGAGTGTTTAAATACAAATTGTTAAAAATAAAACGTCAGAATAAAAACAATGTAATGCAATAATGATTATTATTATTATTATATTGTTATTGTTATTGTTATTAACTCTGAATGAACACTATAGCTAGCAGCTATAGGCTATATAGGCTATAGTAAAATCGTGGGACGATGTTCGGTTCTTGTCTTGTCTTGTCTCTTCACGCTCACTGTGCACGGTGTGTTTCTTCACCTCTGTGCTATACTGCTACACTGCACTGACTGAGCCTGGCGCGTCAAGGGACAGGAGGGATCATCTGGATGTCGTCCCTCGTCGCCGAAATGTACGAAACAAAAAAAAAGAACTAACGACAGACAGACAGACTGGCTGCCGGCAGGTCTCAGGGTTCACGCAGCAACCCCAAGACAATTGAGTGCGGAACAAAGCGCAAGACACGGAGCCTTTTTTGCTGGGCTTGTCGCCTCGCGCTGCACCCCTGCCTGCATGCGACCCACCCTGACCTTCGCCTCGCGCCCACCATGCACCGGTCTGTCTGACAAAACAAAACGCACTGTCATAACATAAATATACATAATGTCGTTCATCCTTCGCTGGGTGCAGAAAGCAACGTGCAGCAGTGTTGTTGCTCATTATAGGATAAACCAGCCTCAATGGTTTTATATTTATTTATGTTTTTGGAGCAATAAAAAAAGATCTCTTCATATTGTGTTTTGAGGTCAATTTGAACTGTTCGATAATGCAATATCCCAAGGATGATAAGGATCGATATATTTCCTTACATGACAGAATTAAGGTAAAGCACGGAGATGGTAATTATCAATATAGGCCTGCAATTGACGGTATAATAAAAAATAAAAAATAATTACTCATAACTTATGAAACGTATAACTATTTTTGTTTATAGGCCTATAGTCGTGCAGTGATTGATCAATGAGTTTCGTTATGATTTGAAAAATCTAAATGTATTAACAGACCCAAACTTTCTTTTTAGAGAACCATTGGGCTACATTCAATAATTTAAACTTAGAAAATAGACTATAATACATGACAATTAATTATAATTATATTTATTAGTAGTAGCCTGTAGTAGTATAGTTAATATTATTTGACATTTATAACATACAACATAATGTAAACCTATAGGCTAAAACACTTTTTATAAGTTCACATTTTCAACAATGTTAAAAAAACACCTAGGCCATACAATTAATGAGGCCTATAATGTGTAGGTATTTGAGATGCAAAGCAGCTACCATTTTTGCAATTATATTTTAATGTCAATCAGTTTTGAATGCTTGTAGTATAGGCCTATATTTGGTGTGTGGGTGTGTGTTTATTCCTATAATGCCTTTGCTGAAGAATAATCAATAAATATTTAGTTTGCCTCACAAAATCTCTTTAGAGAATCTCCATAACTCAGATATTAATCATCACTTGTTTGTTTTCCATTCCCGTTGTAATTAATCTAATTAATAAGAGGTGGAGACAGTTGGGGACAGTTGGGATATTGGTTGTATGACCTCCGCTCTCTGACCGAGCGGAACCGGAAAGAATCGCATTAGAGCGTGAGGCACAAGAACTAAAGGCACGATTAGGACAATGAGTAAACACGTAAACATGAGGACCTAGACTTTGTTCCCCGATCTTTTGGACTTCAGCAACCATTCAAATTCAATGTTAAGCTTCAGGAATAGGCTTGTATAATGGTAGAATATATCTAAAGGCCAGACATCAAAGCTGTTTAGGATCAGTGCATGTCAGTGTTGCAGAAATAACTTCTATACAAATCACAAAAGTTCCTCTGAATATAAGTGAGAAAGTATTCTAATGGCCAATCTATACGCCTATTGTTTGAAGAACACAAACATGTTTAAACAATTGACATTAGTGGGGGGGGGATTGTTATACTGAATTCAGATGAAAGGAACTAAAGTGCTGCTGTAATGAATGGTGTTTTTATAGATCCATCACTGTTTATTTATTTTCATTTCCCAAATAACGCTGTCATGTTTGTGCATTAGATAAAGGTTCTATTTTTATTCCACTCTTTATATTTTGTTGTTTGTTGAGCCTATATACTTCAGGTTAGAAAATATACCATTTTCCTATATAAAGCTGCTTGGTTTTGCAAGATGATTATGGATGCATATAGTATTTTGAAATCCTATACACTGAACCGGATAATACATTGTATTTCAAAAATTACACAGGGTGAATAAAATAACACAATGATGACACAGCCGTCATTGTATCTGGATTACATGAATACAACGCAATGTATTGAGCTTTTTCCATTACACTTTACATCTGTCATTGTCATTAATTTACAGAATGACACTGACTAAGTGAATACTATATATATATATATAGTACATTAAATACAGTTTAATACATGCACTAGTGTGCACAACTTGAAGCAGGATGATCCAGCTGTAATGTGTACTGGCCCTGTCACAACGGTGTTCCATTTCAGACTACAAACCAGAGATTAACCATGCAGCTGTAGTGAGCAAGAAAGGAAATAAAGCAAAAATGGACATGAAACAAAAAAACAACATGACATTTCCAACGCAAATAAAACATTGATGCAACAGCTTACTTCTGATATTTCTTAATTTGTCATGATTTATTATTATTATTTACCAAAATACTGAATGAACTTACCCTTTTACTGTATCCGTGCTGCATGGGACATAATTCTGGCAATTCACAGTGGAAGGCTCCTCTTTGCAGTTCATAGTGGCTGGGTGTCGTGAGCCTCCTATAAGCCCTCTTGGTTTAAGACTTGCAGGGCGGATGGAGAGAAATGGGACACATTATTTGTCCATGAAACATTATGTGACACAACATGACACCAAGCCATTTGTATGTAAAGACAAACATTTCAGCGTGACAATTCAACAATAGTGGACAAGGCTCCTGTCAATTTGGTTTTAAACCTGATGCTGAGAGTGGCGTTCTCAGCATCACACCGTGATCGTGATGGTGTGTGTTCACATGCATGTTAGTGTGTCTCTGTGCAGGGCTCCTGTTCACAAACCTAATCCCCATAGAAGCTGTCTCTCAGTCTAAAAAGGTGTTGTTATACTTCTTCTCTTGTCTTTTCTCTCGAAATCTTTGGCACCTTTGAACACAAAACCCACCAAAATGTTTTTTGGGGTTTAGGAATTTCACCTGTTTAGGCAATTCATCTCATCAAAATCTATATTTTTTGTAAAACCACTATGTCAATATGCCATTTAAAAAGAACCAAACAGATGTCAGTATTTAAATAAATTGTTTAGCTACAACAACCTTGACAAAGTAACATTTAAATATTGCTATGTTCCGTTACATCTATCCTGCTGATTCATTGCAGGTACCTTAACTGCAACACATTGTACATGCCTTGTACATTCACTCTTATGTGAATCTAATGTGAATGTGGTGACTCAAAACATCAAAAGATATAGTATGAAACTACAGTCTTCAATGTCAATGACAATGAACAGATGAAAAATACTGTATATCCAGCTGTATGTGTTGAGAAGCAAGGGCTTCATATAGGGCCCCATATGGGTGATGCATGGCGGCCATTTTTGTTCAGAAGCACTCATCCAGAGCGAGTGAATTCCTCGTCCCTGGCAGCTTGGAAACAGCCTGTCTGGGTGTTGTAACACACATACAGTACCAAGGAAGACTTAGTTATTTTCAATAAAAATACCAAACTACACCCCACATATAAAATGAAACAGCCAATTTCTCTGATTGATGAAATGTGAGTACAGAGGCCCTAGGCCTACACGTCAATCAGCTCACATTCTGAACATACACTTGCAAGGCATACAGCAAAGAGCTGCACCTACTGTATATGGAGGTGTGATATTGCTTCGCCATTTTTTGTTAGACACCTGCGTTCAAGATTAGCCACATAATGTGATCCTGAAATGCTATGATTTTACTGAAATCCACGTCATCATCCATGTCACTATTCTAGTTCGGAAGATACATTGTTGGTCATTTCCTTGAGATGAGGGGTGTTTGAACACTATTGCCAATACCCCAGAGTGCTTGTGTGGAAAATCCCTTTTGGATACATCTCCATTAAGTGCACAGCCCCACGGGCTGCAGTCTCAAATGAAAGATGGTCCCACAAGGAACAGACAAACACCGTCAAATGAGCACAATGATATGCTTCTTTTGACTGCTACTCTCCAATAAGGAGCATTCATCAGGCAGAACCAACAGTTTGGGATTTGTGATTGGAAGTGGCCTGGCCACTCCATCTTATACACGCCACTGGTCTGGACTCGCAGAGATGAACCGCTGAACCAGGCGCTTCCAGCTCTCCTCCACATCTTTAAAATAATAACGGTAAATAACGAGTGGATGGGACCTGAAATCAAGCAGCCACATCACAATTTCAGTGAGGCAGTGAGGCATTCCAAACCGGCGTCCAATTTAGATTGGATGCAGGTTTGAACGTGGGAGGAGAGGACCCACAGGGGCCCACATGCACTACCAAAAACAAAACAGATGTTGGTGGTGTGTGTGTGTGTGTGTGTGTGTGTGTGTGTGTGTGTGTGTGTGTGTGTGTGTGTGTGTGTGTGTGTGTGTGTGTGTGTGTGTGTGTGTGTGTGTGTGTGTGTGTGTGTGTGTGTGTGTGTGTGTGTGTGTGTGTGTGCGTGCGTGTGTGTGTGTGTGTCTGTTAGTAGCATGGGCAAAGGGAGAGGAGGTGGTAGGTACAACCTAACCTTTGGAAGGAACCAATCCAACATTGTGATGGCCTTTCTTGTGTCTGACACGCATGGAGTCACCCCTGGAATCAGATGGCATTCAAACTCTGATTCCCCATCACCACGCTTCCTGCTCACCGTTATTCCGATCGTAGTTGGGTGTACAGTTCACAATTATTCTCGTGATAAAGGAGGTGAAAAAGATGGATGGATGGATGCTAATGTTTTACCATCCCGGAAAAGGAGCTGGGACGGTATGCTCCTGTAGCCTACGTGTAATAAGTATGACTGATGGCGATAGCCAGTCTGTTGAATTACATTTACATATAGATTTACTTCACATTTAACATGTAATAATGGCATAGGCCTGAAGGTCCATAGTCACACACGCACACACAGCGACACACACACACACACACACACACACACACACACACACACACACACACACACACACACACACACACACACACACACACACACACACACACACACACACACACACACATTTCGTGTTCTGACATTTTATAGTGCATATTTTCTATCTATTGTTCGTGAAAAATGTTACCATCTGAGTGGCAATAGTCTTCTTTGTGGGAATAATTGATGAGAATAAAAAAAAGAAACATCCCATTGCACCTGTATAATTCATGTTGTCACTTCACAGACTCTTAATACGTTTTGAGTTCAAATTCAAACAGTGTTAGTGGGAGAATCTTTTTTATACATATTCTAAAGGTGTCCGTATTTATTTTCTGATAGTTGCAGTGTTTGTCCATAGTTGTGATAGGTACAACCTAACCTTTGGAAGGAACCAATCCGACATTGTACTTCTGTCTGGCTTTTCTTGTGTCTGACACGCATGGAGTCACCCCTGGAATCAGATGGCATTCAAACTCTGATTCCCCATCACCACGCTTCCTGCTCACCGTTATTCAGATGGTAGTTGGGTGTACAGTTCACAATTATTCTCGTGATAATAAGTTAATAAGTTTTGAGTTCACATTCAAACAGTGTAGTGGGAGAATCTAGACATTTTCTGATAGTTGTGTTAGCCAGCCAGTGTTTGTCCATAGTTGTGTAGATATATTAGAATGCCAATCTGTTGATCTATATACTTGTATGTGGCCCATAGAGTGTTAACCTTACTCCTGTTGCTGCCATTCAGCAACTGTTCCAATGTTTATTTCCACACTATTGGTTCAGCAATATACTGTCACTTATACTGTCACTGAGCCTGATCACGTTTACCTCCATTTAGGGAGAGCCGCATCTATCTATCGATGTGTATAAGAGGTGTTCAAGATGACACTTCAGGAGTCTTCTGCCCGAGGGGCTGTACCTACCAGCCCAGGCCAGCAGTATGATCTGCTGGCCTCATGAAATTGCCAACAACCATTTCACCCTGACTGGATATTGATATTTTCCATAATAGTTAACAGGAAATAAACTTGCATAGCCAAGCTGTTCCCTATGGCCTTCATCTAGTGTTGTAGTCGAGTCCACCTAAAGCGAGTCAAGACCAAGTCCGAGGAGGGGGGGAGGGGGAGTCCAAGTCAAGACCGAGTGTGGGAGGGGGTCGAGTCCAGGGTTTGAGACCGACGAGAGGAACAGGCAGACGCGTCAGCTACACTTTGTTACTTAACAAGAACCCCTGCACCAGATAGCTCTCTTATAATGTTAATGTGAATATATCAACTTCAAAGAACTTTATTTTTCCTTTCGGAAACTTCTTTTGTGCAGTGGTAAAGACAACAGAGATCACAGTACACACAAACACAGTTACTATATAAAAGATCATAAAAACGACTTTTAAGAGGAACTAACATAATATATTTAAAATCTAACATTTAAAAGTACTAATGATTAAAATCTAAATATTTACTGCAACCTATGCGTTCACTATATAGTCCATCAGGTGGAAAGGGGGGGTGGGGGGGTTCAGCCTAGGTGTTCAAGAGTCAGATGGAGGTGGGCACAAAGCTAGCTGAGCCCCTTTTAGTGAGTTTTGATGCTCTGTATCGCCGGCCTGAGGGCATTCGTTCGTAGTGGTTATGGAGGGTGTGTGTGTTGTCCTCAACTATTTGAGAGGCCTTCTTTATTGTCCGTTTTTTATGGATGCTGCTGAGTGACTCCTGGTCCCTCCCAATGATCTTGCCGCTGATCCTAACCACCCTGTCGAGAGGGTTCCGGTTGATGGCACGCATCACACCAAACCATGATGTGATGTTGAAGGTCATTATGGATTCTACAAAGGACTTGTAGAAGGCCTGCAGGATCGATGGTCGGACCTGAAGCTTCCTCATCTTCCTGAGGAAGAACAGCCTTTGTTGACACTTGGAGTGAATGTTCTCCGCGTTGGTCTTGAATGTGAGCTTATGGTCGATGGTGGTGCCGAGGTATTTGTACTCTTCGACACGTTCTATTGCCTGGCTATTTATCTCTAGGGCCGGAGGTGGAGTGGGCGGGCCCTGCCTAAAGTCCACCAGCAGCTCCTTAGTTTTGCTGGGGTTTAGGTCCAGGAAGTTGTTATTGCACCACTCAGCAAAATAGTCCAACCACAATGATGCGGTTATTGGTGTTGGTGGTATCGACAATAACCGTGTCATCTGAATATTTGATGAATAGCATGTCGGGTCTGGGCTGCTGCAGTCATCTGTGTACAGGGTGAACAGGACTGGTGAGATGACAGATCCTTGTGGTGGACACAGTCCTGTTAGAGCTGTAGTTGCCATTGAATCTGACAGTCTGGTGTCTGTCTGTGAGGAAAGACAGAATGAGCAGTATGAGGTGCAGGGAGTTGACATTCATCCGGAGGAGTTTCTATCCCATCAGGTGAGGCTGCACTGTGTTAAATGCACTGGAGAAGTATATGGGTATAATACATTTATTTAATTGGATTGTATAGTGAGTCGTGAATCGAGTGGACTCGGTGGGGGAGGAGTCCTGAGTCCCTTGGTCAGAGACTGAGTCAAGACCGTGAGTCAAATAGGCCTGTGTGTGAAAGCTGTAGAATACTTCCAAGCTAGTCAGTTAACACATACGATCATGAGACCATCAGCTGACTATGGTGAGCTAAAGCTTTGAAGTCCTCTCATCAAGTTGCATGAAGGCCTTAAAACAGTAGTGAAGGTAATATCCCTAGAATAGCTTTGATATTACATATCCATTTAATTAAACTAGAGCGGTACCCATTGGGCACTGGCCTACTTGGAACGATGCAAGTTGGAAATGAATGCCCCACCCAGTTAGTATTATATTTGCGCAAGCAGAGCACGCAAGTATTGTGGTCGGCTGGACCAAAAGTGGTATACGTATGTAAGGTATGCATACCTAATTGGCTGTTGATGGTGACATAATTAAGATATGTTTCAATGTTGGGGTGGGTAAAAGGTAAAACGTATGTATGTAATCTATGTATACATGTATGTATGTCGGTAAGAATAGTGGTCCCTTATTGGCTGTTGATGGCGACATTAGGTACGCTTCAAGGTAGGTATAAGGTCAATAACAGGTCTAAAGGATTTAGAACAGCAGTTGTAATAGACATTAGTTAGTAACAGTACTTGCGCGCTCTGCTTGCGCACAAGTAGGCCATGTATTGTGTGCAACGCGCAAGTTGGCACCTCGACAGAGTGCATTTCTAGTTATGTCTGTGTCCCTGTTATGCCCATATATGGAGTTATTTGTCAGGCATGCCCAAATATATAGAGTCTATGCAGATGTCAGAACATCATTGTGATGTCAGAACAGGCCAGCTCATAATTATGGGCTCATAATTATGGGCTAATTTGGGCACTGTCTAGACTCTAGAGCCAGGGCAGGGGGCCCTGTCTAGAGCCAGGGCAGGGGGCCCTGTCCAGAGCCCAGGCAGAGGCTTTTGTGCTGGTTCTGGACAACAGTGTATCCCACCGACTCAATGCAGAGCACTGTACCACCTTTATTCAAATAGTTTAATTTGTATTGGAGTGTGAAGCTTGAACAATAGGTTAATTGTGGACTAGTGCTCAGCGCAATGTACACCCTCATTGGGTCATGTTTTTAATTTGCCTTTATCAAATGATATAGAGAGATGGTAGGGTAGTGCCCAAGCCCTGTTAGCCATGCAGCCTATATGATCTGTGGTGCGCTTGCTATATATATATAATATATATATATGCGCATATATGGCACATCTCTCTCATGTTTAGGAAATTGTCACGAAATTGTCACGGCCCCAAATAACTTTGGGGCAGACCCGTCTAGAGTTTAAATGGACAGGTATCAGTCAAAAGGGAGACATCGAGGAAGGATGGATGGGGAAGGATCAACATATTATGGTTCTCCATATATGGGATTAATTGCGACAGCACAATATGATCCCTGATTTACTATCATCCCTGATGATGTCATAGTGATGTCGAGACCTGGGAACAATATAGCCTAGTATGGGGGCTATGGGCTTTCCCCATGTATGGGGATTTTACTATCATCCCTGATGTCAGTGATGTCACAAACCCTGGGCACAATATATCACGTGACGTGACAAATAGAGTGACAAAATTTTAAACTTTTATTCAAGTACATTTTTACTTTTAGCCTACTTTTTTTGGCCAGCATTCAGCAGTAGTTCTGCTTTGAAGCTTTGAACCAGGCTCTGCTTTGAACAACACACTGTGATACTTTACGGTCGGCCAACCCATTTTGCGACGGCAAGCCCGGAAGCTGTTGTCCAGGATCTCCTGCCTCTTTACCAAACCACCAACTCTGAAATCTGTGTACATTACACTTCATGTAAAGGTGAGTTTATTCATATCAGTGCTGAATATGAGACGTGAGCAACGTGGACCCGCTGTTGTGCGTCAAACACCAACGCCTGGCGTTCGCATCATCTGTGTTTAGGATGACATTGTTTCTTTGTTTACAAATATCCGGCTGCTTTGCCTATAAACACGTGGATAGATATGAGGAACACATGTTAGCCGAGAAGGACCATGTCTGTATTTATAATATTACTCACTCTGATTGGGACAGTGGGTGTATGGTCCGTTGTTCCAATGTGCCCTAGTTTTGTTGAAAGCTGACGCTCGAGGTGAAAGTTTGTGCAATGTCTGCAACATGCAGTCTGCAAGCTAGTTAGCTTGTAGCTAACACTAACCAGGCTATTAGAAAGCAATATGACAGAAGAAATAACATGCTGGTAGACCGTGAATGTTGTTTATTCATTTTGGTGTAACTTTTAGTCATGCTTGTCATGAGTGTTATCATTTCAGTCAGGCTGTCTATTTATTTACGTTCTGTAGGCTATAATATGTCATCCTGCTGTAATGGTTAATCCACATTGTTATGAGTAGTCTGCACCACACAAATATCCCTGTACAATGTTTTTATTTTTTATTGATTGAACGCTTTATTAACAGTTTGCAATGACAGGCACGGGGCAGTACAGTACAGTACAGTACAGCACAGCAATTGTTTCCATTGGGGTCCTCATGTACTCTTGTAGACCACATGTCCATGACCTCCCCTTGTATGAGGGGCTGGAACACTGTCATTAAAACTGGGTACAATGTATGTACACGTCCCAGCAATTTCTTCCTCTTTGACCAGAGAGGCAAGCAGGCAGATAGACAGACAGACAGACCCACGCAGAGGGCTAAGACGCCTTTGTCCTTATTCCCTTGTGGACTGCTTGTGACTGCCCAGAATAGCGTTTTCCATGGGGTCTCTGTGGTCTGGGAGCCAATCATCTCCAACCATCATGGCACAGACATGTAGGGATAGTTAGGGCAATGGGCTGTGGTGGCACTGTGTGTGTGTGTGTGTGTGTGTGTGTGTGTGTGTGTGTGTGCACATGTGTTTAACTTTTAAGTGAGGGGTATATTTTATGTACTGTAGGTGATGTAGCCCATTTGAGATTTATCAAATAAATTAAGCCCGAGTTAAACGACGCAGATGTCGTGCATTGAACATTCCCAATCTTCAAGATCACAATCTCACAATCACTACGGACACAGGGGAGAAGTCCCCCGAGTCCCCTCAAGGAGTTCTCACTTGTTCTTCCTTGTGTTCAAGTCTATCGGTCCAACTACTTCCTTGCCCACATTTGCAACTATATCTAAACCAAACCTTAACCCTGACCGTAACCTCACAAAACTATGCATTAACCTATGCCTCCGGGGGCCTCCTTTTCTGGCAGAAAGCCCTCAGGATACTTCTTCTCCGCACTGTTAATCTTCGGTTTTCAATGCACACGGTATGCAACCAATTATAAATCATGGGTTACAGATTCATAACTGCATTGTCTTATGTCCATATAGCAAGTCAGTATAAGAATTTAAGCAATGTCATCAGTAGAGATGTATACCGATAGTTGGTATCGGTACTCGATCATGTTCTCTCTCGCATTGAGACAGACAGAGAGAGAGCGGGCTTTGGGCAGCACAACTCACTATAAAAAAGACCAAGCGAGATGATATTGGAGTGTCTGGAGTGAATGAGGAGATTTTATAGGCTGAAGGAACAGTTCTGCTAATCCCTGAATCCCTGTGAGTATTAATGATATATTGATGATGGGGAAAAAAGAGTGGTAGAACAGTGGATTTGGCAATTGGCACTCAGTTACCATTACAAACAACAGCTCTTAAAGCTAGTTAATTGTCAGCATTATCTTAGCCAGGGCTCTCCTACAGCTCAGTGAGCTTACATGCGTGCTCCTGGTACATCGTGATTCGTAGCCTATTTTGAGAGAGGCGCCTTCTAGAAACACCCTCTTTGGGTGCTCTATTAGCTTGTTCAAATCCAGGGTAGAAGAGGCAAGTTACATAGTGCAGGCAGCTTCAAGATGACTATTTCAATAGAATAGAAAGTGAAATATCCAAATGATAGCTGTTTGCTCTCATATCACCTGTCGAGTTGAAATTAGGGGGACTCGATCAGAATAGCTGCACTTCTATTTCTGTTTCACCAGGTTTCAGAAGAAATCAATTTGTTTCCTAATGGTCTGACATTAAGCAAGGCTAGATTGATGGTGACAGTCCCCAAAATTGATTGTGGCTGACATGGCAAATTGGCAATGGATATCAGGTTTATGATGAGCATTTTAATAAAATAAAAAAATCAATTTTTTATCCCATGATTTTGCAACCCATTTTTTCTCCCAGTGTCAATTATCTAATGTATTCCTGGGCGCTACACTTCCTCTGCCAACCTGGTGGGGCAGCGGACTGAACTCATGCTTCCTTCTATGCATGAGGAGTCCAAGCTGCTTCTTTTCACCTGACAGGGGAGAGTTTCCCTGGCCGCAGTGGCCGGATGTAGCGCGTGGAAGGAACACGTTATTCCGACCAGTTCCTTTCGCCTCGCGGCATCAGGCGCCCCGGCTGGCCAGGGGGAGGTAATTTAGAGACCAGGATTACTGCATGTTTTTTGTGAGCGTACGGGTACCTACCCTAGGGGACACGGGGAGAACATGCAAAGTTTGCAAACTCAAACCCAGGACCTTCTAGCTGTGAGGCGACAGCACTACCGACTGGCGACTGTGCCACCTGAGCATTTTAATTTTGACTAATTGTGTCAACATCAGTCACATTGTGTGTCAATAGGAAGAGAGGGAGTTCTGTTATGTAATAGTATCTTTATTTTTGGGCAGTTGTTGGGAACATTAATACCCTAACTTTACTGTACGTTTGTCTCTTGTCTCTTCTAACCTTGCAGAACACCGTGGCTGGCTGAAGTTGCCATACCTCCTTGTGTGTGTGTGAGCGCGTGTGTGTGCGTATGCGAGTACATGCGTGCTTGTGCCCTCGGGGTGTTCCGTGGCAATGTATCAGGGTTACCAGGACTGGAGCGAGTTGGAGGATGAGCTGTACAAGGAGGCGGAGGATTCTGAGGGGTCGGACGTTAACAGTGAGCTCGAGTTCCAGCTCTACAGCCAACTCCACTACTCCTCCATCGCCAGAGAGTTGGGGGACAATGAGGACGGAGAACTGGACGAAGGAACGGAGGAGAAAGGAAAGGACGTTGGGCAGCAACTCGAGGTGATGGAGAAAACCGGAGATGGCGTTGGCGAGCATAACGGCTTGGAGGAAAACCTGCCCGTGTCACATGATGAGGGTGGACAACGGAAACATGCAGAGCTGCGTGAGAAGAAAAGAAAAAAGCAGGTGGTGGTACAGCAAGGTGATGATGAAAGGCGGCGGTTGTCATCATCAGCGTTTAAGGAGGTCATTGTCATCGACTCAAGTCCTGAAGATACAGGTATCACCATCTCAGAGACCGATACAGACGATGGGGTATGCATCCTCAAGGGTCGTACGGCAAACTCAAGACCACTTCAAGCTTCCACTCCATCCCAACGGGTAGGAAGAGACCTTTTTTTATCGATTTGTGCGTGTAACGCATGATTATTCATAACGATTAAATGTCATTAACCACTTGAGCATTATCTATACAAAACCGAATGACGAATAGTGAAAATAGCCCATCTACAAGGTTTTTGATTGTTCCCAAAATAGGGATGTGAAGATTAAGTTTCTCAGATGGGCTATATCCCGACCTGCGTGTAGAAATATTTATTATATATTTTTAGTACATCGATACTGCTGAGCACTGACAAATACCGCCAGAGAAACCAAATTTATTCTCACAGTCACAGCCAAATGCATCATGCTTTGTTGCATTTCACTTCACTTGTTTTTTTGGCAAAAACAACAACTAGGGGTATATTCACTGTCTGCCGGGTACATGTCAGAAGTACAGCCCGCTCAGTCTCAACTTTTCTGAACAACAAACACTTTCACCGTACTCTCAAGGAATGTTCCACAATGTCAAACAATAAGTGAGCAAAAGTATTCTACTTTATAACAAGACTGCAGCAAGCAAATTGAAATGCAGTTTTGTGATGTAGCATCGAGTCCAATTTGAGCAAAGTCAGCAACGGACAGTCAGTCAGACACTCGCCGAGCACTTCTGGTGTTAACTTGTCAGTGTCACTCATGGGATGGATCACTGCACATGCTTCCTTCATACAGTGACAGTATTGATACCTAACACCAGTTTTATTCATGATAACTAGTTATTAGCCGGATGTACTTTGTAAGCCATTATTATATACACACACAGTAGATCATTAATATTGCTAGAAACCACTACTGCTCTTGTCTCTGATGGGCAAGGGCAGTTACCTGGACAGTAGCTGCACTAGCAAGCAGTGACACTCCAGTAATAGGTAGACATATGTTTGTGTGTGATAAGCTCCCGCGAAGCACGATTTATACTTCGATTTGCAACGGTGTCATGCAAAATAGTCGATCTACAAGCTTACAGCACGTTGCATCCGTGAGGCAGTGTGAATTTGTAGATTGGCTATTTTTTGCATGCCCCACCGTCATAACGACACGACAACGGAGCATAAATCAGGCGTTCTGCAATGCTGCTCATAAAAGTTTAGCAGCAGCCAACCATTCTGTATGAACAAACTAGAAAGGCGTGTGCTTGTAGATTAAGATGTCTGCCTTTCTATTGAGAGCATTGTTTATTTGCTCAAAAGTGTGAAACTGTGATCAGTCACTATTAAAGCATTTCCACAAACCTGGAAAATAACTAATCAATATCCATGAAATGGTATATTTTCTTTATGGTTGTTTTTAGATCCTCCAGAAAAGGAAGAGCAGTTCCAGTCTGGAGCCGATTGTGGTTCTGGACTCTGAGGATTCGGCAGCAGAATCTGAATCGAAACCATCTGGATCAGTGTCTGATTCCGAATCAGAGTCGGATGGACTTGAAAACTGGATGATCCTGGGAACCAGGAACCAGGAAGGAGATCAGAGCATCTCGCTCAACTTGGAGGGGAGCATCTCGCTCAACTTGGAGGGAGCTGATACAGGTATGTGTGTTTGTGTGTCTGTCAAAAATAATCAATTCGGCAATGCATCACAATTCGGCCGTGTGGCCATGCAATGCAGCAATATGACATAATCGATAATCAAAGCCTAAATATAATTACCGTATAATACTGTATATAATATTATATTTAACTAGAGCGGTGCCCATGGGGCCTCTACAGCGGTGCCCGTTGGGCACTGGCTTACTTGGAACGATGCAAGTTGGAAATGCATGCCCTACCCAGATATTATGCGTTGGAGCCTCTACAGCGGTGCCCGTTGGGCACTGGCCTACTTGGAACGATGCAAGTTGGAAATGCATGCTCCACCCAGATATTATGTCTGTGTCCCTTTTATGCCCATATATGTAGTTCTTTGTCAGGCATGCCCAAATATGGAGTATATGTAGACGTCAGAACATATATGGACCCTGTGCAGGGGCCTTGTCCAGAGCCCGGGCAGATGCCTTTTTGGGGCGGTTCTGGACAACCGTGGGTCCGACCGACTCGACACCGGCCACTGCACCCCCTGCGCTGGTGTGGAATGCGTGTGTCGAAGTTGAAGTCGTCTGGGCGAACGGTTCTCGAGTTACGGGGATTACACACACAGACAGAGACAGAGCATTTATAGATAGATATATTTCTAAATTTAAAATGCTGTTGTTCAGTATATCTGACTGCTTGTATTTACTGCTGAAATATTTGCCATTTTGTGCTATAATTTAGAAAAATGTGATGAATTGCATTGCATCGTGGAATCAATGTGGAACCTGATGACAGTGCAAATGCACACTTAGTATGTATAGGGTAGTGCAGTCATACGATCTGTGCAACCTTGTCTGTGGTTTGCAGTGGTGAGTGGTGACCGACTGTTGTGTGTTGTATGTGTGCGTTGTTGAGCCATTATGCTGTCTCAGGGTTATGAGCGTTACTGCGAAAATGGGAAGCAAGGAAAGGAATAAGGATATCCTTTTTCTTCCATATTCTGCATTGATAAAGAATGCACGCAGCACACAGTGTACGTTGTGAACAAGTCGTATTGTTGTGTACATACTACATACTGTATGTGTGTATGTTTACATATTTGTATGCTATTAGTATTCCCTACATTAGGTGCTCAATTCTTTACTGCCTTGATGCGTCTTCAAGAATCTTTGTGCATACTTGTGCATGTGCATTGACATGCGTTTGTGTGTGTGTGTGTGTGTGTGCATGCGTGTGTGTGCGTGCAGGGAGAGAGAGAGTGAGTGTGGCTATTTGTGTTTCTAAACCACTGTATTCTAATCAGCATGCATGCATTGCACACACACACACACACACACACACACACACACACACACCAACAGTCGTAACGCTAATGCCAAAAACAAACAAACGGAAAGACAACAACGCAGAGAGGGGGGAGGTTTGTGAGTATTAATCAGAAAAAAATGAATAAAAATGCTCTCTGCAAATCTCTCCAGATCTAAACATTATCTTAACCTGCAGTCTCAGCAACATTTACAGTGTCTCTCTCTCTCTCTCTTTCGCTCTCACTCTCTCAACCTCAGCCCCCCCTACCTAACACCCCCCCCCCCATCCCAATCTTTTATCCTATTTTCTCACTATTGTGCGTGCGCGCTCTCTCTCTGTCTCCCTCTTTCTGTTTCTTGCTCATTTGAATTTCCCTGGGCTGACGTTTCTGCAAGAGTGCTTCTGCTCACACACACACACACACACACACACACACACACACACACACACACACACACACACACACACACACACACACACACACACACACACACAGCGCTAGGGTAAAGGAGGGGTTTGATGTTGGTAGTGAGGCTCAAGGTTTGGCCTGGCTTTGGGAGGAAAGAAGGATTTTGGATCTCTCTCTATCTCTCGTCTGGCCTCTGTGATCTTTGGAGCTTGACCTCATGTCTGCACACGGACGGGGGCCGCGTGGGGTGGTAGGGGTCTTAAAAAGAGGGAGGTGGTGTTGCATAGAAGAAAGCAGGGGCTAAAGGCGAGGACGTTTTTTTTAGGAGTGGTGTAGGTTTTGGGTTCCTTCCTGTCTTTCCTCTCCTCGCCCTGTCGTGTGTTAAATTATGCTTGAAAATGAGGTTAGAAGACTGGCTTCTACTGGGGATCAGTCCTGTACGGCTTCTATGTATTTACATCAGCAAATCGTCGCTGACGGGTGTAAAAATGTAATGCCCAAACCCGTTAATTTTAATGGAAATCTAACAAGCAAAATGTGTTTCAATGGATGTAAGGGAGTTCTAAGATTTAGTCACAGGCTCTGTTACATCATTTCATTGCTTAATCACTTTCAACCTGGAATTCTAATTTCAGGCTACTGCTATAGTATAGAGTAGAGTAGACTATAGACCCTTTTCACATACATTTTGAAGAATGGTAAACTGGTGAAGGCCCCATGATCCCCATCGTACATTTTGGTGTGTGCTTTTCATTTTGGTCCGGCTGGCATGGAGCGTAGCAGTACAGTACAGTACTGTACAGTACAGAGGATCTGTACATGCTGGCACACAGCGACACCCACAATTAATGTTATTACCTTCAGCTGCTTTTACCCGTCAAAATGTCTGCGATGATTTAAAAGGGTCTACTGCCAGGGGGGGTACTGGATGAAACGCAGTCTCACACACGTTGCTAAAACATACCATTGTGTGTGTGTGCAAGCGCAGTAACAGGTTTACACTGCCAGTGACTAATAGCATTTGTATGCCTAAAGCCCATCTCAGCATCACCATCAAATCACATTCACTACACTCAGTCTGTGAAGAGCTCTCTCTCTCACCTACAGAAATTGAATCCTGTCTTACTCCTCTCTCTTTCTCTCTCTCTCTCTCTCTCTCTCTCTCTCTCTCTCTCTCTCACACACACACACACACACACACACACACACACACACACACACACACACACACACACACACACACACACACACACACACACACACACACACACACACTTTTACAGTCTAATCTTTATCTTACGCTCTTATACAGGCTTTTATCTGACAACATGGACACACACACACACACACACACACACACACACACACACACACACACACACACACACACGCAGACAGAGTGCCTATAAGGGGCATCTGTTGGCAGGAGGAGGGTGTGGATGGTTGACGGTAAAGAAAGGAGAAACGGAACAAGAAGAAGCTAGATTAAAAAAAAACAACAGCAATAGAAAGAGTAGAGCCGCCTGTCTGTCCTGCAGCATCAGCCAGACGGAACAGCAGAGAAAAATAAGGGCTTTCCAAAAACCAGCTCAGTGCCTCTCTCTCACCCGCCGCGATGGTGTGTGTACTGTGTGTGTGTGTGTGTGTGTGTGTGCGTGCATCCCCAAGTGAATGAGCTTGGGGGGCGGCAGGGAAGTGCTCAAGCTAAACTTGAATCATATTAGTTAAACCTCGCTTGGTGGTCACACACGTTTTTCTTTTTTTCGTTGCCCCCCCCCCCCAGCCACCCCTCCTCTTCACCTCCACCACTCTCTCCTTTTTTTGTCCCCTCTGTCTTGGTCAGCGCACACCAAACTTTGTTTGAGGCTTAGAGAGTCCACACCGGCTTGCTGATGGGGTGGCCGATCGTATCACTGTATATAGCCAGAGTTGTGTGTGTGTGTGTGTGTGTGTGTGTGTGTGTCTGTTTGTGCACCACAAGTAAGTCTGGTGACTGAGACGGTGTGTGTGTGTGTATCCTAAGGTTAACCTCTTCCAGAGCAGAAGAAGGTAAGTTCTCGTCTCTTCCACACTTAATACACAACTTCTTTCTTCAGTGATCATACAGTCTATAGTTAATAGTATTAAATGGTGAAGCCTGACCTCTTCCTTTTTGAAAATGTCGTATATATAATATATATATATATATATATATATATATATATATATATATAGTGACGACAGTTACAGACGTATGTTCCGTTTACATGTGCTGTGTTCATCAGCAAAGCTTAGAGGAGGGTGGTTGGCCTAAACGTGGACGTGGATGCTGAGACTGCAGTAGGCCTTTGTGGTTTATGATGCTTGTTGCAGCCCATCTTTCCATCAGACGGATGGAAAGCTGGGCTAAGGATGGAGTTTGGACTATAGCGGAATAAGGTAGTGGAATAAAGGTGCGTGTGCGTGCGTGCATGCGCGTGCGTGTCTGTAGGTGTGTGTGTGTGTGTGTGTGTGTTCAGGGCATTGGAATGGTACGATGAGATTACAATGGTATGTAGTGTGTGGGCGGGCAGGCAGGAGGGGGGCATGGATAGGATCAGCTCTTATCGGGGCTGCCCAGTGCCACACGAGGTGTAACGCCACACCCACACTGCCACACACAACGTGTTTGAACAGACACACACACACACACACACACACACACACACATGCGCACGCACGGCATAAAAATCTGTGCCATAGCTTGAGTTGTATTACTATCTCCCGTTTCTCTATAGGGTATGCAAATTATGTTGGTCTACTGTGCAGAGCCAAAAATATCCCAATAAATAGATGTAAATGTACTAGAAATATGCAGTGCCTTTTACCCAAACTAACATTTTTGACACTGGCAAAAACAGTCATTTAAGATATATTTCTTAATTTGGTAAATGAAGCACCAGCTTCCTCCTTCCATAGTGTGAAGGGTACTTGAAGTCATTTGTCTCCATTACTAATCATCTTACTAAGGTGCTTGTTCCTCTTAGTATTTCCTCTGACTTCCATCATCACAGATGATATATTTGAGTTTAGTAGTTGTATTTAACTATTTTACCATCAATATGCTATGTTTGATCAACTCTGAATTATAGTTAATTGACAGTTCTGACCTGAGAAAGCATATGATCCAATCAGAGCGTGTTCATCTTTTTAGAATTAGCAATTATTTGAGATGTATCTCATATTTGGTTTTAGAACTGCCTTATTGGTTGTCACTGTTGCTGCGAATCACTTTGTTTCTGGTTTCAATGGCTTTGATGGTCAGCTTCAATGAATCGATGCTTCTGCCGTGTAATTAAGTTTCTCATTCTTTGGTCAGGTGTTTCGCGACGTTGCTAGGCAGATCTACGACTGGCCACCTCACGCTCTAACTGCTGATTTGCACTCTAGTTTTCTCAGACCCCATGTGTAGACTGTTGGAAAAGGACAGAACCAAAGAATATTTAAAGTCTGTTAAGTAAAAGATCAGAAGGAAATGTGCAGTGGGAATTCACAGCATAACAAGAAAAGAATATTTAAAATTAGTGCTTTTGTGTAAATGGAAAGAAATATGGATGACTGGACAGAGACAGCGGGACAGAAGAGCAGAGAGCGAGAGGGAGGGAAAGGGAGAGAGAGATGAGAGTATGTAAGCTAAACCAGAAGAGACAGGCCTGGAAAAGGATCATCCATGGTGTTACTGGTGGTCCCCCGGCAGAGATTTCAGCATAGTTCTTCTAACAGAGTTACTTATCCATCATTTATATCAAATGCGTCTCCAACCATTGCATCCCCCCCTCCCACAGAAACCTGTGTGTCCGACTGTCAAATCCGATTGTAGTTGATGATACCTTTTACTAAAAATCAATTCACGGTGTGGGTGTGTGTAGAAACACAGCCCCACCGATGTGGCTTTGGCTCCATGTTGCATCATTCAATGACTCATATTGCTAGCTATTGTTTCTGCTATTGTTAAAGATTTAAGTCATGTACAGAAGGATTCTGTGGTGTGGTGTGTTACCCCAGGGTTGTGATTTTAAAGGGGCGGCTGGGACATATCATATGTGGTATACTATAAACAAAACAAGGGAGAAATGGTCCAAATTGTTGGTTCTATGGACAGCGCTTAAAATGAAACGTATTCTATTGTGGTCTCTCAGTACCACATTATTAACATCCCTATTGTATACAGTATATAAAAAAGATCTGTGTAGTGTGAAAGCTTTCTTAAGTATTTAATAATCTGATATTATTGTTATCAGAGACGTGGAGAGGATATAACCCTCCTAAAATCTATATTAAAATTATTTAAGAAAATGTATAACATTTTCTGTCTGGAAACAAAACAAAAATAGTCCCTGCAAACATCTGTTGTTGCTGCTGCAGGTGCTCATTTGTATTAACGTGGGTGGTTTATTTTAATAGAATGGGTGCGCTAGGTATTTAAATATAAACTACTGGAAAAACATTTCCGCACACACACACACACACACACACACGCACACGCACACGCACACGCACACACGCACACACACAGAGAGACTACACATCTCTACCTGTCACCGTTCAAACAATGTCCTCTCAGTCCACAGCTAGCACAGTAATTTAACAGTATTATTCCATTTTAGGCCATGGTATTATTGTTGATGTATAAACTTGGTCCACACTGCAGTGGAACAGTAAAGCATTATGTATCCCATAATCTGGTCCGCATGGTCAGATGAAATCGGACGACGACGTTAGAAATACTTGGGAAGGTTTGACGTGAGATGGACGGTTGAGTGTTTGGCGGTGGCAAGATGAAAGACAAAACGTGAGATACACAGAGAGAGAGGGACAGGCGGACCGTTTCATCATGGCTGAGGTGAGCCCAACGACCGTGCCTGCACTCACTGGAACAAAGCTTCATCATAGGGTAGTTCTGAACAGGAATGGTTTCAACCTTTTGAAATGAAATACCACACACAGCAAGGCGGAGTTTCGATGTTGAACTGTGATTATTATTGTTATTTCTTTAATTCAGACTTCTCTGCGATCGATGTGGCTCCAGATTAATCTTTAAATAGTTTTCTTCTTCTTCTTCTAATATTATGTGGACACACCCGTGCACCTTTTGAAGCACCGGTAGCCTGATGGAAGGGGTAATAAACTGGAGACCAGAGGGTCCCCACTGTACTTGAATGCATGCGTGTGTATGTGTAGTTCAACCTTTTATTTAAGCATGATAACCCTCTGAGATCAGGAGTCTCCTTTCAAGGGGAAACCTTCAACACACATTGTGCCCTGAAGCTATAAGGGGAGACACACACACACACACACACACACACACACACATTTGTATTACTATACGTGTGAGGATATCCACATTTTAGGACGGCAGGTTATAGGCCTGCTGTTTTCGGTACACAACGCTGGCACGCAAAACTCCGATCCCAATCCCTAAACCTAACCTCTAAATGCCTAATCCTAACACAAACATTTCATTTTTCATTTCATGAACCGCAAAAAACATCCTCACAATTATCTACAGTATTAATCTAATTCAGTGGTTTTCAACCCTGTTCATATGGAGGGCCATTATTTATTCTGCATTTGAGCCACGCACAACCATTTGAGAGGATTTAGCCCCTCAGACGCAAAACTAAAGAATATTTTGCTATCGTCGGATAAGATTTAGACTTTGTCCACAATTCCATGCTGTATTGATGTTGGTAACTTGGTACCATTAGGAGAGATAACAGGCAAACAATGATCAAAATAACAATGATTTTACATTCTCTAACCTATAATTGTGTGTAGATTTCTTGTAAATTAAATAATACAGATGTTTAACAATAATGTAACTCTTGAGAGTGTAAAATGAAACCAAAATGTTCCATTTGGTTTCATTTCACGCTCTCAAGAGTTAACGATATTATAAGGGTCCATTTGGTTACCATCTCTGCATCATTTAGCTGGAGAGTTGGTTGAATACCACTGCTCTAATTCTACTATTAGAGCAGTGGTTAGGCCTTCACAAGTATAATAATACACGTACACACACATGCTCACGCGGACTCAAGCGTTGTTGCATGATTAAATTAAATGTCCAAGGCCCAATACAGCAGTGTCATATTGTATAACGTCTCATTTAACAGTATAGCAGGAGAGACATGTTGGACAATGGATAATGAATAACATAATATGACACTTCACAATGTCAATGGACGTGCACTTATCTCCTCGTGGGCTCCGCTGTACCACATTGTGCGTACGGACATAGACTCTGTGCCATTGCTTTTTACTGCTCGTCCTCTTTCCCCAAAACATGGAGGCTGTGTGAAGAGGTGCTGATGAGAGGAAGAAAGGAAGGCGTGAAGGAAATGAGTTGGGGAAGGGAAAGGGGAAAAAACTAAACGTCAATTACAATTACCAATAATAATCATTATAATTAAGCAGTCACTTAATGGAAAATCAAATTATTGTGGGTGACTGTGGGGGAGAGGGACGTCTCACGGGACTGTATTAATTTCTGTTCTTTTATTTGGCCGCTGAACTTTCTCTTATTGTCTTTCCTTTTTTGGAAAAGTGTGTGTGTGTGTGTGTGTGTGTGTGTGTGTGTGTGTGTGTG
This sequence comes from Protomyctophum bolini, assembly GCF_963924005.1. NCBI lineage: Eukaryota > Metazoa > Chordata > Actinopteri > Myctophiformes > Myctophidae > Protomyctophum > Protomyctophum bolini. The sequence goes on from NC_137864.1 coordinate 14,161,248, forward strand.
TGTGTGTGTGTGTGTGTGTGTGGGGGGAGGGGTGTTAAGAGGGCTTTATTAACTGATAGCCTAGGGTTGTGATATTTTAGGGGGGTGAGGGGGGGTGTGGGGGGTAGGAGGAATAGCTATTAATATTAATATGTTTTGGGCATGAGGGGGGGGGGGGGCTGGGGTTGTGAAGCAGGGCAAAAAGCAGTCATGGATCCGATCCACAATACCCCACCACACACACACACACACACACACACACACACACACACACACACACACACACACACCTCTACCTTTTTTCTTTTACTGTTTCATTCGTTTCATTCTATCTTTTCTTTCTCCATGACTCTTCTTTGCCTCTTCTTGACTGGAGGCGCATAGAGAAGTAGAGGTTGTTTTCAAAGCGTTGAGTTCAGTTTAACAGTCAATATGGCAAGGGGAGTCCAGCCCCCCCCCCACCCCACCCCCACACACACAGTCTCTGGTACAGTTGCTCGGTATGCAAAGGGTCTGCCTAATAATAGCGTGGCCATGTTTTTCAGAAGGTCCCAGAGGGTTGCAATGTGTGCAATTCTTGCCAATACGCCACGTGTGTGTGTGTGTGTGTGTGTGTGTGTGTGTGTGTGTGTGTGTGTGTGGTTAGTAGTTTCCTCTCCAGAGAGGCCTAGCAGTGTGTATGTGGCCATTCTGAGACTTTCCTGCCCATGTCTCTTAATTAAGGAGATCCAGACAGAGAGCAGCTGGGCTGGGTCTGGCCTAGCTGGCACTCACCGTTCCTTCCATCCATCCATAAATCCATCCATCCACCCATAATCCATCCATCCTTCCCTTTTCTCCACTCACCCTTTCCAAGGATGACACTTTCCTGTCATCCTTCGCCTCCCGTTATGCATGCATTTCATTGCGTACCCGTTTCTTGACTTGGTGGGATGGCAATGTCCTCCCCTCTGTCCCCCCATGTTGAGTTTTCTAGCCCCTCTGCGAAAGCTTTGAATATTTGAAACAGTGAGGCATTGGCGTGATCAATAGCGCTAGGATTTGCACAGTGTCACGAGAGATAATTCATTAATTGGTACAATCTCTCTGTGGATTTATTTATCTTTTTAAAGTGCGGAGGTTGATTTTGGAAATCTGTGTCCATGAGCAATCTCCACCTTCCTTCCCCATAAGCCTCCTAGCTTCACCGCTTCCACCATCCCACCGTTCTCGTTGCCCCCATCCTCCGCTCCCAGACTCCATCCATTCCTCCATCCACCAAGAGAAATCCCTGGTTACGTAGCTGTTGCTATGCCAGTGTCGCAGAGACAGATTTGAAACTATAGGCTTGCCTCTGTGTTTACCGTGTCTGTATCAATGTATTGGTGAGGTCGCCAAATTAAGTGTTATATTATGTGGTCCTGCATATTTTATATTCTGATGTGCACCACTTAGACCTATTTAATAACGGATGAGTACATTTGTTCTGTGCGATCAATGGCTTACCATTGGCATAGTAGCTGTGCATTGAATTGTGTTTCATTCATTGAATGAAGTATTTGCTCAGGTGTGTGTGTGTGTGTGTGTGTGCGTGTGCGTGAGCGTGCTCGTACATGTGCGTGTGCATGCGCATTAGCACACCTTGGCTATCCCTTTATCCGGGGATTATGGTTAAATGGAATGCTGAGATTCTGGCGGGGAGCAGCCGATAAAGCTGAAGTCGGCGTTCGGAGAGAAAATTAATTATTGAGGATAAAATCAGAGCCAGGGAGATATAAGTTACTGAGTCGTTGGGGAGTTTAGTCATTGATATTTCAGCACAGGCTTGTAGACACCATGCAGAGTTCATCGACACCCTTAAAGGCTCTCTGTGTGTGTGCGTGTGTGCGTGCGTGTGCGCACGTGCATGCATGCATGCTCTGTGCACAAAGTATTGGTTATTATGCCAAGGGTTCTCAAACTAAAATATATAACATTTGGTCTCTTTGCTGTTTTGTATTTTTTTGGTCTGAAGACTGTTAGCTGGAAAGGCCCTCCAAAAGACCTCTATAGTCCCGAGGTCTTCCTCTACAGAGAGCCACTACTTTACACTGTATAGGAGCTGCTTTTTTGGATGGTCATGATGTTGTGTTTATTTCAAATGGTGAAAGGAAAATATTTTCGATCTCGGATCAGTCAAGTTGTGTGAATATGCTCTTGTATTGGGCTGCATTTACAGCAGAAAGTGACAAAAAGAAAGTGACAAATATTTGTCACTTTCAAATAAACTGAATGGACGAAAGCTAAGGATAATGAAAGGCACACCTTTCAGTGTAAGAACATACAGTATTTGACTATGCCATTGCTAGGTGTAACTCAGTTAAGGCCTATTCATAGTCTGGATTTCCGGTGGTGAGGTGACCACCGCTCCGGTGGTGAGCTGACCACCGGAGCTGAAATAACGTTGAGCGGTGGTGAGTAAAACAGAGAGAAGGGCTGGAGCGGTGGCGGTGGTTTGCTCTTCACCGCGGCTCGTGACGTCATGTTGTAGTTCGGTGGTCACCTAACCACCGTAAATCCAGACTATGTATGAGCCTTTAGTTGGTTTGCTTCTTGGAACAACTGGCAGAAGTATCTCGCAGAAGTGGAACCGCAATCGGAAGTATTGTCGCACAGCTGGTTTGTGAATTTCTGTATTGTACCACACAGGAGGACATTATATGAAAGGATATTACATGAACATTAAAACGCCAAAGGAGTTTTATTCTTACGGCATGCTTTTCTCAAGAATTCTCTGGATCAAAATGCTTTGTACTAGTGCAGTGCTAGGTGGTTTTGCATTTAATCTTTTGACATATTTGATGATCATGAATGTAAATGTTCTTCTCGCGTGTCGTATTATATTGCTTTTACTGCCATACTGGATAAGTAGGTTATTACCGAGCAAGCCTGGTCGCACCAGAACATGTAACCTATATTCTCACACTCTAGCCTTGTGGATTAAGTAGGTGGATTAAAGTGCGAGTCATCGAAAAGTTTCCTGGAAGGTGTTAAAATTAAACCTGCGGTGTGCAGTACTTGTGCAGCGCATTGATTCCTTGTGTTGTTGTATAAGCTTGCATCATTTTACTTTGATACTTGGATTTTAGGAAAATCCCTCACAACAAAGTGAAATTCTCAGCTAGTATTTGAGATTGTAACAACTCAAATAAAAATGTGTTCATAAAAAAGTAAATAAAAAAAGTCATTTTTTAAAACAAAGCAATACTGCCTCATCAAAGTTGATATTGTGTCTTTATATATTGTCAATTACTTGCATGAGAGTGGGCGAGGTTGTGGAGTTAGCTGTTTTAGCAGACAGTTTGAGGGTCCAATGGAGTTGTCAGAAGCACTTTTTAATAATTGTAATTGGTTCAGTGTTTTTTTGTAACCAACACACCGATATAAAGGATGTTCAATAGCATTGATTCATGGAAAACAAAAAATCTAAAACCTGAAAAATGTAGTTCTGCTGGACAGCGACAATATGCTAACATATTATAGCTTACTGATTAACTACTTTCAA
>NC_137864.1:14167249-14268170 GCF_963924005.1 Protomyctophum bolini
AGGCAGAACCCCTGCCATCTGTCTATCCCCCCTTTTCCCGTTCTTCCTCTTCTCTCCATCACACCCTCCTCTCTCTCTCTTCTCCTGTCTGATCTCCTTCTAGAACTACTGCCCCCCGCCCCTCCCCCCCACTGCCCCCCACTCACCCTCTGTTTTCTGTTTGTCTGGGCTGATACTTCCCCACCTTTTATCCACCAATGGAATTCAGAAGGATCTGGAGGGGAATATGCAGTATATTCCAGGAGGAAGTGGAGGGGAATTCCAGAGCCCAGTGGCCCCACATGCCAAAGTAAAGTTCCATTAAACGTACAGTATATATTAACAGCAGGGTATTTTCTTCTTCTTCTTCTGCATGACCTGACTGTTACAGTCTGGTACACAGTGAAATCCTTCTGTTCATTTAACTTCAAATGGACCCGTTAATTGTTGTGTGATTTAGCTGTGACATCACGGAGCAAGTGAGTTAGAGGGGCTCCTGACTGTGGTGATCAGGGATTCAATGTTAAACTGGGCTTCTATCATCACCGCCATGTCACGACATGTTAATTAACCTGAGTTTTCCTCTTGACACCCTTTGTGTGTGTGTCCCCCCCAGTTTTGTGCATTTTTGTGTTTGTGTCTCAAATGTTCCCCTTTTCTTCTGCTTCACTCTGCTTAAAAAAGTATTGTTTTAGGAGCCTCCTCTCCTGAATCTCCTACTCTTTCCACTCTGCCATACATAAAGGGCTGCTTGGTGCATTCATAAATTGCATTTGAATGGAGTGATAAAAGAGCCATATTAGGCGTTTCTCTTCTAATCCTCTACTGTGCTTTGTCTGTCCCCTGTACCACAGAGGAGCTGCTCTAATTAAAGACTAATAATTGTATTGTTTTATAAAGCCTATAGAGACCAAGAGATACTGCACTTCAATCATTTGCTTTCTCCACTGTACTCTGCCGTGCTACTGAGGTCTATAATGCTGTGTGTGTGTGTGTGTGTGTGTGTGTGTGTGTGTGTGTGTGTGCGCACGTGCACGCAGTGGTATACAGTAGCAAGAGGAAGAAAAGGCCAAATCTAAATTAAAACTTTTAAGCGCCATTATTTAATTACCCTAAAGGCAGTGGATTTACAGGATCCATGGTGTGTGTGTGTGTGTGTGTTGATTGCCCATGCAAAGGGAGTGGCCAGGATTATTCTGATTTTTCAATTTACCCTTTCTGTATTTTGTGTGTGCGTGTTTGAACGAGTGTGAGACCATAGCACAACCCTAACCCTCAAAAAGCCCTATCGACTGCCCTCATAGTCCCCACCCCCAAACCCCTACCACCACCTACCCTTCGCACGCATGCACGCACACCACAGCGCCAGCAGATAAAAAGGCATTATGGTAAATTCCACTTAATGACAAATTTTTAATTTGAGGAACAGGGCCCGGTGAATGGAGCTTAATTACTGGGGCCAAAGATCCGTCTGAGAAATAACCCCCTCGACGTGCCCAACCTGCCTGATAATGGAGCTCTGCTCAGAACGCCTCAGATTAACCAACGCTGTTTATCTTCCACGGTCCCCCCCCATTCCCTCTCCCCGTATAGTAACCAAAATAACAATCATGAAAATTCTATCTGCCTCCTAGCCCCCCATTTCCCCCCCCTCCTCCCCCTTCCCACTCTCTCACCCGCCCACTGCCTAGTTTCACTCCCGCAGGAAGAAATTCATCAAAATGAAATTGAGGTCGCAACTCAGTGGTTTTATTAGAATATATTTACAAGTGGTGTGTGTTAGTGATTTTACCCTGTAGTAGAAGAAAGAGTCTGAAATGAATTGGGCCATTTACTCTATGGACGATAATTTGTGTGTGCGTGTCTGTGTTTACTGTACATGTGTGTCGCTTTAGCCATAAGAATTAAACACTTGTTGACTAAAATCCAGTGTTGAATAACGGTAGAACTTAATTCATCTCAATTGTGTCCAGCTATTGAAATGGTCTGAAGTATAGCCTGCTTGCATTAAGTACACAATAATAATAGTATTATTAATAATATATTTTTTTTCTTTTTTTGTTTTCTTCACTTATTCTTTCTATCACTCTACTCTCACTCTTTCTCTTATTTTATCAGTTGGCAGCACATATAGATTTTTAGGGGCAAGTGTCGGTGAAATGCTCTCCCTTCTCTGCAGCCAATTCAACATACTGAATCAGGTTATTGGCTATTGGGCCCCACTAATTCCTGACTACTACCAATGACGCGGGACGCACTGTGCAAATAAAATATTACTACTGCTTATTTTATTGGGCACTGATGCTTCACGACGGCCCGATTGGTGCCCCTTGCTGTGTTTTGGCCTTAAGGCTGTGGTGCTAGCCTCGCCTGAGCTATACAGTTGAATAATGTCATTAACATCACTCCAATCGATAAAGGGTTATGATTGGTTATCAGTCCCAAACTAATCTGAATGTCTTCTATGTAAATTCCATGCTGAATGAGGTTGTTGTGCAGGTTATAATGTCTTGACAACCACCATTGTTTAAACTAAGGACTCGGAGTAGTTCACCTCAAAAAACGTAAATCTCTATCGATTACACGCCCCATGAAGCCTCGAATTAGTTATTATTGTTTTTGTCACATTTCTGAGCCAATAATTTGATGACCGGAGGAAGAGTCTCCATTGAGTCCCATGTGAATGTTCTTGTGGCGTGTGATTCTAAATCTGCAAAGTCCATTTAGAAAAAGTGGTTGAAGAAGTTGACATCTCAGAGAGACATTATTCCACCAAGCCATTTAGACTTTAGAGAGCCATTTAGATGTCAGTGCCCATTCTGCTTCACCTCAAACTATTACTTTGCATTTTAACAGCAAAATAATTGACTTTTGGACAGAAACTGGTTCCACACTGGCATCAACTCTTTGCTGGCCGAGAAACAAGAACCACAATGATTCAATCAGCTACAGTTCAAGTAACAAAATAAGTCAAAAAGCTTCCATAATAATAAAAGTGAGTGAACGTCTATTGAATTGTGTTCTAATTACCTGACCAAATATTAAAGTTGTTTTGCAAATTATTGCAAATTATTAGATGGGAGCGGTGTATTGAATAACCTATTGAAGCATATTTACAGAATATATAAAACTGATAAGATTCAGAGAGCCACTTAATACACACGGCAGCACATTAACGAGCTGTAGTTTGAGCCATGCTTGAACTCGGCAATGGTTTCAACTTCAATGTTGGCTAATCTTGTACAGTAGCCATATCACATATCGGCAACGGGTTTAAATTGAATGCTCAATAATGAAGCTGTACAGAATACAAAGAAAACGTTCGCACACGGAGGGCTCCAATGCGACAGATGTGCGATGTTTTAGTTTTTATTCTACTGCTCGTCGCTCAGCACCTGCCCAGACTTGGGTTGGGGGTGTGTGCTGTGCACGTCGTTGCTCTCTTTTCCAATAATGAAGCTGTAACATTAGTTCAGAGATGACTCCTGTTCTTTAATAAACAGCATTTCCATTTAGGGTGAAATGACTTGTATACTCTACATTGACTTGCATACTGTATGTGGACATGCACTATGTGGACTTGTGCAATATGGTCACTGCATGGACTTGTGCAATATGGTCACTGCATGGACTTGTGCAATATGGTCACTGCATGGACTTGTGGAATATGGTCACTGCATGGACTTGTGCAATATGGTTTCTGGACCTAAGTCTAGCACTATGTGCAATATAGGGCTATGTGCAATATGGTCATATCTAATGTTTTTATTTATTTATTTAAATGACTACTGCTCATACCTGCATTTACTACTGCACTTATTAATGTATCCTTACTGACATGTTTGCACTTTGGTGATATGCGAAAATACTTTTCGCTGTACTGTACTTGTACTGTACATTGACAATACATTTAATCTCATCTCATACCTTTTGTTCTGCTTAAACTATGCAGTATTTCCATTGTGGAACATAAACCAGTGATATTTCTTCTTTTTATACTACTACACTATCATCTACAGCATCTATCTATGAAGGCACCAAGTCTCTGTGTGTACATTCGTCTGTAATCCACGTAATTGGAGAACCGTTCGCCCCATGACGTTGCGTGTTCCACACCCCCATATGGAGTGCAATGCCCAGTGGCGAGTCGGTCGGACCCTTGGTTGTCCAGAACCACCACAAAGGACTCAGACAAATAACACAGACAGTAGACATGACAGTTTTATCATTTATTTGCACAGCTGATCACAGCAGTGTTCTGTAGTGCACAATCACGTGACCGCAAATACAAGTCTGTCTCGAACTAGAAATATGCACTCTCTGGTCTCATGAACTTGCGAACGTTCTTACCAAGGATACTGTTCTTTGATTCTTCGTATTAAGAAACGTCCTCAACCACGGTGTAACTGTTTTGTGGAGACGTACTGCGGCAAGTCTCTGTATGTCTGTCTGTCTTCCACATAACTCGAGAACTGTTCGCCCCGCCGACTTCAAATTGGACACACGCGTTCTACACCACCACAGGGAGTGCACTGCCCGGTGTCGAGTCGGTCGGACCCACGGTTGTCCAGAACCAGCACAAACGCCTCTGCCCGGCCTCTGGCAGGGCCCCTGCCCAAGCTCCATATATGGCCTGTTCTGACATCTGCTTAGACTCCATATTTGGGCATGCCTGACAAAGAACTCCATATATGGGAATAAAGGGACACAGACATAATAACTGGGTGGGACACCTGATCACCCCCCAACGGGCACTGTTCTAGTTGATGTAATGACTTGACCTCCAGACTGTGTAAAACCGAACTGGACGTTTCTCAAGTTGAACCAGCTCTAAACCAGCCTCTTGCAGTACTAGGTCTGTGTTGGATGGAAATTAGGTAACGGTCCAGTAATGTGCTGTGTAAATTCTGATGTCTTCTGAACAAATGAATGTGCAGTTTATCTTGCTTCTTCAATAAACAATGCAAACTACAAAACGATCCCAACAAGTCATTAAGCTACCGTGATTTGAACTGTCGGGACGGAACAAACACTGTAGTTAAGCTTAACTGGAAGTGATTACCCGTTTTCTGCTTTTGATACAGATGTGCCATTAATTCAGTGTGGGATAACAAGATGCGCGCGCACACACACACACACACACACACACACACACACACACACTGAGTCTTTCTCTTTGGCCTTCTCTGGGTCGCTGACTGTTGTTCTGTACCCTGATTGGACCATGTGGTTGCTGTGCGGTTTCCAGGCCGCACCCCTGCTGTGTGGTAATTGGTGTCTCTGGTCTTGCCGCATGGCGACGGTGGTTTGATTGATAGGCCTGGCCACCTGCCCTGCCCTGCCCTGGCTGCCAACATGGTGCCGAGGTGGAGTGAGCGCGGGGGCCGGGGAGGGGGGGGGTGTCTGGTGTTCGTCATCGAGATGGTTAATCAGAGACGGAATTAAATATTTGAGGACAGAGAAAGAGTGGGTATCGTATGAACATTTGTTGGTAAGAAAAAGTGAGATAAAATACAAACGTAGTAATAGTTTTCCCATTTCATTTAGCACAATATTGCCTCCGTTGACATCAAATTAATTATTATTATATTATGTTATGTGTTTTTGCAGCAGCATTCTAAACCCTACATGGCTTGTGCTTACAACCGCCAATGCGGAAGTGCTTTTTTCAGTTTTTTGGTCAATAAAGTAGTTTTAGACCTGCAACGGAGGTGCGCCGTCTCAAGCGAACTTGAGCCACGTGAAGCACCACCGAATGAGCTAAATTGAGCGAGTTGCTCTGCCGAACGTTGTGAAGTTCAATTGAGCCGACACAGTGGAGTTGCGACTCGATAGGCACACAATAGAAAATTATGTTCTGGTTAGAGAGTTTGCCCCGACTGCCACTCAAAGTGGCTACTGGCCAATCACAGCGCGTCCTTGCACAAGCCGTATAGGTTTTCGAATGACGTATTTTTTGCAACTTTGTTTAAGGTTCGATTCCAGGCTCCTCCTAGCAAAGTGTTGAAGTGTCCTTGAGACACTGACTAAACCCTGCCCTAACTGCTCCCCATGGTTTCATCCGCCATCGGTGTGTGAATGGGTGAATGTGAAGTATATTGTAATGTAAAGCGCTTTGGAGAAAGGCGCTATATGTCTGCAGTCCAAACATTTACTTGTGGAGCATTGTATCTACCGTGCGGCCTCCTCATTTCCCTTCAGCTTTCTCATGAAATACAACAAACAAAACAACTGAATATTTGAGATTTTATGCGTGTCGGTAAACCACACACCCATACTTTTCTGTAAAACCAGTACCTTTTTACCCTAGCGTCCGTGTGTCACTGGCACTGCACGTGAACCCAAGCATCCCTATTCTGTGCATGTCGTAACAGGCAAACATGTAGTACTAATTCCTACAAGGACAAGTTGTACCATAACAAGAGCTGTCCCACCTAAACAATTCACCCTTTGTCAAGTCCCGCCCGTGGTTGTGCCCCTCTTCGCACCCATTGGTTTCGTGGTTGGACAAAAATCGTCTCTCTCCATCCACTACCATTGAAATAACATGTTTTTCAGTTTCTTCATATTGATATTCTGTGCACTCATTTCTTATTTTAAACTTAGTGTCAGTAAAAAGGAGGTCACAGATGCAGCATGGTGACAGGGCATATCATGTTTGTTTTTAGTTTGTTATAGCAAATTCAACAGAAACAGAAAGATCCTGCTGGTTAGACAGTCGGGAACCAATCAGAAGGCTGACAAATGGTGAATTCCTCCTCACTGCTCTCTGGGGTATTGTAGACCAGGTTCCCAAACCTTTTACCCCGTGACCCAAAACAGAAATGAGATATATGCCCGGGACCCAACCTAGTGAAAATGGCAGATCTACAAGCTCACAACGAGGAATGCAACAGGTTGCAGAGGACCGTTAAAACAGCAGCTAAAATCATCGGCAGCACAGAACTACCTAGTCTCCACAACATCTACACCACTCGTTGTATGAAAAAAGCCCACAACATCATTAAAGACACCAGCCATCCCGCAAATACCCTGTTCCAACTACTCCCTTCCAAAAAACGCTACCAGAGCATCAAATCTCGCACCACCCGTCTCAGTAACAGTTTCTTCCCCCAGGCAGTCAGGCTGCTGAACAGCTGACCTTGAACTGTATGCACTGTATTGTCACTTCACTTTGCACTTTTTTGTGTTTTTGTATTTTTCTTTGCACTATAGAGGTTTGTTTATGTCCTGTGTATTTACGACTGAGAGTGCTCTGAGCAAAATCATTTTCATTGTATTTATATATATATAAATAGGGTAATATAAAATATATAATATATAATATAATGAGGGTTGGGCACAAGGTGTGCATGACACGAAAATAAATAAACAATCAATCAATCAAATATATATACATATGACAAATAAACCTGAACCTGAGATTTGTCTTTTATTTCTTCATGAAATTACTGGGAAAATCTTTCAATTTGAGTTTTTATTTTTAATTCATGAAATGTTTAGCTTTTTTGAAAATGTTTTGAAATAATAATGATTAAAAACCAAATGTAGGAAACAAAAACTATAAGGGGACCCATAATAATGTGTCCGCGACCCACAAATGGGTCCCGACCCACAGTGTTGTAGTAGACAACCTCTGATACTTCTCACCTGACATTTCGCCACTTAACAACCTATACGAGTTAGTAGTGCCGCGACAAAGAACGCCATCCCCAACCGTCTTCCTGTCTGTTGGAACGCCGGCCAAGCCAGAGGCACTGTGGACAGTGTGGAGGAATGGAACCCGTGTCTTCACGTCTTAATGATTCCACCTACAGTAGTGTGTAGTGTAGGTTCATTAGCTGAGTTAATGAGAACTTTTTTTTTAACAGTGCTTAGATGATGACACTTTTATACTTGGTTTGGGACTGGACCTGGATTTCAGTGTCTGTGGTCCATCCATGGTCCATCTTCATCTCATCTTCCTGACTCATCTTCCTCACTGCTTTGCTGCCATGTTTTAACACCCTGTGCCCGATGTTTCTGGATCACAAAAGAGCAGAGAAAAGCCACCGTTTTTGTGTTGGTGAGCGTCAAGTGATTTAGCCCGCCTTTCGGTGTGTTTAACCTCGGAAATGGCCAGGCTGTTGGGCTGCAAGAGTGTCAGTGTTGATACAAAAGGAAACACTTTTTTACGCGCACGGCCACGGGCACAGGCTACGCACACCCGCCCACCCTCGCCATTGTCATGTATAGCGCTGCTAATCCGGCCGTGTCGTTTCAGTATCAAACCTAACCTCCATTTGGGAGGCCGGCCCTTCTTCTGCTCCGTGTGTGTGTGTGTGTGTGTGTGTGCGCGTGTGTGTTTGTGTGTTAATGGGCCCAGTCAACATTGTGGTACAATGGGCGGGCTGGCTTGGGATGACTGTTTAAGCGTTGAGACAGCGAGAGAGAGAGAGAGAGAGAGAGAGAGAGAGGAGTAGAAATCAGGAGGTCTACACCAAGGCTTTGATGTTGCTGGGTCAGGGAGGAGTAACGCTTGCCTTGTACTTTATACGCACGCACACACACACACACACACACACACACACACACACACACACACACACATGCTGCTCTCCTAGGCAACTGGTAAATGGTTACACTTGAGGGTTGTTGTCAGGGGAAACTGCCACATTGAGGGAGGTGTGTGCGCGCGTTTGTGTGTGTGTGTGTGTGTGTGTGCGTGTGCGTGCGTGCGTAATGCGCATGTGCTTCTTCGTTGGGTTATCAGACGTCAACCACCCTGTCTGGTCCCTGTCCCCTGAGCAGGTTGTTGTTCATAGTTCCACTCATATTCCCTACTACTGTGTGTGCGCGCGCGTGTGTGTGTGTGTGTGTGTGTGTGTGACCCCAGGAGAACTGGGTGTTCATGGTTCATTAGCCACACGTACACTTCCGTTCTGTTCTCACTGGTGGAAGGGACAGACGCAGGGCGCTCTCTCTCTCTCTCTCTCTCTGACACACACACACACACACACACACCTCTGAATGTTTTGTTTTGTACTGTTGTGCCGCCTCTGACAAACTGGCATCCCGCCACCTCTCCTTCTCCCGCTCGTCTTCTATTAATTAGTGCACCTATGAGACAGACAGGTAGCATCTGTCACCAACCCGCCCTCATTCCTTTACTCCCCTGCTCTCTCTCTCTCTCTCTCTCTCTCTCTCTCTCTCTCTATCTCTATCTCTATCTCTATCTCTATCTCTATCTCCCTCTCTTCCCTCGCTCTCCACCACCATCATTGTACTGGTCTCCTCCAGCCTACTGAGTGATGATGTGATTATTAATGTGGGATCAAATTCATCTATAGTCCATCCATATTCAACAAACTTGGCTAGAAATGGAAGTTGCATTGTGGAATTGGTTTCTTGGTAAAGAACTGTAGTGAAGTCTACATGGGTGTCTACTACTTCTTTCTTATTATTATATTTTCCCTCGCACAACATTCCCTTATTAGGGAATGTTTACTAATTCATGACACTCTTGACTAGATGTAAATTGGCCTTAGATCAGTTTGAGCAGTTGAGACAAATAGCCATCTAAACAAGACTCAATGCATCCCGATGTGACTCATTGTGAGCTTGTAGACCAGTAAGACGCGCAAACGCGGGAAGCGAACGCAGCTCGTACATATATAAGTTAAGTTATTTTTAAGTTTTTAACTTAGCCATAACCATATAAGGAGTCCCCAAAGCAGCTATACGTCCAAATTTGGAGTGTGTTGCATCAATCACAAACAAATCACTCAGCTCCATATATGGGCACAAAGGGGGGACACACACACAGACAGACAGACAGACAGACATGATCTGCTAGGTCTCATAGTAAGTGCTCACTGCATTCGCAATCAGCTATTTTCAAAACATGTTTGATAACTTGAAATGGGACATTCTCCATAATGAGTACTTTTGTACTTTTATACTCATTTTTATACATTTAGAATTCTGGACTTTAACTTGTAACCGAGTATTTCTGCTAAAACCTCATAATGCAGACTGACTCCAGGCTCTGCTAAAACCTCATAATGCAGACTGACTCCAGGCTCTGCTAAAACCCCATAATGCAGACTGACTCAGGCTCTGATAAAACCTCATAATGCAGACTGACTCCAGGCTCTGCTAAAACCTCATAATGCAGACTGACTCCAGGCTCTGCTAAAACCTCATAATGCAGACTGACTCCAGGCTCTGCTAAAACCTCATAATGCAGACTGACTCCAGGCTCTGCTAAAACCTCATAATGCAGACTGACTCCAGGCTCTGCTAAAACCTCATAATGCAGACTGACTCCAGGCTCTGCTAAAACCTCATAATGCAGACTCCAGGCTCTGCTAAAACCTCATAATGCAGACTGACTCCAGGCTTTGCTAAAACCTCATAATGCAGACTGACTCCAGGCTCTGCTAAAACCTCATAATGCAGACTGACTCCAGGCTCTGCTAAAACCTCATAATGCAGACTCCAGGCTCTGCTAAAACCTCATAATGCAGACTGACTCCAGGCTTTGCTAAAACCTCATAATGCAGACTGACTCCAGGCTCTGCTAAAACCTCATAATGCAGACTGACTCCAGGCTCTGCTAAAACCTCATAATGCAGACTGACTCCAGGCTCTGCTAAAACCTCATAATGCAGACTGACTCAGGCTCTGCTAAAACCTCATAATGCAGACTGACTCCAGGCTCTGATAAAACCTCATAATGCAGACTGACTCAGGCTCTGCTAAAACCTCATAATGCAGACTGACTCCAGGCTCTGCTAAAACCTCATAATGCAGACTCCAGGCTCTGCTAAAACCTCATAATGCAGACTGACTCCAGGCTCTGCTAAAACCTCATAATGCAGACTGACTCCAGGCTCTGCTAAAACCTCATAATGCAGACTGACTCCAGGCTCTGCTAAAACCTCATAATGCAGACTGACTCCAGGCTCTGCCAGGGCTTGGATTTGAACGGGAGCGTCAAGGTCGATTAGCATACTTTCACCCGGCCTACAGACAGACAACAGACATTCGGACTTCCCACTCCTCCCTTCCTCCCCTCTTCCCCATGTGTTTGATTCCTGGGCCGTGACAAAGAGGTTCACCCTTTATCCGTGTGTGTGTGTGACTGTGTGTGTGTGTGTGTGTGTGTGTGTGTGTGTGTGTGTGTGTGTGTGGGTGATATGGGGGCCCTTAGATTAAGGGAAAGCTTCCTGTTCTTTATGTGGGAGCAGTCCCCATGGGAGACGCTTTGGGAATGACTTTCGTCAAAGTCTCTGACGCCTCCTCCGTACACGCACACTCATGCACATGCACGTCAAGCTTCCCATTGACTGGACAAGACGTGAGTTGGTGTGTAGTTGTGTAACTCTACTAACTGAGCACACACACACACACACACACACACACACACACACACGTAAGACCCCCAGTCAGATCACAGTAGGTGAGTGCTGGCTGGCTGCACACAGTAACATCCATGAGTGTTGTTCTTTTAACACTGAGAGTGTATAAATGGAACCAACAGGTCCATTTGGTTAAATTTGTAGAGTTACTTACAATTACCGGTAAATTAACACTTTTTTAATATATGTATTTCATCAGATACTACCACAACTGCTTAAGGCACCCTCCTTTGTGATACACACACACACACACACACACACACACACACACACACACACACACACACACACACACACACCACACAGTTTATTGCTTATAATGTAAAAGCAAGATACCTACTACATGCAATCAGCTCATGCCAGTAAAACATGCAGTAAACCACTGAAAATGAATGTTTGAACCCTGTCACGTGTCATGTAGATCCACATTACATGTAGTGGCAGTGGGAACGATGCAAGTTGGGAATGCATGCCCCACCTGCTCATTCATGGCTATACCCTATACCCGGTGTACTTATGTATCTTTGCGAATATCAGTCACACGCAGGTTATAATTATTCTTTGAAAAATTACATTGTGATTGGCACATCCATATGTATACAAAAAGGACCACTTCACCACTTTTCAACCTATCTTCAAAAATATGGCGCAATTTTTTTCTACCCGGTCTGTGTCCCATAGGACTGCTGTGGGCAGTTCAGAAACCGTCCTCCAGTCATCATCATCGATGGGGAATTACAAGCAACTGCAGGCTTTCTAGTCCTGAAAGTTGCAATGCGAAAATGGAAGCCATCGTTCTCACGATAATGAAAATCGAAACATTTTTGTAAAAAAAATCTTGTTTAAAAAGAAATCTTCTTAATGATGATGGACGGTTTCTAAACTGCCCACAGCCCTCCTATGAGACACAGACTGAGTAGAAAAAAAATCGTGCCATTTTATCATGATTATTAGTGAGGACCTATTATATGAAGATGGGTTGAAAAGTGGTGAAGTGGTCCTTTAATTGTCTAAATGAGTTCCAGTTTATGTTCTATTTTTTTGACATTCTCATCAGCTTTTTCTCTCCTAGTCACATTCAAACGGCCCAACAAAGTGTTGGACATCACAATCATAATGAAAATGTAAAAGAGCCTTTGTGCTTTACATTTAGACCTGAGGCCGATTCTAAAAAGAAAAAAACTTGTTTCTATAGCAGTGGTTTTCAAACTATTTCATGTCAAGGACCCCTAAATATATGTAATTGGCCGCAGACCCCCATCTCAAAATATGTATTTTTCAGCCAGGGACCTCCCAGATGGCAAAGATTTGGATAAAAAAAAACGTTCGCTTTGAAGAATAGGCTATTATATTCAAAAAATTGCACTCATTTTCATGATTAAAAAATAAATAGCAGATCTATTTTAGATCTGCTATTTTTCAATAGCTAAAGTATAACGTAATGCTTAAAACAACTCCTGAATGGGTTAAAACCTATAAAAGTCCTGCTGAGGCTTTATTAATGCTTGATTTATTAAAGGGGAATACCAGTCACTTAATGCTTGAATTATTAAAGGGGAATACCAGTCACTTAGAGCTGATGTGTGGAAATAAGAGAGGTCCCACCCTTCTGTGTTGCCTAGAACCGGAGCCGTTATGGGGGGTCATGTGATCAGTAACGTATGGTTGCTCTGCTCTCTGGCATTGATGCGCATGCAGCTACAATGGGGATTTTACCTCCAGCTGAAAATATACACAAACAAGAGATTATATAAGATTTATATGAATGCATATGAATTATCACATACCCGTATGTTTATTATTTATTCACAAGTCACAAAATAGCATTTTATCATTATCATTTATCATTTTTGAACAAAAGTGGATTTTTCTGATAGTGAGGGTGGGGGGGGGGGGGGGGGGGGTCGAGGAATCATGTTGGCCGAGAAGTGTAGCTGGCCAGCTTCACTTTTGTTGTTACGCATGCCATTCATTGAACTGTAAAAAGTGTCCGTTTTCCACTCTTTGGTTCCTTTGCTCCCAGATAAAGTCTCTTCGGTTGTGAATTTTACAACATCATCCATAGCAAGCATGTGTTTGCCAAAGGTTTTCATCCATTGACATGTTGAGTTTTGACAATGGGCAGGTAGGGGGACGGTCCTTTAGTGTGTGTGTGTGTGTGTGCGTGCGTGTGTGCGGTGCATATATATCAACAGTCATTTTCAGCGAGTGGGCGGCAAAGTATAAATTAGGCTTGAAAGCTGCACAGAATAGCGATAAGTGTCTGACTCTGGATAGAGAGAGGCAATGCAACAGTGAGCGGAATACAGGAGGAAAGGAGAGTGTAATGTTTGATTATGGCTCAAGGCTGTGTTTTTCTGTTTGTCCAAAGGCTAAAGACTGTCAACCTGCTAATCGCAGCAGTTGATGCGTGGGTGTCTGTATACTGTGTGTGTGTGTGTGTGTGTGTGTGTGTGTGTGTGTGTGCGTGTGTGTGTGTGTGTGTGTGTGTGGGGGTACTGGGTAGCATGTCGGTGTGTGAGTCATGGGTATCAGCACTAAATGTATGTTGGGTACACATCTGTGTGTGCGTGCATGTACACGTGAGGTTTGTTGTTGTCAGTTACAGTTCCGTGGGCCTGAGGAGAATTCAGCGCGTTCCCTCAGGACGCTGTTAGTGCCACTCATACAGATGTGCTGCTACTGTGACAGCGGCGTGTGTGTGTATTTTTATACGTACTGTATGGTGTGGATGGGCATGTCTCGCATGTGTGTCTCAGAGGAAATGGTGAATTTTCTTCTCTGAGCCTGCGTTTTTTTAAGTTGTTTTCTCCTTTTCTCTAGCCTCTAATAGCAAACATATAGATGTTAATCTGAGCTAATCCATGGTCATGTCCTTGGTCCTTTTCAGCTTTTTATGCGACCTCCCGTTCATAATTCATAAGGTTTAAATGGGGACACAGCATCACGTCGAACATCAACGTTTCGGGCAAACATTTTAGAAAAGCCCAAAATGTAGTTACTGTCATTTAACCAGTTCTGGAGGGAACATTTACCCAAAATAACAGTTTTGTCAATCAGCTATTTTTTGGCAAATAGATTTGTAGATGGGAAAAAAGCGGTCCAAGTACATTTGTAACTCAGGACTGTTTCACACAGAGTTTAAAGCTCCTTAGACTCCTTACACACTTTGTTTGTGATTAATTCACCAAAAGCAGTAGTGTGACAACAGACAAGGATGGTCAGGTGCAGATCCTGAAGAGATACTACTATAAAAACAGACATTGCCCCAGGATGTTATCTTAATATCTTCTAATGTCTTCCTTTTCCAGATGGTGGAAACAGCAGTGGTGATGATGGTGGAGGTGGTGGTGGTGGTGGAGGAGTCAGCTGGTCAGTGTCTAACAGAGATAGAGAGGTAGGTGGGGAGTAACAGTACTATAGGACACTTTGTTCCTTTTTGGGCTACTACTGTATGTGGTACAGCATAATGCCTCATGGTTGTTGGGCTCAAAACTTATTTTTACTTGATTATTTCAATTGCACAAATTTCACACTGTTTTGTTAATCAGAGTTTGCATCACTCATATAAAAAGTGAAATCCTCTGGGTTACCTGGAGAGTATACAAATGGAACCAAATGGACCTTTACTGATCCATTTGGTCACATTTGTACACTCCCGGAGTAGGTCAGCATTTGCTGTGTGTAATGGTGCATTAATTGTTTCCCTTAGGCACATATCTGTAACAGAGAGGGCGGCAGAAGGCTGCTGGGAAGCCGTGGGCCCAGCCGATACTTTGCTGACAAGAAGGTCACCTGTCACAACTGCAACAAGACGGGACATCTCTCTAAGAACTGCCCTACACCCAAGGTTCAGCACGCACGCACAGTCGCACACACTCTAAGAACTGCCCTACACCCAAGGTTCAACACGCACGCACGTACACGCACGCACACACACACACACACACACACACACACTAAGAACTTCCCCACACCCAAGGTTCAACACACACGCACGCACACTGTAAGAACTGCCCCACACCCAAGGTTCAACACGCACGCACGTACACGCACACACACACACACACACACACTAAGAACTTCCCCACACCCAAGGTTCAACACACACGCACGCACACACTGTAAGAACTGCCCCACACCCAAGGTTCAACACGCACGCACGCACACACTCTAAGAACTGCCCCACACCCAAGGTTCAAGGTGTGAGTGATTTGTTGCAAAAAAGATGAGACCAAGGCACTCTTGTGGAAAGGTTAAAAAACCTAGAATAAACATACGTGTCGTGGAAAAACTGTTTTGCAGGCTTTTTAACTTTAATTAGTTTTGCATCAATTCTGTCACCCAGTCGTACCAAAGAGCACCTTGTTTGAGCTTTTCACTCGAGCCAAACGGATGCCACTCCTTCCTCTCTCTTTTTTCTACATTGTATTTATTTGTGTTGACAGTCTTTATTGTGTGTGTGTGTGTGTGTGTGTGTGTGTGTGTGTGTGTGTGTGTGTGTGTGTGTGTGTGTGTGTGTGTGTGTGTGTGTGTGCGTAGGTGATACCCTGCTACCTGTGTGGCACCCCAGGCCACCGTTCGTACGACTGTCCCGGTAAGCACTGCAACAACTGCGGTCAGCCGGGCCATCTGTTTGACTCGTGCTCCGAGAGGGCTTACTGGTTCAAACAGTGTCACCGCTGTGGCGTCACCGGACACTTCCTGGATGTGAGTAGCACATTGATTGTTTTGGTTTGTTTATTACAGTGGTTTCCCAAAAAAAAGGACCCCCAAATTGACACTTATTAACTCGCGGATCCCCCAATTTAATAGATACAGCCCCGCCTAAGACAGGACCCCCCATACGACAGGACCCCCCATAAGAGAAGGGTTTTACGGCTCTAGAAGTTATTCACAACCCATTTAATTTCAAGGACCCCCAGTTTGACATGCATTAGTCTACGAACCCCCATTTAATGGCATTTCTATCTCTGAGACCCCCAATTTATATTGTAAAATCAATGTTAATCCATTTGGTTCCATTTGTAAGGGTTCATTTGGTTCCAAACTATAATTTAGCTGGGGACCCCTTGGAACTCCCTCAAGGACCCCTGGGGGTCCCCGGACCCCACTTTGGGAACCACTGATCTATGACATATCTATGACGTAGGACTCCCACATTAGAGGACAATTTCAACCCCATCAGAGCCTCATTGACTTCCGTCACAAAATGAAAGTTAATTATTTAAATAAAATATGTCCGCTGCATTGACCTTGGCAGCTGTGCGCGACAAATTTGGCGCTGATCAGTCCAGTGGCTTGTGGGATTAGCCCCGCACAGCTAAACACACACACACACATCTATAGATAGCTCGCCTCCTACTGAGTCACGCTAGTTTATAGTCACTTTTGTGGTTTTTCATTAATTTGCCAATTTATGTAAATATTTCAAAATGGCCGAAGGAAGGAGGATTAACAGTTGAAGAGCCTTGTCTACTATCACAAAAATTAATTATTTTCTTCTTTCCCCTGCAACTCCCTGTCCTCCCTATGTATTCTTGAAAATGAGAGACCAAGGGTCAGCTCACGCTGCTGTTCACATTAATTGATACACTTCAGCAATTACAGCTTTAGTTATGTCTCTGCCATGCTACATATTCCAGCTGTCTACGTGTGTGTGTGTGTGTGTGTGTGTGTGTGTGTGTGTGTGTGTGTGCGTGTGCGTGTGTGCACGCGTGACTGTGTGTGTGTGTGTGTGTGTGTGTGTGTGTGTGCGTGCGTGTGCTGAAGGGTGAATCTAATGACCATCAATGACAATTATCTCACCGCAACGTTCATTATCCTGCCCATTTGCACTAATGCCAAGGAATAGAAACTGTGTGTGTGTGTGTGTAATGTGTGTGTGTGTGTGTGTGTGTTTTTTTTTAATCATTCCCTCATATCATTCTGTCTGTCTGTCTGTCTCTCTCTCACTCTCTCTCTCACTCTCTCTCTCTCCCTCTCTCTCTCTCTCTCTCTCTCTCTCTCTCTCTCTCACTCTCTCTCTCACTCTCTCACTCTCTCTCTCACTCTCTCTCTCCCTCTCTCACTCTCCCCTCTCTCTCTCTCTTTCTCTCTCTCTCTCTCCCTCTCCCTCTCTCTCCCTGTCAGTCAGTCATGTACTGTGCTCTATGTAATGGATGAGTAACCAGGTGAACACTAGAGGGGAGACCAGGACACACGCAGTCTCATTTCTCTCTCTTTCTTTCTTTCTTTCTTACTCTCTCTCTCTCTCTCTCTGTTATTTCTTCCACAGAGCATCCTTGCATGCATCTTTTTCTTCACGCTTCTTCAATTGTTGTTTTTTCACTTTTCCACCAATATACATTACAAACGTTGTTTTGTAATTATCCTTTTTTTGTCTGTGCATTCTCAATGTTCTACTTTATATTGTGTGTGTTGGTGTGCATGTGTCAGTGAGAGAGAGAGAGAGAGTCAGGTCTCTGTCCCATGGGTCTTTCTGTGTCTCTCATTAAAGACAGACGGTTGACGGAGCGCGAGTGTGTCGCCCGCCTCGCCTGTCGCCCTCGACAACAACCCACTACTCCAGTGCTCTGGAGGGAGAGGGGAGGCAGGGGGAGAGAGAGAGAGAGAGGGGGTGGGGGGGGGGGGGGGGGGGGGTTGGGTGTCCAAAAAGATAAGATATGTTTGGGAGAGAGAGAAGGGGAAGGTACAGACAGACACAAGCAGAAGTGTTGAAATATCAAAATTAATATTTGTTTCTGAAATGCTGCGGTTGAACTGTTCCATAGAACTGCTGACTTGATATCAGAACGGTTTGATGTTTAGATATTTCTGTATCAACTGCGAGACAGCGGCTAGATTGGTGTTGCACGCAAATACTATTGTGTAATACTGTTCCATTGCCTGCATGAATTCTCTCTCTCTCTCTCTCGCGCTCTCTCCTTCTCCCTCCTTCTCCCTCCCTTTTGCTCTCTCAGTAGGTGTGTAAGTAGATAAATGTCGTTGCCTGCAGCGACTGCGGCATTTTCAATTTCCCAGTGGGAAGTGACGACGGCTGGGGAAGGATGTCAACGCTTAGGGAACACCGTGGAGACAAGCCCCAGGGATAATGCTTTAGCCACACCAGGACAGAACCAGTGACTAACCCATTTAGACCTGAGATCACATACAAAATGACTTCTAAATCATGAATCCGTTTCTATATTGGTGGTTCTCAAACTGTTTCATGTCAAGGACCCCAAAAATTACATGAAATTGGCCGCCGACCCCCATCTAAAAATATGTTGTTCCACGGACCCCCCCCCCCCCCCCCCCCAGAAGCAAATTTTTACATTAATAACTTTCGCTCTGAAAGAATATATTATATTCACAGATTTTCACCACATTTTCAAGATTATTCAATAGATAAAGTATAACTCAATCCTTAAAACACAAAAGGGGTTCCCGTCCTGAATGGGCTAACTGGCTGACTGAATTACTGGGTGACTGACTGACTCACTGACTGACTGACTGACTGAATAAATGACTGTCTGCCTGGCTGAATAAAACACTTGACTGACTGATGGGAGGGGGGGATGGGGTGTACAGGTGAAGTGAGAAAACGAAAAAGATAGTGACTCGAGGGTCAGGCAGGCAACCATAAGTGGACTTATTAATTCTCTCCTCTTGTGCTCCATTTATAACCCTCGCCATCTCCTGTCTGACTGGTTCCGTTTTCATTTCTCTCTCTCTCTCTCTCTCTCTCTCTCTCTCTCTCTCTCTCTCTCTCTCATCTCTATCTATGTAACTCCACTCTTCCTCGCTCTGTGATAAGAATCAGTTCTCTCAGCGTTAACTAATGGTTTCCCTCATTGTGTCTCTTCTAGACTTCAGTAGAGGTGCACGCATGCACACACACACACACACACACACACACACACACACACACACACACACACACAACACAGAGAAAATAATGGCATTGTTGTGTTCTCAAACGTCTTTTTGTCTCAGTTCAACCCTAGACAATGGACAATCTTGTCCCTCTCTCTTTACTCTGGTTTACAATGGAAACAAGTTTTGGCTTTTTGTGACACTATCCATGTTGGTGCTTTCAAAGGAGATATATTGCTTTTGATTGTATGTCAATAAAGTGTGTTATTATTTTCACGCTGTTTGTGTCCCAGTGCTCTGTTAAGTGTGCATTGCGTATGTATTCCTATCTGTGTCTAACAAATCTGTTTTTGTGTTTCCAGGCATGTCCAGAGATATGGAGGCAGTACCACATCACGGTGAGTGAGACACTTCACAGTCTTAGTCTTTACTTTAAACTTTAAAGTGATATTGAAATTTGTTAGAACCTTGGTTTGTAGGGCCATGATATAGTACAATTAATGTTGACTATCTTTATCTGGTCCTATCGGCGTTCCTATCGGCGTTCCTATCGGCGTTCCCACGAATCACACTTTTAGACAGATATTATATGTTTTGTGTAGACTCCAGAGTTGATATTTTGGCCTGAGCGTGGCACTAGAGGCAAGGTCATGGGCTTATTCAAATGGTCAAGGTTCTGCTCAGAGCGTTTTATGGCAATCCAGCCTTTAGATTTTAAGATGGCAGTCTGATTCCAACTCAGATCCTGGCCTTTAAAAGGAACAAATGGTTTGTGCACCAACATGCTGAAGCTGAACCGATAGGCACCCATTGTCTCGTCCTTTGTTCACGTACTGTAGATCACTGGGGCATCAGTCGCCCTCATCGCCCAGGACCAAGTTCTTTGTTCTTTCTATTAGTAACGCCCGACACCCAAGACGAAGTTTTATCCAAAAGACGAAGTTTATCGATATGAAAACCGATCGCATCGCTCCACAGCATAGGAGAGCCTGTTGCGCAATCCTCGATGTTGCGCAACAGTGAGACGTCATCGCCCCCCCCCCCCCCCCCTGTTTAGCCAACGACAACGAAAATCTTAAAACGTTAATAACTATCATCCCGTCTAATTGTGTTAGACGGCCCTCCGCTGTCCAGTCGCTAGCCGCGATAGATTTATTCTTACCTCCCGTTGTTGTCGATGGCCTTATCTAGCTGCTACAGCCACATCTGGAACAACATCCGGTCTTATCTAGCTGCTACAGCCACATCCGGAACAACATCCGGTCCTTATCTAGCTGCTACAGCCACATCCGGAACAACATCCGGTTTTATCTAGCTGCTACAGCCACATCCGGAACAACATCCGGTCTTATCTAGCTGCTACAGCCACATCCGGAACAACATCCGGTCCTTATCTAGCTGCTACAGCCACATCCGGAACAACATCCGGTCTTATCTAGCTGCTACAGCCACATCCGGAACAACATCCGGTCCTTATCTAGCTGCTACAGCCACATCCGGAACAACATCCGGTTTTATCTAGCTGCTACAGCCACATCCGGAACAACATCCGGTCCTTATCTAGCTGCTACAGCCACATCCGGAACAACATCCAGTCCGTCGGTAAAAATGCTCTGTTGCTATAAATCGACCGGGTGCTATAATTTAATGGATTAAATAACCCCGGGCAATTAAGATAATATCTTTGAATTATGTCATACCCACGGTTCTACCAAAGTTCAGCATTGGTTTCAGCATCCATTTGAACATGGTGCATAGACTTTGAATTTCTTCCGCTGTGAATAT
Organism: Protomyctophum bolini; assembly: GCF_963924005.1. Taxonomy (NCBI): domain Eukaryota; kingdom Metazoa; phylum Chordata; class Actinopteri; order Myctophiformes; family Myctophidae; genus Protomyctophum; species Protomyctophum bolini. The sequence goes on from NC_137864.1 coordinate 14,188,273, forward strand.
AATTCCCCATACCATGATGCACATGTAGGTATCAAGACAATGTAATGCGCATGGATCTACAATATTATAGTTGTACATAATTAGGAGATAATCTAATTGTCGGTGAAAAGTCGGTGAAAGTCAATGAGTTGAAATTTGGTCAGTGTAACAAATACAATAGTTTGGAGGAGGCTGCAGTTGTATTGTGTTTTTGGATGAAGCATTTAGCACAAAGTACACAAGGGCCCTAATGCAGGAGGGATTTTCTTTCAAGTTTTCTGCACTGTGGTCGCTGAACAAATCTATTGTAGCCCATAAACGTATGAATGGAAATTGTCATTCTGTGACCTCATTACAGCTTTGATGCTTGCCATGCATTCTCACTTCGTGAGACTTCTTATTTTTATATACAGTATGTACTTACATCAGTTTTATGGGTGCAGTCTATAAATTATTAATAAGACATGACACCAATATACAGTATACTGTAGCTTTTTTTCTGGTAACTAGAAAAGATCACTAATAAAATGTTTTTACGGAACAGTGATTCATCCTGCATATTCATCTGAATAAGATTTGCCGAGATAAAATGCCTCAAAGAATTTTTTGATGCGCAACCCTTTTAATGTTATCATTTTCATTTTACAATGTTATTTAACACATTTGGACACATCCTGGTACATTTAGATGTCATTAGGCATCACAGCATACTCAGCTAAGAGTATTAAACAATTCTTCCTGTCTCTTTGCTCAGGAGGCGTGCAGAAAAGCTTCATGCTCTATCTGTAGGGACCTAGCTTCATGCTCTATCTGTAGGGACCTAGCTTCATGCTCTATCTGTAGGGACCTAGCTTCATGCTCTATCTGTAGGGACCTAGCTTCATGCTCTATCTGTAGGGACCTAGCTTCATGCTCTATCTGTAGGGACCTAGCTTCATGCTCTATCTGTAGGGACCTAGCTTCATGCTCTATCTGTAGGGACCTAGCTTCATGCTCTATCTGTATAGGGACCTAGCTTCATGCTCTATCTGTAGGGACCTAGCTTCATGCTCTATCTGTAGGGACCTAGCTTCATGCTCTATCTGTAGGGACCTAGCTTCATGCTCTATCTGTAGGGACCTAGCTTCATGCTCTATCTGTAGGGACCTAGCTTCATGCTCTGTCTGTAGGGACCTAGCTTCATGCTCTATCTGTATAGGGACCTAGCTTCATGCTCTATCTGTAGGGACCTAGCTTCATGCTCTATCTGTAGGGACCTAGCTTCATGCTCTATCTGTAGGGACCTAGCTTCATGCTCTATCTGTATAGGGACCTAGCTTCATGCTCTATCTGTAGGGACCTAGCTTCATGCTCTATCTGTAGGGACCTAGCTTCATGCTCTATCTGTATAGGGACCTAGCTTCATGCTCTATCTGTAGGGACCTAGCTTCGCACTAATCTCAGCACTGGCGGGATATTTGCTTAGTGCCTGTACATAGTTGGAGTTCGCCAACAAACTATGAATGTACTAAATGTAAAAAAAAAAAATCTCATTGGCTGACGTCCAGTTGGCTTTCTCATTGGCTAAACCGTATGTACTGTATGTGCACACCGCAAATATGTCCGGGCGGAAACGAACAACTCTTTTCTTTCAGAATACCAGGTCAGAATGTCCTCAATATTAGCAATTCATCTGTGATAAAGGTGGATGGTTTATGACTCTCTTGAGTAGTAACCTTGGTAGTCTGTATTTCTGAAGCTAACCAGTGTGAAGGATTGTGGTGAGCAACATACTGTAGTCTAGTCTAGCATTAAAAGAAGTGATGCGATGTTGATCATAACTAATCACCATGAAGCACAGGACTGGGGAGAATTAAGTTGAACGGGGAAAATAAAGCACACTTATCATTTAATGGGAAATTGGAGGAAGGGACTTAAACCAGCGTGATCCTCAAAGACGGGAGAGCCCAGATGAAACTCAACTCAAAATCAATATGTTATGATTGGTATTGACCTTTACCTCCATGAGATGAGTGAGAAACCTGTTCATTTTCCGGTCCTTTACTTTGACCCCAGACCCTGCTCTTCTCATAATGCACACACACACACACACACACACACACAGATCTGCACATATGGATGCATGCGTTAACACAGTATGTCAGCATGTAGAAAACGTGGAAAGTCGTACAAACCATACTTACAGTATGTCAGAAGGGATGATGTCATTTCCTTTTGTGTGTTTGTGTGTGTGTGTGTGTGTGTGTGTGTGTGTGCGTGTGTGCGTGCGCGCGCCTGAACAGAGTGGTGATATAGACCTCAGCCTAAGAGAAAAGAGCAGCTTGTTTGTCAATTAAAAGACGTGATAAAGCATGAAATGGGCTGCCAACGCCACGCGGGACGAGAGAGTAGGAGAGAGAGGGAAGGAGTGTTGGTGTGTGTGTGTGTGTTTGCATATATCTTTGTGTGTGCGTGTAGACAGGGGAGGTCTGTCTGTCTGTCACTCTCCTCTATGGAGATTAATTAGCAGGGGCTGTCTAATGAAAAGGCAGCATCGTTAGCTAGGCTAGCACGACAGGAGATAATGGAGGGAGGGAGGCATGGATGGGAGAAGGCATATACGCAGTGGCGGAAAGTAACTGAGTACATTTATTAAGTACTGTACTTAAGTACAATTGTGAGGTATTTGTACTACTTAACTTGAGCATTTCCAGTACTTTTACTCCACTACATTTTTTTGAAAACTTTAGTTACTAGTTACTACTAAACATACAGTTCAGCGCTATATGCATTTCGGCCATATTTGATAATGGCCGATGCGAATTGCGACGTATTGTGAGCTTATACTTTTGGTACTTTAAGTATATTTTGAGTATTTCTATATTGCATGCTTGCTTATACAAAATGTGAGTACTTTTCCCACCACTTTTCATACAGTACGCTTCAATGTTGGAGATTGAAGTGGAATTGCATTTATTTGTTAAGTAGGAGAATTTAATTCCGACCAGAAGATAATTCATGTTGATGATAGACTGAGGGATATAATATGTGCATCCAGAATAGGTGTGTTTGGTTGTGGCACGCACGCACATGTGTGTATGTGTGTGTGTTGGACTGTGCTTTAACGGGTGGTGGATTGTGACCCAGGTCTAATTGAAGTATTTAAGCCATTTAAGCACGGGAACAGAAGGTCGTTACAGATCCAAACTGGCGTGGGGGTTAGGGGCCTACACACACACACACACACATACGTTCTCTTACTCTCTCTCTCTCTCTCTCACACACACACACACACACACACACACACACACACACACACACACACACACACCTCGCAGGGCTCCTTCTGTTTAAGACGGTCTCATTTTATTCATGATGCTGCTTATGACCCTGAACTCCCCAATGTGAGGTGTGTGTGTGTGTGTGTGTACGTGTGCTTGTGGGATGTGCACGCGTGTGTGTTCGCTTTGGGAGATGTGACTCTGTCACCTTCCGCTGGGCTCAGCCAGGTGTGAAAAGGCATTCTGTCAGACCTCCCTGCTACTGGGTCCATTTATCCTCTATGCGTGCATGCACGTACACGTGCGCACACACACACACACACTGTTGTGTGTGTGAATTGTGCACCTGGTCCTCGACTAACCAACTCTTCCAAACCAGAATATAGACCACAAAGCTCTGGGTTTATTACAAGAAAGGATACCTACCTACTATCACACTCACACACACACACACACACACACACACACACACACACACACGCACACGCACACGCACACGCACACGCACACACACACACACACTCTGTATACAGTAGCGCCATTAATGGTGTGTATAGCAGTAACATTTCCAGCTCATTGGGCTTCTGTCATTTTTAATAGTAAATTCAATAATACATGTAAATGGTTTTGGCTTGGAGGACAGCTTTTGGAGAATGTGATGTTTTTTTACGCACTATCTGTTCCTCTGGACCCTCCAGCCCTTTCTCTCTCTCTCTCTCTCTCTCTCTTGCACGTGCGGCACGGTTGCACGGCACGGCCGCACTCACCCCCACCCTTTGCATGTTAGTGTACTGAAGCAAACTAAAGTGTCATTGGAGGAAAACAAGGTAGCGCTCAGCGTGGTCACTAACGCCTAAGAACGCGAGGCATTGTGAGCTTGTAGCTCTGCAATTTTTACAAATTTAAAACGTTTGTAGATCTGCTATTTTCACTACTTTTAATATTTTGTAGATCTGCTGATCTCTGATCACTTCATGGTCATGAAGTGTGGGTCATGACCGAAAGAATAAGAATAAGGTTGTGAATACAAGTGGTGGAAATTCGTTTTTTTGGCTGGCATCTCCCTTAGAGATAGGGTGAGAAGTTCAGTCACACGAGAGAGACGCTGAGTAGAGTCGCTGCTTCTTCGCATGGTTCGGGCATCTGGTTAGGATGTCTCTCGGGCGTCTCCATAGGGAGGTCCTCGAGGCACGTCCCACTAGGAGGAGACCCCGGGTCAGACCAAGGAAGTTGTAGGAAATGCATCTACTCACTGGCCTTGGAACGTCTCGGGATCCCCCAGGAGGAAGTCACTAATGTTGCTCTGGAGAGAGAAGTCTTGAGCTCTCTGTTGCCCCCGCGACCTGACTACGGATAAGCGGTTGAAGATGAATGGATGGATGGATCTGCTATTTTCACTATTTTAAAATAAATAGTCACTCACTCACTCACTCACTCATATTCTCTCTCTCTCTTTCTCTCTCTCTCTCTCTCTCTCTCTCTCTCTCTCTGTCTCTCTCTCTCTCTCTCTCTCTCTCTCTCTCTCTCTCTCTCTCTCTCTCTATACCCACATGCAATGTGTTTTTCCCCTTGTGAGATGCTGTCATGCTTCTAGTGTGTTGTATTTGGACCAGACCAGAGCACCATCCACTGGCTGTTGCATGAAGTGAAGCCTCTCGCTTTGGACACTTGTACAGGACAAGGTAGTCAAATTTACCATACTTTTTAGGAGAGAGTCTTTGACCACACCGAATAACACAAATGGCCGATTTACAAGCTTGCGCTGTATAAATGTATATGTGGCTTAACACATAAATTAAAGAGCCACGACTCATTTCAGTCATTTGGATTCCATAGAAGCCAGCATGTCTTCTAGTCTGTGAAAGCATGCTGCGCACCGAAAATATACCACTGTTTTCGGTCATTGGTTATTTTGAGATGAAAGAGTATTTGAAGTGATCAAACTAGCAATAGAATACATACGTTTAGAAACATGAATGGTCTCAGAAATCTCATGATTTCTTCAGCTGGTCGGCCTAAAACATCTTCATCACATTTTCAGTCTTGAGATTTTATTTTTGCTTTATTCCATGTCTTCACAACATCGCCACTGCTGGAGATCTGGACATGGTGGCGTAAAGGGACGCACAGAGAGTAGGAGAGGCAGTGATGTAGCAGAGGGCCGGGTATGTTCACCCATTGAGAAAAACAGGGTTTTTCAGAAAACTGTTAGGATTTAGAAGACATTTGTAGAATCGAGCTCAGGTCGAAATGGGTTAAAGAAGGTGAGAGACATGAGCGAGATCTGGCAGAGAAGAGGGAATATGAACACAGTCAGACACAGCTGATTGGCGCAGGTATATCGCTGTGTGAGCATTGATTGGCTTCTCTTTAGATAGCAAGGGTGACACCTGTATGTGTGTGTGTTTATTGATCGTGCCCTCTGTTTGGCGTGGTGGGTATTGAGCGAATCCTGTCCTCCTGGTAATACGTGTGTGCGTGTGCGTGTGTGTGTATCGACTTCCCTTGGGGTAAGGTGTGGGGTAAGCCTTCTATCACTGGCTGTTTGGGGGCGTCTATGGGGAAAGGTGCCACCTTCTCCTTTTGTACACAATGGTGAAGTCCTTTTAATGCAATTCTCTGTTGTCTATTTTTGGTTCATTCCTCATTTCGTTGCTTTGTAAAAAGCCCTGCGCTTGCTCTTTTCAGCTTCCATTGTGTATATTCCACATTTTTCCTAAAACCTTCACTTTGTGTTCCGCGTATCTACTCTGTTGTTCTCAGTCTTCAACTCCCATGTGTGTGTATTCACTAAGTTGTAGCTTCCTGCTCACGCAGGCTTTTGTTCAGCTAGATTTAGAATGTCCCCGAAAAAAAATTGTTTTTATGTGGACACCCCCACCAGTTCATTTAGTATGCCTGGTTTGCGGTGATGGGTGAAGGAACTGAAGCTGCACCCACATCTGTTGTTGTATGATTAAGGGGGAGGGGTTAGGGGAGGGAATGATAGTGTGATGTTACTATATCTCTGTTTTGTTTTTTTCTTTTTTCACTGTCTGTCTGTGTGTATGGCTGTAATGCATGTAACTCGAGAACCGACTTCAAATTCAACGCACGCGTTCCGCACCCTCACAGGGAGTGCAATGCCCAGTGTCGAGTCGGTCGGACCCACGGTTGTCCAGAACCGTGCTCTGGACAGGGCCCATGGTCTATATGGAGCTGGCCTGTTCTCCATATTTGGGCATGCCTGACACAGAACTCCATATATAGAAATAAAGGAAGACAGATACAGAAATCTCCATATAGTGGAACGGGTACTCTGACATGGGTACAACTGCTATTGCATAGCCGGGTGGAGCATGGATCTCCAACTTCCATCGTTACAGACTCTGTGCTCTACAGCCGGGCACGGGTCTAGTTGTTAGAAGTGGATAATGAGAACAAAGAGTGTTTATGGTTGAAAGGATCTCATGACATTTCTGTTAGTTATTATAGCTACATTCGGTTTTTTTATTGTAGTTTTCTCTTTTCGATAGTTAAAAGTCTACTGCCGTTTAGTCTAAATGTCCTGTATGGGTGGCTTAACAGTGTATTCTTGCAGCTACAGTACAATAGATGTAATCATGGATGAGTATTGTACCAATATCAGGAACACAGATGTAGTCCACAATGTACATACAGGTTTTAGTAGTCACCACGTACCTGACTGTTGTTCACTCTTCCATTGAATTTGAGACAAACTAAATTGTAATTTATGAAGCCAGTGCTTCAAAATGCATGTTTTTCCACTTCATAAGCTCAACCTGGGTTCGATTTGGCTATTTGTTATTTTTGGTGGAGGATCGTGAAATTGATTGCATATCTAGGTAACGGATGGAATATAAATACAGGATATGCTACTCGGCCTCTGCAAAATGAACTTCCCCATTTCATGTTAGTATGTAAAGGCGGTGTCTGGATGTGACTGGTGCATTATCTGCTTCAGATTCATGACGGGGCATTGTTTTCCTGCCTGCAGTTTAGTTTAACAGAGCTAAAGTAACTACAAGAACCAGCAGGATATAAGGAATGTGTTCGAAAGAAAATTGAGTCCTACATTCTGGCAAAACAATAAAAGGTAAATCTGGAAAATTGCTCAAGAAAAATGCTTGTCCAAGTATAATCACCTTACCAAACCGAATCCAGTATTGACACTTAAGTTGCAACACAAGCTAAATAGAAAACAGCAACTTCCTTAACTTAATAGTGGCTATTTTCAAAATTCGCCAAGGAAGTCATTTGCCAAAATATTCATAACCAAGACTGGCTGGTGCTTTTCCCTCTTGTGTGATCATTTCAACTGGACAACTACCGTGGTTGAGCAGCCTTGCTGTGTGGTGTTAAAGCGCCCTTCACTGGCCACATAGAGAACTGCATGCTGATGCCTGTACAGTACTTTGCAAAGTGTGTGTGTGTGTGTGTGTGTGTGTGTGTGTGTGTGTGTGTGTGTGTGTGTGTGTGTGTGTGCATCACGTCTCTACATCGCATGCATGGGCCAGTATTTCTGTGCTGCCGCAAGTTGTTACAATCTCATGTTTGAAACTTTTATCAAATAGTAATGGGCAATGCAATCTCCCTCTTTTATTCTTTCTGCTGAACATGAAATTGTAGGTTTGAGACTTGACCTTTCTTCTTCTTCTTCTAAATCTTTTTTTCCCCTGGCTTGCTGCCCCCATTCGCTCTCACCCCTTTTGAGAATGAGTTTAATTCAAAAGGCATTCTATGAAAATCCTTTAAATCCACGTCCTTTCAGCAAGCAGTTTTTGCTGTCTCATCATTGTACGGAGCGGACTCTCCACTTCTCTCACCTCTGTCTGTGTCAAAGGCCTCTCAGCACTGTATTCTACAGTAGACTGAGACACTGAAGGCTGGTCCACTCTGCACAAGGTGTCTCTGTATAAAGCTCTAGGTAGCAAGGCACATTTCTACCATAAAGAGACTGTTCTGAGCTTGGTGGCTACTGATGGGTTGTTTGTTGGTATTAACCTACGTGTGTGTGTGTGTGTGTGTGTGTGTGTGTGTGTGTGTGTGTGTGTGTGTGTGTGTGTGTGTGTGTGAGTATTGTATGCATGCATGTATGTATTTGTGTGAAAGAGTATTTTGGCTAATCCCCCCTTCAGTTTTCATCAGTCACGTAGCCAGGATTTACATTAGGGTGGGTGGGGAAAATGTTGGGCGCAACGCTGGCTGATTACTGTATGTCTATTGAGAAAGAGCCATTGCAACTTAATACCGTAATGCAAGAAAGAGAAACGTGAATAAAATACAATTAGAAAACGTCAGCTGTGCACTAAGGCTGTCCCCGAACTCGAACATATTTATCGGCGAGAATGCGATATGCATAATAAGAGTACTATGTTCATGTTGTGTTTACATGTTACATGTTTAGATGTTATTAATAATCACACAACCAGTGCGCATAAGTCGTCAAAATGTTTTCTGTGCGTAGATCAAAGGCATGCAAGGCGTATTTGCGCACCAACAGCTGAGACAGTTATGTAGAGAAATCTGACAGGCATTCAAAAGGAACTCAAATGTGATGTTAATGTCCTGTAAGTATAGGGTTAGTATAGAGGTTCGGAGCTCGAAAACTCCTGCCGAAGTTCGAGTCCTAAAAACAGGGCTAGGGTACAGCCTTACTGTGTACTGTCCAAATCCGTAAGTAGTGTGTGAAATTTAGCACCCTTGCGTTCTTTGATAGCAAGGTGGGTCCAAAATGAAGCAAGATCCTGTTCCTCAACTGTTAGACCAAAAATCGCACCCGTGCTTACTCCAACACAGGGAAGCTGGAAGAACATTCACTAAAAACGCTGGGACAACGCTCCACACGTCCCAGACTCTTCTCCCTTCTGGCTCTAAAACTATGGAATGAACATTATGCAGGCTCAATTTTTGTAAATTAGATTAGAGCATTTTTATGTAGACATAGCACTCTATAGTGTGTACTCATAGTTTCATTGTTTTTATGCGTTTGATGTATTATGTGTTGTTCTTGCTTACTGTACATCGCTCTGGATTAAATGCCTAAATTGTAAAGGTGTGTGTGTGTGTGTGTGTGTGTGTGTGTGTGTGTGTGTGTGTCATCAGCCGATGATGCTGATGACACGCAGCAAAGATAATCGGGATCGGGAGTCGAACCCACGACACGCGGATTACAGCCTATAGGTGCCCAGACTGCTACGCCAGCCACCGGGCCTGAGCAGTACAACGTATTTTAATTACCAAATAAATCCATATCTCTTATACACCGCTAGATTAACACAGGGTTTTTCGGTGACATCAGTCACAACGGAAGCCTCTGAAAGTGACAGAAAGCTCTGTGAACAGGACGTGCGCGTAGTAGCCCTGTTAGATTAGTACGTATCCTTCCACAGTGTGACAGAACATGCGCATAGCCCTGTTAGATTAGTACGTATCCTTCCACAGTGTGACCAGATTACCAGACCTCGCCTGAAAGACGGCCTGAATGACATCATCATTACATTCCTGAAGCATCTTGCCCCCTCCTCCCCTCTACACCAGTGGTTTTCAACCCATTTCATATGAAGGTCCATCATTTATTCGGCATTTGAGCCACGGACCACCATTTCACGAGATTTAGTAAGGGCATATGCCTATCCCGCCCGCTCACCTCCGCCCCGCCCCCTCCTGGTGCTGCGGCTATCTTGGAAACTAAAACGTAATATAAACAATGTGAAAGGGGTGAGGCCGAGAATGGCCCTTATTTTGTAGACTTCCGGTAAATTAAGTAATGCAGATGTTTAACAATAATTTAACTCTTGAGAGCGTACAATTATATGAAAAAATATCTATAAGGGTCCATTTCGTTACCCACTGTCCATCATTTAGCTGGGGACCACCTGGAACCTGTCATACGGTCTAACTGCCCTTCAACATATAGGCATGGGACCATATGAAAATTACACGTTACGATTATCGTGGCAAACATAATTGCGATCAATGATATCACGAAAATCAAAATATGCTTAAGAATGAAAATATCTCAGTGTTGTTAAACACTCGAAGCACGAGTGGTTAACAACGTTTGCCAAAAATAGACGGTCTACAACACAATGCGTTTGTTAGCTTGTAGATCTGCTGTTTTTGGCTAATCGCTTTGTGTGCAGTGAAATAACGGCTCTCTCGGAGTACGGAGGGCTTAAGTACAGGCACTGAATTTGCAGCTCGACAAAAGTTAATTCGTCCTATGATGACGGAGGACAATTTCCCGATATATTAAAATCTCTGCGATGCGCTTATTGCCAGTGCCGAGCGTTTTTTTTTTCACGATAAACGCTGATGTCGATTAGTGTCCCATCCCTACTTCAACCTAGTTTATACTGATGATACATGATGGTGTACATGATACATGATGGTGTCACTGAAAATAACTGATATCCAAACTAACAACACAGCACATTGTGTGGAAGTAATAAGTATACATAAAATTAAGCATTATACTCCATGTCCATTCTTTGTCTCACCATACCATTACTTACTCTCTCTCTCTCTCTCTCTCTCTCTCTCTCTCTCTCTCTCTCTCTCTCCTCTCCCCGTCATGATTCTCTGTCTCCCTCATTCTTCTCTCTCCAACCCTGTCTCTCTCTCTTTCTCGCCCTCTCGCTCCGTCAGTCTAAAGAGGAAATCGGGTTCCTCCTGATTGTTTTCACACTGATTGACTGACTGACGGGAAGAGATAACACAGGCCCACAGGGAATTACACCGTGTGTGTGTGTGTGTGTGTGTGTGTGTGTGTGTGTGTGTGTGTGTGTGTGTGTGCGTGTGTGTGTGTGTGTGTGTGTGTGTGTGTGTGTGTGTGTGTGTGTGTGCGCGCACGTGCACTCTGCACTCGGAGCACAGGGTTAGGGCTTTGGTTTGGGGTCTGAGGCTTTGTGGACTGGCAGACACAATAGAGATCAAAAATCTGAAATCACATCTGGTTAATTTGTAGCCCCCCCCCCACACACACACACCCCACCCCACCACACCACACACACACACACACCTTACCACAGCATGCTTACCCTTCATCTTTCTCTTCCCACTTCTAGCTCTAACCCTCCTATCCCACTTGTACAAACATTGTGACAATGGCACATCTACAAGCTCACAATACATTGCACTGTGTCATATAGGGCTTAAAGTGGCAACCCCTAGGCTGATTTTGGTTCGGGTTCAAAACCACAGCTGATTAAAATCACGATGGGCTAATACGCAACATAGCTGCAGCTAATATAATTAATAACTGTGTGTGTGTGTGTGTGTGTGTGTGTGTGTGTGTGTGTGTGTGTGTGTGTGTGTGTGTGTGTGTGTGTGTGTGTGTGTGTGTGTGTGTGTGTGTGTGTGTGTGTGTGTGTGTGTGTGTGTGTGTGTGTGTGTGTGTGTGTGTGTGTGTGTGTGTGTGTGTGTGTGAGAGAGAGATTGAGGTGCGCCCAGAGCCATAGGTAAGCCAATGATCAGTCAACAGTATTGTCAATGCACATTAAATCTAACACACATTATTCATTTTGAAAGTATTTATTTAAAGACGTTTATGCCGCGGACAAAGCCAACTCTTGTCGTGACAAATCATGACAATAAACACAATGTTTTTGGCCAAACAAAGAATTAGAAAGTAGAAAAAAACGGCAGGTTACGACACTTTTTTTTGTTGTTTTTCTTCTTTGTAAATATTTGTTTGGTCCAAAATATTGTGTGTGTTGTCATGATTTGTCACGACTCGAGTTGGCTTCGTACGATGCTTAAAAGGTCTTTAAATAAATACTTTTTGAAATGTCTATGGGAAAAATGCATTGGGATTCATTTCCTGGGCTTGGCGTCGTCATGAAAGGGGGCGGGACTGTGACACTGTATAAGGTCCACCTTTTGCAGACTGCCATTTTCTTTTACCCTACTGTAGTTTACTGTAGAACCTGAAACCAGCCTATAGGCTTTCATTTCAGCCCCCCTTTAAGTGGTTGAAGTCTTTTAGATCAGAGGTACGCGGAGCGGTGACTGTCCACGGTACACATACCACGGGTACGCCAGAAGGAGTTTTTCCAGGTTTTCCCGGCCGTGAATCTATATCCTATAACAGGATTTTCCAAACAGCGATTTTCTCATGAATACACCAAGGATTGGCCAGTGATGTCACAGTCACTGACTGGTTTATAACCGGCTACAAGTCCGCGCTACTTCCGTGTTGCACAACAGTGAGGTCACTGTTGAATCCTTGGTATCTTTAGCGTAGCCTTATAGTTTCAACCAGAGCCATAGAGTATAGACAGTTCACTTCATGGGGCCAGTCCAATGACTCTCCTACATAGGCTTCTATTGGTTTGTCCCTATTGGTCCACATTTTAGTCACCTGGAATGTTTAGCGTTAGTCTAGTTTTAGTTAACTAATACAGTTGATTTAGTCGACTAAAATGAATTTTAAACTCGCTGAAAATACCAGATCTACAAGCTTGTAGATCTGCTATTTTCAGCATGCAACCAATTGTAAAATGACTTATTTGACTTAATGACTTTTTAACTAAGGTTTCCCACCTATTCAAAGTAATCTCTGATACAGACAGCCTGTTTTTTTAGGTCAATGATATAACATGTTGTGATATAATAATATAGCAGCCGGTACTTGACTCCCAACTATCACCCACCCCCCCCCCACCCCCCCCAACCATGCCGGTCCGCGATTATTTTCTGAACCGTCAGCCGGTCTGTGGTAATAGACGGCTTGTCTGAACATTGGATTATATTCCCATAGTTTCCATGTATGTACAGTATATGTAAATGGATGGATGTTATACAAATTAAGCAATCCTTCAAGAGAATTATGTTATTAATGATGAACAGCTGCTTTCAAAGATGGTGTTAACCTCACATGTGCAGTGCACACTGGCACATACCCACACACATGCGTGCATGCACGCACGCACAAGCACACATGCACCACAAGGGTGTGTTTGTTTTGGTATGGGCCCACTAGTGTTGTGTTAGCAGGCTGGTTTCTATGATAAAAGCATGCAGAGTGGTTCCCCTGAGGTTCCAGTAACATTATGCAAACCTCTCCCCATCGTTGCAATAACGTATGCAAAACACCGCCGCTGGCCCTGGCCCCTACTCACACCCTTTGCTGTTCAAACGGCCCCAACACGCGCTCACGCACGCACGCAAACACACACAAGCCTGTGTATGTGTGTGCGCGCCCTCCTTCAGATTGTAGTCTGTAACAGTCTGAGCTTTGTGTTGGTCCAAGGATTAACACAGCTTTACCACCAGCAGCCAAGGCAAGGAGCAGAGGAGAACAGGGCTTAGAGAGACACAACGCAACGTGTGGGAAAGTGTGTGTGTGTGTGTGTGTGTGTGTGTGTGTGGATGTGTTTTAGTGTGTGTGTTACACGCATGTGCACGCAGGTGTGCGTGTGTGTGTGTGTGTGTGTGTGTGTGTGTGTGTGCACATGTATGAGAGGCTACGGATGAGTGGCTGTCTGTGTCCATGCAGACAAGCCCTTAGGACACACTCCCCCCCCCTTCCCAACACACACACCAAACCACCACTCCTCTTCCCAGTATCTATCAGCGTCTCCAGAAATGGACCGCTTCATCTTGAACAAACACACTGTAGATGAGATCCAATCCCTTTGTAGCTCTGTGGATTCTTCTTCTATTTGGGCCGGTCGGTGTCTGTCGCGTCACCACAGAGCCAGCCAGCCAGCCATAAACCACTTTAACTCACCCTCAACAATTCTCTGCATGGGTTTAGTTTCCATGATGCCTGGTACAGTTATCAAGCCAATGTCCCTCACATCACATCATGTGTCCCCCACAGTCTCTACCATGCTGGTTTGCAAACTTTTTAGCTCAAGACCCCAAAAAAGCAATTAGACGCACAACAACGCATTGCCTCACGCCGTAAATCGGATATTTTCACTACTTCTTAAACATTAGTTTAGTAGAGTTTTGTTTTTAATGCATGACTTGTTTTGAAATACTAATACTAATAGTAATACTAAATATCTAGCAAACAAAAGAATAAAGGGACCCATAAAAAATGTGCCCATGACCCACAAATGGGTCTGGACCCAGTGTTTGGGAACCAGTGCTCTACCCTATAGGCCTGGGGTTCTCAACGTTTTTGGCTGGAAATGCTTTGCCCATGACCCCTGCCCCGTAAATGCTTTGCCCATGACCCCCGCCTGGAAATGCTTTGGCCATGACCCCCGCCCCGGAAATGCTTTGCCCATGACCCCCGTCCCAGAAATGCTTTGCCCATGACCCCCGCCCCGGAAATGCTTTGGCCATGACCCCCGCCCCGTAAATGCTTTGCCCATGACCCCCGCCCCGTAAATGCTTTGCCCATGACCCCCGCCCCACCCCTCCTCCCCACCCCCAATACAAACTGACTGCAAAAATAATCTTAATAATAGAGAAAATATATCATAAATGAATACTGAAACCATGCAGATATAATCATTAAGGAAAGTTTATGCATGTACAATGTGTACTATGTAAACTCTTTCCATTTGCTATTGCCATTTTCCAGCCATTCAGTTGTAGTTGTTATTATTTTAATAATTCAGGGACCCCCCAAAATAATGGCTTGCAGTGCTTCCCAAACCTTTCAGCCTGGGACCCAAAATAGAAAATTGAAATAGATATTTGCCCGGTGAATATCTAGTAGTGAAAATAGCAGATCTACAAGCTAACCAGGTGCCGCATCAGGCCACGTTGTGAGCTTGTAGATCCTCTACTTTCACTACTTCTTAACACACACACTCTAGCTGCTTTGTACCTCCACAGCCTCTATCCTGGCACCCGCACAGATAGGAAATGTTAGAAAGAGAAAAGAAGAGGGAGCAAAATGGGAATTATGGACATATATCAAACTAATTAATAATTGTCTGTGACAGACACACCCAGATTTGCGCACACATACACGTGCACGCACACACGCCTATCACAGGTTGGTGGCGTTGATGGGAGAAAAGGAAAGGATTCCATTTCTTGCTTTGGTTTATTCTCTGTGCTGGATCAGACCACTGGAAGATAAGAGGAGCCCAAGGTTAGAGAGAGAGAGAGAGAGAGACCTACAGCCAATTTACATGAGAGATGAATGGGAAGAGGGGGTCCTGAGACAGGGACTGTGATCCTGCGTGTGTGTGTGTGTGTGTGTGTGTGTGTGTGTGTGTGTGTGTGTGTGTGTGTGTGTGTGTGTGTGTGTGTGTGTGTGTGTGTGTGTGTGTGTGTGTGTGTGTGTGTGTGTGTGTGTGTGTGTGTGTGTGTGTGTGTGTGTGTGTGTGTGTGTGTGTGTGTGTGTGTGTGTGTGTGAGTGTGTGAGTGTGTGAGTGAGAGAGAGAGAGAGAGAGAGACAGAGTGTGAGAGAGGTCTGTGATCTCCTGGCCTTTGTGATGGAGATGGGCCCGGCCGGCCTGACCCGATAATGACGCGACGCTCTAATAGCATTCATCCTTTCTGCTGCAAAACTACTCAAGCGGAAAAGAGAGAGAGGGGAGGGGGGGGGGGGGGGTGGATAGGGGCAAGGAGGGAAGCATATGGAGGAGAGATGGAGAATGGATGGAGGAGAAGAAAAGAGGGCAGGGGAGGGCAGTTTCCTAAAGCTATGTTTAAAAAATGACGTGCGGAGGAAATCATTTGTAATCGTGGAATCAGGAATCGGAGGGAGGCGTAATGAGAGAGAGAGGAGGCACCTTAGACCAGACATTAGAGTTGTGTGAATGTGTGAGTGAAATACTGTGCATGCGCATGAGATTGAATTGTGTGTACGTGAGTCAATGTGGTGATGTTTGTGTGCGTGCCAAACGGCATTACTGTAGGTTTGTGCGTGCGTGCGTGTGAGTGCCTGTGTTGTGTGTGTGAGTCAGGGTCTAACATTAGCAGTAAATGCACTGTGCCTGTCTCTCGTCGCTCTCTCTCTCTTTATCAGTGTATATTTGCTGTGGGCACTGGAGCGTGGAAGGCTTTCAGAACACTGGCCCATAGGGGACAGGACCCTGTGTCCAACACACACACACACACACACACACACACACACACACACACACACACAGAGAGACACTTACTTATCATACAGGGTCATTACAGGCTCCTAACTATAGCCAGCATAATCATTGCTTTATATCAGCAGCCATATTCAACACACAATACGCACCATGCCGTATCAATAGAAAGCATGTGAATGGTGGGAGAGATGAAAGGGAAAGGGGGAAAGCTAGACTGCTGTTGGATTTCATTCAGGACGCTTGGAAGATGATGGGGAGTAATACAGAAATAAAACGTTGCTTGACTTTATATCAAGTTTGATTACATAGCTACATTCTATTCAGGATGCTTTGAAGATGAGTGTAACAAAATCAAATATATGAAAATCACACTCGTGTGAAGTGAGGGGCGCCTGCAAACACATTAGTTTGTCTAACTGCTGTAAACAAACAATGAAAGTCCATAGACTTGGTTGCCACATGACATCATGTTTTAGTGCCCTGTTTGATAATACTAGAGTTCGGGCCTTTATGCCCATATGGAGATTTCTGTATCTGTCAGTCTTTGTCCCTGTTATGCCCAAATTTGGAGATCCCTGATCAGTACATTATATGCCCATATATGTTCTTGCCCCTTTATGCCCATATATGGAGCGGAGAGATTTGTTTCACTCAGTTGATGTCATGACGACACATTGCGGTTAGGCAACACACTCCATATTTGGGCGTAGCCCAGGATTCTTCTAGGATCTAGGATTCTTCCTAGGTGTTATTCACGAATCACGATGCTTAGAAGATGATGTGGAGTCATATTGTATTTGTATTTGTTGATGACATGACACATGCACATGTGTTAATATTTATATGCTCTGTTGTTTTTCCTTTTAGCCTAAATATGTTACTGTACCCCTGTGCTGTTTAAAGGTTTTTAATAATAAAGTATTCAATCAATATATATATATACTTGTCCTTACCCGTTCAAATATATGAGCACCAAATGATGTACAGTGTGCGTAATGTGCGTGTTACATCAACTTTGTCAAGTGGTCCGATTCTGTGACCTGCGTAGTGGAGGCGACTGGAGGTATAGCTGATGAATGGTAATGAATGGTCAATGCCTATGTGCAAATGCAGATCAGCTGGTCAAGGCAGTGAGGAGCAAAGCTGCGTTACAGACGGATATGACAGACAGACACGTCTAGATTTATAGTAGGCTGTTTTTTTTAAACTGCTTCTTTACTGGCAGTGGAAAGTTTATTGTTTTAACCCAATATTCTCTTCAGTCCAAAGCAGGTACTCCTGTGAGGCAAGAAGGAAACGACCCAGGGAGGAAGCCTCCCTACTGCTACAACTGCTCCAGAAGAGGACACTTTGGCCATGTGAGTCTTTCCACGTGGCCTCTCTGCATCCACCTTCTTCTGGTTGCCTTTTCCCCCCCCACATGCGTGTATGTTTGTGTGTGTATACGACGTTTTGCATTGTGTCTTTTCTCAGGCTTGTCCACAGCCGAGGATGTTCAGAGGGACGTATGCCAACGCCCCCTTCATCAATCACTATGACACACGAGATGACATCAAGCGCAGAGAGAACAGGATAAAAAAACGTATGCTGCACACTTCATATATTATTCTCAATTCATTGTGCATAAAGTGAAGTATTTAAAACCTTTTTTGGTTTTAATCTTGATGATTATGGCGTACAGCTCATGAAAATCAAATGAATCCTATCTCAATTAATTAGAAAATTTTACGAGGCCACTAAAAAAAATGATTTTTTAAACGAGAAATGTCGACCATCTGAAAAGTATATTAACCGTTTTCGTCCATCCAACATGTCCACACATCCTAGGGAATCCAACCGACGCATGCATTGGACGTGTGTACACGTCCAATGTCTAGCGCATCCTCAATGATATCAGGCGAGGGGAGAATATTCTGAATTTTTTCCTTTTTTTTATTTTTCAGTCTTTGCTGACAGCGTGGAGGAGTCAAGTCAGCTCTCCTAAAAGGGCGCTCTCCTAAAAGTAAAAGTGGCCATGTCTTTCCGGCAGCCCAGAGCTTCTATTTTGAAGGAATCCCGGCTCTGATTGTGTTAATGTATGCAGTTAATACTTGGTCTGGGCTACTTTTGAACAAATCATTTCATCAATGGGGCGTGGCATGGAGGTGATCAGCCTGTGGCACTGTTGAGGTGTTATGGAAGCCCAGGTTTGCTTTGATAACAGCCGTAAATTAGTTAGTTTTGGCTCTGTGGGCAGGTGCCAAATTGAGCTGGAAAGGAAAATTAGCATCTCCATACTGCACAATGAATGGAGAATATATGAAAGTTTCACATTTTGAATTATATTACGGAAGAAAATAAACTTTTACTAAATATTCTAATTCATTGAGATGGAGCTGTACATGCCACTTGCCATCATAATAATCAATCAATAATCAAGAACAAGTAGAAACGGATACAAAATAGGACAGAATGAATCTGATGTTTCAGTTTTTTTTTCCCTCCCAGAAATGGATAACCTGTTGTCCACCTCTCAAAAGCCTGAGACCCCAGGACCACCAAAGAAGAGACAGAAGACTAACTATAGCTATGCAAGCCATCACCAAGACCCCAATCGCCACGCTAACCACCGCTCTCACCAAAGCCCTATTATTCACAAGCCCGGCAAAACCCACATTAGGTTTAATAAGTCTGCCACAAAGTTCACACCCAAGAAAGCAGACAAGCAAAGTCCAGGGTCCAGCGGTCCAGGCAAACGTTGGGAACCCAAGCGAGAAGTGCCCGCCACAAGAGACCAACTCCCTCCGGCGAGAGCGGCAAAGGTTGTTTTTGACGAGGCCGACGACTTACCCCGTGGCGGGAGACATCGTGAAGGAGAGAAGAAATGTAAGAAAATGAATAAGAATAGCTCTAAGGGGCCACCGGGGGTGCCCTTCAAGCCCAACGCCTGTACCTCAGATCGCCTGTTTGGGCCGACGAGACCTGGACAGGCAAAGAAGAACTATCGAGCCAGAGGAAGAGACAGGAAGAAGGCTGCTGCCACAGAGATGTACCCCACTGACGAGAACTTGTTCATTATCAAACAGAGAAAACGCAAGAGATAACACGGCACCCATGAGTGTGTCGAGTGTCAACATGGTGACATATGGGTTGTCTGCAGACATGCCAATGCCTGCCCAGATTTTGTCATCTCAGGTCCCACTGACACAGGAGTTAAATTCACAGTGGCTTTGGGTACAGTACAGTACGCCTCCAGGCTGTATCATCTCCACCGTGTGGTTACTGTGAAAACTACAATGAGTGCAGGCCAACTATGGCGTTAGTTACATAACTAACATTGCATCATTTACAGTTTGGTCATTTTCTTGCTGGTCACTGCAGGTCATTGCAGGTCATTCCTACAGTAGCTCTTAATTGATCCCTTTGACCCAGTATGCCTTCAAAGTTCAAAGGGATCTATTAATCTCTCCCAGGCAGATGACATAATTTTGCAGAGAAAGATAACCCCTATCCTTTCAATAGAAAATATGTTTAGAAAAGGCTTTACGGGGTGAAATTCATGAAATGGGTGTTGTGAAACTTTTGCCAGTCAAAATATATATCAAATTAAAACTTTGTTTTATTGAAAAAGTTACACAGTATAACTTTAATGTCAAAATGCGTGTCAAAGGACAACTTCTACAAACAATACCTAAGTAAGGGAACTCATTGAACTCATTCTCAGAAATGTATAGGTCCATTACTTAAAATTGTTTTTTTGTCAGACAGTAGCACAGTCTTAAGTAATATGATTGATATACAGTAATTTACTTTACACAATGCTTGCATTCTAGATTGAATAGTGCCATTTACTACAGTCAGTATTTAATAATAGTGATTAAGAAAACAAAAAATATATATGTCCAATTGTATAAGACAAATGTCAAAGTAATGGCACTGTGTGCATCTTTTAGACTAGACACATTCTTTAAGACTCAGTGAATAAAGTACCGTATTTGACACACATAATTTCATACATTTTTTTCTTGGTAGGTACCTGTGTTCCTGTGCTTGTGTATGGCTGATTTATTAAAGATTGTTTTGAATCATTAATTACTTTTCCCCCCTTTTTTTGGTGGGGGGCTTATGAGGAGGCAGTGCTCCTCACATCACTGGTGCAGCTGCTGTGCTTCCTCCTCAAAGTGAGCAAGGCCGTGTGGAATATTTGGAACCCATAATAATTCAACATAGCCCATATTCAATAATGTTTGGACAGGTCATGTGTGCTCAGTGCATTTACATAGCCCTAGTCTAATTGCATGCATCCCCCCAGCTGTGATCTTAGGTCAACCAATTGGCCGTTGTCTTGACACTTCTTGTTTAAAGTGAACCTCATTGATCTACCTGGCCCAGGCAAAAGGCCTAGAGTGACTTCTTGTTTAAAGTGAACCTCATTGATCTACCTGGCCCAGGCAAAAGGGACATAATGATTCAAATTTACCACAGCTGTTTGAGGTCTCCACCAGAGCAGTATTGTCTGCAAACTTAACTCAATTCTATTCATACCGGAAGGCTTTGAGGCTTTTTTTTTTTAATCTCCAGATATTTACTGCTGATTATTAATTGGTTGGAAACTCATCATCCAGCCCAACCCATGCACAATGGTTGACCGAAGTAAAATAAATGTGTGACATGGAGACAATCCTCATGCGTGGAAATGTATTGTGCCCATAAGGATCTGAATGTAGTATATTTCTTTTTTTGAGGGTTGCTAGCCCCTCCTATGCCCAGCTTTGTGTAAACATAGGCTTGTGATTGCCTGATCAACCTATATCGATGATTTGATTGGCTCAGCAAAGTACACAAAGGTGAGGGCAGAAAAGTGAAGATGGAAAGGTGAGTACGCAAATTGTGATTGGCCAGAATGAGATGATGTATGATAAGAGCGAAGTGAGTGAGGGGCATTCTTATCAATCATATACAAGATATATGAAATGTAAGATGACTGAATGTATGTGATGTGGTGGTGTGGAACGTGTGTGTCAAATTTGAAGTCGGTGAGGCGAACGCTTCTCGAGGTACGTGGATTACAGATGTACAGCATTTATGATAGGACATCTGGTTTCATGTATCCTATCCTCATTACTGCAGCTGTCTCATCAGTGAGACGGTACACTGACTGACTAAAGCTGTAAGTTGTGTACTTATGTACGTGTCAGGATTGTCCGAGCTATTGTATGTGGACGAAAATATAATAAAAATAATAATTTGAAAAAGGATGAAACAAATAAATGCGAGCTCTTCATACGGAGACCTGACATCTGACAGATCTTTTTCCCGTTCCACACAGTGGACACAGTAGTCATCCTTATTATGTTGCAGTTGCTTTAGACTTGCCTGCAACTGTCTGTGTCCAGCTGGGCTGTTGACTCCCGTCGACTCATACCAGTGGAGTCTCGCCATAAGGATCTGGTTCTCAACTAGCAAACTGCCCTTTTCCTCCTGAAGGGCTGCCACCTTCCGCGGCATCTCCTTCAAAGCGGCCAAAGCGTCATTGAACTTTGTCACTGTCTTTTCCAGCTGCCTGTCCAGATCCACATGCAAGTGATTTGCTCCTGAAACTGGAGCTTCCTTGCTCATAAGCTCTTGGATGGCTATCATAGCAACATGTTGCACTGGCTCCTCCATCCTCCTTAAGGTAAGGATGAACTGTTGTTTCTGTTCACAGTTGACAGCACAGTACAGTATGAGCTGAAGCATCCTGCCTACTTCCGCTGCATCCGAATGTTCCCCAATGAGGTTAATATCTGGCAGCGTGTAGTCGATTATCTGCTGGCCTAGGACCTCTTGGTTATAATCTATAATGCCTTTCAGAATTTTCCTCAGATTGCTGACCTTTAACCTACAGTTTTCTCCAACCTTGATCCTGCTAACGTAACTATCGTTGAAATATGTTGCATCTATTTTCTGTAGAGCCTGAGCCATGACGACACCACTGGTAAGATCCTCAACTGTTTTGCAGGGAGCCTCCACTCTAAACGTCTGTATCCATGTCAGGAGGCTCTCACACGTCGTCTCCATTGGATCCAGAGACACCAAAGTAGCCATTAAAAATGGCTCACACAACCACCCACAGTGTGTCTGCATGCTTGTGTATCTGTGCATCTACAGCACTATATACCGATAAGGTTCTCACATGACACAAACTGTTTCACGGCATGCCTGACAATGCCGATTTACACAGGCGCCCTTACCTTGCAGTTTGTCCTTGTGTTTCTGGAATGTCTCTCTCTCGCCCCGGTCTGATTTCACACAACACAGCAGATCTGTCTTTCCTTTATTTATTTTATTTTTTTATGGTTGATGGGCATTTATTTCAACAATTTACATTTTATCCAAGTTTGGTGGCCAGTTCCTTGGCTTTGGCCTTTTCCAGCTTTGTGACACGGGCTGTAGATTTGGGGCCAAGGATATTGCCTCCCCAATGACGACGAATCTCGTCGTATCTGTCGTTGTAATTGGTCTTAATGGCTTCCACAAGTTTAGCAAGGGCGCCCTTGTCCTCAGGGTTAATCTGGGTGAAAGCCACTGAAGTGCAGGTCTTTCTGTGCACGAGCCTTCCCAACCTAGCCTTGCCCTTGATTATGCAGTATGGGACACCCATCTTGCGGCACAGGGCTGGCAGGAAGACAACCAGCTCAATAGGATCCACATCATGAGCAATGATCACCAGCTGGGCCTTCTTGCTCTCCACCAGAGTTGTGACTGAGTTCACACCTGCACGGAGGACAGGAGGCCTCTTGGTTGGCGTGTCTCCCTTTCCTGCTGCCTTCTGCTCAGCACGGGCCAGCAGCCTCTGCCTCTTCTCCTGCTTTGTCTCTGGTCTGTACTTGTGGGCCAACTTGAACAACTGTGTTGCTGTCTGGCGGTCCAGAGCTTGGGTGAACTGGTTGATCGCAGGAGGGACCTTCAGGCGTTTGTACAGGATGGCACGCTGCCTCTGAAGGCGGATGTAGCGAGGCCATTTGACAAAGCGGGTCAAGTCACGCTTTGGTTGAATGTCCTGACCAATGCCAAAGTTCTTGGGTCGCTTCTCAAAGAGGGGGTTGACCACCTTCTTCACCTCATGCTTCTTGGCCACAGAAGGGGCTGGTGCCACCTTCTTCCCCTTCGCCTTCTTTCCCTTCGGCATGATGGTTCAGATAGAAAAGAACGTATACGAGGGAATTCGAGAGTATCACAGAGTGCAGTTCTAGTTGATTTTTCTTTTTTAATAATCAAATGCATTGATTTGTTTGATTAACTGTCACTTTCCTTTGTCACTGATGACACCAGAGATCTCCATAGATGGGTATTAAAGGGACATGGACTGATGGATATACTGTAGAGATGTTCATATATGGGCATATCAGTCGGATTGGAGGTGCGACGTACGTCACTATGGCCCAAATATGGAGTGTGTTTTCTAACCTCATGTGTCATCATGACATCATCGGCTAGGCGGCTACATACAGTATGGGCACAAAATGTCACTCTGGCCCAAATATGGAGTGTGTTGTCTAACCTTATGTGTCATCATGACATCGGGACATCACCTACATATATGGACACAAAAGGGGCCATGGCGTGTTGCTTTGAACAGGGAAGAAGTTGTAACTTGCACCCGTGTTCAATTATGAAGGTTAGCTACTAAATATAAACTCATTTACTATAGTTCAGATACAGATCTAGCAGCGCGGTCGAAATGTCTTCGATGGATTTGGAGAAGCTGAAGATGACGTGCGCTGGCAGAGCTATAGTAGTTCTGACCAGTGGAGGAGATGCACAAGGAATGAACGCCGCGGTCAGAGCTGTGACTCGGATGGGTATATATGTCGGGGCCAAGGTCTATCTTATCCATGAGGGGTACCAAGGCCTTGTAGATGGAGGCGACAACATCAAACTTGCGGACTGGCACAGTGTGACCAATATCATTCAGCAGGGTGGCACTGTGATAGGCAGTGCTCGATGTAAGGCCTTCATGACCCATGAGGGTCGTGCCGCTGCAGCATTTAACCTGGTGAGCAGGGGGGTCACCAATCTCTGTGTGTGTGGTGGAGATGGCAGTCTCACCGGGGCCAACATCTTTCGCAGTGAGTGGAACGGGCTGCTGGACGAGCTGGTGCAGCAAGGAAGAATCACAGACACCCTAGCCAAGCAGCATAGCCACCTAAACATTGTGGGCCTTGTGGGCTCCATTGATAATGACTTCTGTGGCACTGACATGACTATCGGCGCAGACTCTGCCCTGCATCGCATCATGGAGACCGTTGATGCCATCACCACCACCGCTCAAAGCCACCAGCGTACGTTTGTTCTGGAAGTCATGGGACGCCACTGTGGGTACCTGGCGTTGGTGTCTGCTCTGGCCTCTGGGGCAGACTGGCTTTTAATTCCAGAGGATCCTCCTGAGGAGGGCTGGGAGGACCGTATGTGTGCCTGTCTGGAAGAGAGTCGCAGTAAAGGTCGCCGACTTAACGTCATCATCCTTGCAGAAGGGGCAATCAACCGAAACGGCGAACCAATCTCTGCAGATTATGTGAAGGATCTGGTAGTAGAGAGGTTGGGTTATGACACCAGGAAGACTGTACTGGGACACGTGCAGCGAGGAGGAACTCCCTCTGCCTTTGACAGAATACTGGGCAGTAAGCAGGGTCTGGAGGCAGTGTTGGCTCTGATGGATGCCACTCCTGACACTCCAGCCTGCGTCATTGGCCTGTCCGGCAACCAAGCTGTGCGCCTGCCTCTGATGGAGTGTGTAGAGATGACTAAACTGGTGCAGACCGCCATGAATGAGAAGAGATTTGACGAGGCTATCAAACTACGTGGTGGTAGCTTTGAGAACAACTTGAACATCTACAAGATGCTTGCATTCCAGAAGCCATCTTCTGCGACCAACCACTCTTTAGCCATTCTGAATGTGGGGGCCCCTGCACCAGGGATGAATGCAGCAGTGAGGTCTGCTGTGAGAGTGGCGCTGGCTTATGGACACAAGGTCTACGGTGTCAACGATGGCTTTCAAGGACTGGCCAATGGCGCAGTGAGTGAAATGCTATGGCACACTGTGGCTGGATGGACTGGACAAGGAGGCTCCATGCTAGGCACGAAACGAACCCTTCCAAGTAAATTAATGGAAAAGATTGTGGAGACAATCAACAAGTACAGCATCTCAGCTCTGCTTGTAATTGGAGGGTTTGGGGCCTACGAGGGTGTGCTACAGTTGTCTGAAGCCCGAGGTCGTTTTGATGAGCTCTGCATCCCCATGTGTGTCATTCCTGCCACCATCAGCAACAACGTGCCTGGGACTTACTTCTGTCTTGGAGCGGACACTGCCGTCAACTCTGCCATGGAAGGATGTGACAAAATCAAGCAGTCTGCCAGTGGGACCAAGAGGCGTGTGTTTGTAGTGGAGACCATGGGAGGATACTGTGGCTACCTGGCTACTAGCACTGGCATAGCAGCAGGCGCCGATGCAGCCTATATCTACGAAGAGCCTTTCAACATCCACGACCTTAAAACCAACGTGGAGCATTTAACAGAGAAGATGAAGAAAGATATCCAGCGAGGTCTGGTACTGAGGAATGAAAAATGCCATGAGCTCTACACTACTGAGTTCATCCACGAGCTGTATTCAGCAGATGGCAAAGGCGTCTTTGACTGCAGAGCCAATGTGCTGGGACACCTTCAGCAGGGAGGAGCGCCTTCACCCTTTGATCGAAATTTGGGCACTAAGATGGGAGTGAAGGCTGTGCGGTGGCTTTCTGAGCGTTTGACTGAAAATTTCCGGCAAGGGCGCGTGTTTGCCAACTCACCAGCGACGGCATGTGTGCTTGGTCTTCAAAAGAAGGTTGTCTCGTTCATCCCTGTCACTGAACTGAAGGCTGAGACAGATTTTGAGCATCGGATGCCCAAAGTCCAGTGGTGGATTAGCATGCGGCCAATGCTTAAAATGTTGGCTAAGTACCAAACCAGCTTCACTGAATACATCCCGGGAGAGATCAAACATGTGACTCGTCGATCAATGAGCAACCCTGGATTCTAGACATTCAGGAATTATGTTTTCTCCTTAAATATCAATCAGCCCCTTCTGCCTGGTTCTATAAAAATCACACCCATCCTGCTAAGAGGATTGAAATACCCAGAATGGTACAATGGCTTGTTTAATTCATCAGAACATTTAATGACATACAAATATACAGTATTTACTATGAAAAAGAAAGAAAAAACATATCATATAAACGGTTAGTAATCAAAATCACACCTGTGTGAAATGAGGGGCATTCTTGTCATTGTACATCAATTTATGTTAGCGGACATTTGACATTGCTACATAAGGTACATAAGATGGTCCCTTATTGGCCAAGCGCTCCCACCAACATGTGACTGGTTAGCCGAATTACTCGTTTACATATGACGTAAATGTTACGTCATTTCAATGGCGTGTTTAATTTACGTCATATTTTGCAGAATTCTGACTTTCATTGTCAATGGCAAATCTTGAGACGTGTGGGGACATAAGCTGTTTATAGTAGGGGCTAGCGCTCCTATCATCATACATCATCATACATCTTCTCATTCCGGCCAATTACAATTTGCGTCTTCAATTTTCCACCCTCACTTCCTCAATATGTACTTTTCTCAGCCAATCAAATCATCGTTATGGGGTGATCAGCCCAGTGAATCGCTATAATTCACACAAACACACAAAGCTGGGCATAGGAGGAACTAGCGCCCCTCACAATTATGTACAGTATAAGGTTGTGGACGGCGTTGACGTTTATTGGAAGTATTTTGACAGGTACATACTGTACTTGGGTGTCTTTGTAGACCAGGCCCATTGCAAGTTGCTGTACAAGCATAGCAATAATTTGTTCACCAGTATAATGCATATATTTTCAGTGATGATAATAATCACTTAGTTTATCTACTAATCAGATGTACTACTGTCCAGTAGTAAGTATAGGCTAACTGAATGTTTCACATGAGGCTCAAAGCAATGTAAGCCAAAGAAACCTTCCCAGTAATATACACTTCTATGCATTATAACATTTCTATGCATTATAAATTATATATGTGATTTGCATCTGAAAAGTTAAAACTATAAATGCAAGTCTCTCTCTCTCTCTCTCTTGTGTGTGTGTGTGTGTGTGTGTGTGTGTGTGTGTGTGTGTGTGTGTGTGTGTGTGTGTGTGTGTGTGTGTGTGTGTGTGTGTAACTTGTCAACGTGTGTACGTCTGAAATCCACGTATCTCGAGAACCCCACCGACTTCAAATACGACCCACGTTGTCCAGAACCGCCACAAAAGGCCACTGCCCGGGCTCTGGACAAGGCCCCTGCCCAGTGTCCATATATGGAGCTGGCCTGTTCTGACATCATTCTGTCGTCTGCATAGACTCCATATTTGTGCATGCCTGACAAAGAACTCCATATATGGGCATAAAAGAGACACAGACATATTATCAAACTGCATTTCAAACTTGCATCGTTCCAAGTAGGCCAGTGTGCACGAGCACCGCTGTAGAGGCTCCAACGGGCACCACTCTAGTGTATATTGTAATTACACATTGCAAACCACTTTTAATACTTTGACATTATAGTCCAAGAGTGAATATCTATTTTAAAATTGTATGAAATAATCTGTAAACTGGAATCCAAGATAATGAATCTAGAATTGAAATAGGCCTACAGTAATTTCATGTACATTTTTGTGTTTTATGAATCACATACCTTAGGACTGCATGTTGTTTAAAGGTAATGTCTCAATGGCAAAACATCTACAAAGTAATACAATAGATTAGTTGGAGCTGTTTTATGAATCACATACCTTTGAGTAGGACTGCATGTTGTTTAAAGGTAATGTCTCAATGGCAAAACATCTACAAAGTAATAGATTAGTTGGAGCTGTTTTATGAATCACATACCTTTGAGTAGGACTGCATGTTGTTTAAAGGTAATGTCTCAATGGCAAAACATCTACAAAGTAATAGATTAGTTGGAGCTGTTTTATGAATCACATACCTTTGAGTAGGACTGCATGTTGTTTAAAGGTAATGTCTCAATGGCAAAACATCTACAAAGTAATAGATTAGTTGGAGCTGTCAGTGATGGATTAATGCAGAACATGATTATTCTGTTATTCTCTGAAATGTACATTTCAAATTACCGTATTATATTGCTTGCATTGAAGCACCACATGTGGCATCATTGTTCTAATTAATACAAACTGAACAGTACAGTTCACTATTATGCAGTTTATAACATTCTATGTGCAATCGCCTCTAAAGTCTAATATTATGACACCGTCCCAGGCGTCCCTATAGGGACAAGGACTGACAGATATTAGACCAGTAATAATGTAATTTGATCTCAAACTAATTGCAAAAAACCCAAACTCAGCTGATTTTGTATCTTCAATATATCCTGAATGACAGAAAAAACGTTGCCTGGAATTGTCTGAGGGGAAAGTGTTGAAAATGGCCTGTACAGTATGGCCACCATAGACATCCTATATAAGGCAAATATTTTCTAGATTTCCTTTTGCTTTAAGTAGCATGTGGCATGTCAAATTAGGGGGTTTTCATGATGCTGAATCCATTCCAAGCATTAGTTTTGCATAAAAACATTAATTGGGCTAAATTTGGCCAACACCTTGAAGACTATGCATGCACCTCTTGGTACACAGCACCTTCCCAAAACAAACTGGTCAGGTTACTATACTTGCCTGGCCTCATTCCTCGAACCCACCTCACCTCACCCCTGCCCATTTTGACAGACTGGAATGGCTTAGGGTTGACGACAGAGAGTACAGCATCTTGCAATGGGTCTGGTCCACAAGATTCGATACAGCACCAAGATACCCATGTACCTGTCTAAATACTTTAATGTCAACGAAGTCCACACCCATAACGCCATGAGAGAGCTCGACAAACCATGTGCAACCCAGATTCGGCACAAACAAGGGACTGAATTATTTTCGCTCCTATGCCACCAAAATGTGGTACGCCCTACCAACAGTCATTAAGACATGCGAATGCCTTGACTCCTTCAAAACTGCTCTCAAAGGGCACCTATAGACGGCTGGGCTGTAATTCGAAGCTGGCCCTGAATCCCCCTTTTCCCCTTACTGTTTGTTTCTTTTCCTTTTTTACCTCCTTACATGATTTCCTGTTTTGGGCTATATACAGTATTTGTACGTCTCTAATTGTTATGACGAATTGAACATGGTGGGCCCTATTGTAAACAAGTGTAATACTTTATGGTTTCGGCCACAGTTAACAGTTTTGTATTGAGTTGCGTTTGAAATGTACTGTAATTCTCCAATCTGTTAATACATTCATCAATCAATCAATCAATCAATCAATGCACGTATTGGCTTGAAATTTGACTTTGAGAATCACAACCAACCACTGTGTGTGCTTACACCCTATGCGCACTTACATCAGTGGATCTCAAAGTGAGAACCGCGGGCTAATACGTGTCAATTTGGGGGTCCTTGGAATGAAAACGTTTGAGAACCATGCACTGGCTTACATCACACTACTCTCGGCTCCGCCCACTAACGTCACGTGTCTACGCTGAGCAGGAAGCCCTGCCTCAGAGCTGATTATTGATTCTACCAACATCCTTCTGTGTGATCCATGTTCGCCTCGCCTCATCATAATTTCTAACGAACACGAACTATACAACCAGCTCAGCTCGTCTTTGGAACCCAGAATGGAAAGAGAAAAGACGGAGAATGGTGCGACCACAACCGGTGACAGCGCCCTCGACCAAGCCATCAAGCAGTGGTTGGAATATGACCAAGTAAGTTGAGTTGACAGTGACAGCTATAGCTATATAAGAATGTCATGCGTTTAACTATGCAAACACAGTCAGCATGTCTTCATCAGAATGATGTTCCATGACATTATTGAAGTTAAAAGTGTTATACAGTTAGAAACACAGTGACGTAATGTATGGCTGAGCTGTGCTGCTTCCTGAGAGGAAACAAGTGTGCGATCATGTTTTTTTCCGTTAATGACAATACAGTGGTTAATTTGTTACATCACATACGTTTGACATGTTACTGCTGAAGTCAATACCATTACAACACACTGGCAGTGATTTAAACTATAGTGCACTGCTCCGACTCCGAGTGATAAATAAGTGTATCTTCTAAACACACTTTTCTCAATGGAGTATTAAATGCCATTATTATTCCGTTATACTTGTTTCTTCTTGTGGTTTATTGTAAAGATTAAAACAAATAAGAAAATAAAGACAGATACTTTCCAAAACATTGGTCCACTCCAGAGCTGTATCAGCTTTAACAATGTTTGAAATTTCAGTTTTCAGATACTCTAGATCAGGCTATATTGGCAGTCAGGAAGCATCTGCAGCTAGCTTTCTAATCAAAGTAACGTGCAGACAGACATCTGACCAACGCGTGCAGACATTCATGGGCTTAATGCAATATGAGTTGTCACCAATCAGGTGGAAAAGTGCATCTGATGAAAGGCCTTTTCAGAATAACCATTTTAGCACAGCTATATTAGCTAAGACTGCCTGTCAGTCAGATGCGTGGATGGGAACTGAATGAATCAAGGGTTAGCAGCCTCATGATGAACAATACTAATGTGAGCCGGTTCAAATCCTAGAGCAAACAGGCCATTCAGCCCAGTGACCAAACTGGTGCTAATCATCAGAAACTGCAGTGATGATTAGATTAGATGATTATTACAATCCTCAGTTATGTTCTTTTAACTTTGATGGTGTAAAAATAAATTAAACCAAATATTTAATAGGGGTCCCGCTTCCCCGGACCCCACATTGAGGAAGTTATAAACAATGCCTCTGAAAACAAGATACATAGCCTATTAGACAGTAGACTGCTAATGAGATTTTTGTTTGAGAAACATGTACAGTATTAGAGTTTTATTTTTAAAGATAAATGCCATTTATTTAAAACATCAAAAATATATTAAGGTCATTTAGAATACCCTATAATACTGTAATAGCATGGTATTTACAGTACATAGGGCCTAAGTCAGTGTGTCCTGGTTACACACCCACCAAATGGTAGAAGACATTCTTATTGCAAAGTGTGTTGTCAAAATGTGTGTGTTTTTTTTAAAGTGTGTGCGTGTGTGCGCGTGCGTGTGCGGTTGTTGTGTCCCTCTTTTACCCCACTAGAATCCCAAAACGGTGTCTCTGGTAGAAGACCTGGTAAAGAAAGGGGCTGTGGACGAGCTGCAGAAATGTTTCTCTTCCAGAATGGAATTTGGCACGGCAGGTCTGAGGGCAGCCATGGGCCCTGGCATCTCCTGCATGAATGACCTCACTATCATCCAGACTACACAGGTTGGACAGCTGTGGCACACACACACACACACACACACACACACACACACACACACACACACACACAGAACATACTGTCGACTACATGACACGGTTTAAACATGCACATGTTACAGTAACCTCTCTTCACCCTCTTGTCTCTGCAGTCGGTTCTTCCCTCGTTCATTTAGATCTCACATACTTCACTTTTTGCTTAATGCTCTATTGACTTGCTTCATCCTTCCCCCTTTTGTCTCCTCCCTCCCTAAATCACACTCTCCCAGGGCTTTTGTCGTTATTTGGAGCAGTGCTTCGAGAACCTGAAGGACCGAGGGGTGGTGATCGGCTACGATGCCCGGGCCCACCCTGCCAGCGGGGGCAACAGCAAACGCTTTGCTAGCCTGGCAGCAGCTGTGTTCGTCAGCCAAGGGGTGCCTGTCCACGTCTTCTCTGACATTGTACCTACACCCTTTGTGGTAGGTCGAAAGATTTTGTAATAATTTGGCTAGGAACACCCCTAGACAGATCTGACAGTTTGTGCTTTGTATCTGTATGACTACTAGGGTAGGAACATTAATCCATTGTGATGTTTTTTTTTTTCTGTTTTTTTTGTGGCTTTTGCCTTTTTTGTAGAGAGATAGATAAAATGTGGGCTGACAGGAAATGGGGAGAGAGATGGGGGGGTGACATGCAGTGAGGGCCGTAATTATCGGGAGTCGAACCCACGGCACAATGCCAGACTGGATTACCAGCCACGGTGCCTGGACCGCTGAGCCACGGCCCAGGCCTCTTAAAATAAATAAATAATGGATTTCCAACATTTGTGAAAATAGAAGGTGTACAAGTTCATGTTGCATTGCGACATGTTGCGAGCTTGTAGATAGGCAATTTGTTCAGTATAAAATATGACAAGGGTTTACAAAAACCTGAAGAATTATAGAACAACCGCTAAGAAGATAATCATACTTTGCAGCCCCAATTATATCATCTCTTATGCTAGTACTACACGTTACATAAATATGGTCACGTCAGTTTGTATGAGTTTAGGTTTTCAGATTGAATGACCCATCGAGAGTGGGACAGAAGCATAGTGGCTACAGGGCAAATTCCACTCAGAAAACACTCAAACAAAAGTATATGTTGCATAATCACACTTGCTGTCATGCCCAGTTTAAGTGTTTTCTGCAGTTACTTGCATCCCACTGTCATGAATAAATTTGAGATTATTGTGCTTTGTCCAATCTAGGCTTTCCAGCTAGGTTTCTCAGTTGATCTGATCTATTGTAGGCTTTATTGGGTCATGCACAATTACATAAAATAACTCTTGTCTGGTTTATAGACTGAAACTCTACCAATATCACACTTACACATGTACACATATACTAGAGTTGCTGCTTGACTTGAGTAGTAGTAGTAGTACTACTCAAGTAGACTTGAGTAGTAGTAGTAGGTAGTAGTTTCAGTAATTATAGTTTGTTAATTGATAAATAATATATTGAGTTTAATTATGATACCACACCACATAAAAATTATTACATACATACATATTACATTATATTATATTTTGATTGTCCATAGGCCATACATAACCTTTAGAAATATTTTCTTTTTCAACAAGTGGGTTTGTTATCTTCTCTTTCTCCAGCCTTTCACTGTGTCCCGCCTGGGTCTCTGTGCTGGAATCATGGTTACTGCTTCTCACAACCCCAAACAGGACAATGGATACAAGGTAATACTCTTTCAGAGATCTGAAACAAACTGTAGTTCATAACATCAGAAATGGTCAAATTGCCAAACTTTAAGCTGTACCAGGCCAGCTGTCCCGCTATGAAGCTGAAAGCCCTTAATACCAATTTATGTTGTAGTACATTTGAAATAAAGAAAAACACAAAATAGCACAGCGGCAGATATAACTCAACGTCTCCTTGAATACTTGTTTTGAAGGTGTTTTTTTAAAGCAGCTGCCCCTGTAGAGATGTGTTCCGGTGGGTGCACCCCCTAAACCTGTATCATGCTTCACTCTACTGTTGAGTGAATCGAAGCGAGAGTCAAACAAGAGACTGGCTAGCGTGACTGTGTTCATTCTAAAAAGAAAATGCTATAAAACACCACATGATTTGTATAATGTCTTGAGACACTGGTGATGCTCTGATGTGAAACATCAGAGCATCACCAGTGTCTGATCAGTGTCTGATCAGTTTCTGATGCTTGCAAACATCTACAGGTATGAATCCATTCAATACTTTTATTGATTTGTCTCGCTTGGTACAAATTTAGTGTGCAAGTGGTACATTTCCACAACAATTGCAAGATATATTTCCAGAGCAGATATTTCCAGAGCAGTGTATTTTTAGTTCTACGAAGGTTTAGAGCAATCGATTTAAAAAAATTAATCCCTGTCCAGGTGTACTGGGCGAACGGTGCCCAGATTATCCCCCCACACGACAAAGGCATTTCCAAGGCCATAGAGGAGAACCTGGAGCCGTGGCCCGAATCCTGGAACACCGAAAAGGCACTGAAGAGCCCCCTGCTCCATGACCCCTACCGGGACATCCACACACAGTACTTCACAGCCATCCAGAAACACTGTCACCACAGGTCAGCACACGTTTCAAAATAGGTCTTTTTAAGATTTCACACACAATACATTTAGCAAAAGTCAAGCTTTTTTATATGACCTAACCTCAGCTATGATGTACAGTCAACGGTGTAGAGCAGTGGTTCCCAAACATTTTAGCCCGCGGCGTGACCCGAAAAAGATATTAGACGTTTACCCACAGTACCCAAACTTGAGAAAATAGCAGATCTACAAGCTAAAACGCATCGCTTTGCACTGCCTTTTGAGAGCTTGTAGATCGGCTATTTTCACTACTCCTTAATAATTATTATTTTAGGGTTAGGGTTAGGTGTTAGATGTGTTTGTTTGCTTTAAAAAATATAAAATAATTAAACACTGTTTTTGGGGGAGGGGAAAATACGCATTTGTTTTTGTTTTTAGGAAAAGAAAAAGGGATTTTTACTCGAGTCGTGACCCATAAAAATGTGTTCGTGACGCACATATGGGTCCCGACCCAGTATTTGGGAACCAGTGCTGTAGACTGTAGAGCATTGTTTCCCAAAGTCGCAGCCTTTTAGCCCGTGGTGGTCGTGGGAGTTTTCAATTCAATTGGGTGTTGTGGTCAGTCCAGGCCTGTTCCCTGATAAGTAGTATAAGTGTGAATTAGTATTTTCTGTCTTTATGCAAGTAAAGACAATATTGGGAATTGGTTCGCCTGGTTTTCAAACTTAAAACAATGTTTGGGAACCACTGCTGTAGAGGCCTCCCAAACATTTGCATTGCATGTATTCATCACACACACACACACACACACACACACACAAAATCAGGACTTGGTTTTGATGGAGGTTCAATACGTTGCAATAGGGAGATCAACAAGGGCTCAGGGGTGAAGATCGTGCACACGTCTGTGCACGGCGTGGGCCATACATTTGTCCAGTCGGCATTCAAGGCCTTCGATCTGCATCCTCCGTATGCTGTGGCGGAGCAGAAGGACCCCGACCCCGAGTTCCCAACGGTCAAATATCCCAACCCTGAGGAAGGAGAGGGCGTTTTGGTACACACACACACACACACACACACACACACACACACTGCCGTCACATTAAAACAAATCAAATGCCACCAGTGTAATGGGTGGCACATGATGGTGGTTAAAGCTGTGTGTTTGCCCTGCAGACTCTGTCATTTGCCCTGGCTGAGCGGGAAGGGGCCACCGTGGTGCTTGCCAACGACCCAGACGCTGATCGGCTAGCCGCTGCGGAGAAGCAGAAGAGGTGTGTGAGGGGCCGGCGTGGGTGCATTCTTTAATTCCATTCGTGCATAAGTTTGTGTTCCGGTATTTGTGTGTGCCTGCATGTCTACTGTACACATATTTTGTGCTTGTTGCATGTAGGCCTGTCACAATTATTACATAATCAATCGCCTGATCACAATTATTTGAGATGATCGCAATCATTTTTTGTATAATCGTCAATGGTTTCCATGTTGAAAAATGTCCATACGTTTGGCATAGGCTCAAAAAAACTGTAACAACAAAAAGAGCAGAACTATTCTATAAGCTTACAACACGTCACCTCGTCACGTGTTGACGTGATCAACTATTTCCGCTATTTTGTAAATGTTTTGGAAAGAAAAAAATATTAAATGTGATTTCTTTGTATTTTTAAGTTATTTGTCATATCTGCCCTGTGCAATTTGTGATTATGAAGCCTAAAAGGCAAACAAATTGTAATGTGCCAATGTTCATTGCACGTGTACTGTACATGTACTGTATTATATTATGTACTTGCATGTCTCTATGGGTGGGTTTGACATGTCCTCTCTCCGTGGTGGTCAGTGGACAGTGGCGTGTGTTCAGTGGTAATGAGCTGGGAGCGTTGCTGGGCTGGTGGGTGTTCCGCTGTTGGAAACAACAAAACTCTGACCCTGCGGCTGTGAAAGATGTCTACATGCTGGCTAGCACCGTCTCGTCCAAGATACTACGAGCCATCGCTCTGAAGGAGGGCTTCCACTTTGAGGTATAAGGCATGCGCATGGTGCTTTTTTTTCATTCTTTTTTTGTTAATGAGTTGTGTTATGAGTAAGCTTGATCATGACACAGCTTTGTAAGACGTGTTTCATGTTGACAGGAAACACTGACAGGGTTCAAGTGGATGGGGAACAGAGCGAAAGACCTGCTGGACAAGGGAAAGACTGTGCTGTTTGCCTTCGAGGAAGCCATAGGTACGCACTCACGCACTTACGCACACATTCACAAGTGAATGCATGCACACACACACACACACACACACACACATTACCCATGCCTTACATTATACAGCTTTCATGAATTCAGTCATCTCCACGAGATATACTGCACCAGTCTCACTTCAGTTCTGGGTAAAAGTGAAGTCAGACTATTTAAGCCAGACTTATTTCTATTGGGGCCCTTGATCTAAATTGAACAGTCATGCTTCAACTCTCATACTCACGGAAAGAGGTATTGGTTACGTATCCATACAAGAAAACCCACCGCAGGTTTGATTGAAGGTCACATGCTAGCATGCATTCCCATGTAACTTGATTAGAGCGGCTAATGGTAGCGTTGTGCCTTTCACGTGCACTGTTATCAGTGGAATACACAAGCTTGTGTATTCAACCTGCATATAGCAGGTTTTACATTGGAGCTACTAGTGCTGTTCCCAGTTCGCTGAAGAAGAAACAAAGAATACGATTTTTATAATATGGTTTGATATCAATACATGTATACACGTCCAAGGCACCCTGTGGTTTTGATTCTAAAGATGTGTATACACTATACAGTGCATGATTTGCATAATTAGTGTTAAGTAAAGCGTCGCTGGTCGAGGTTACAAAATGTATGCCTCTGTGAACCAAAAAAGATCACGGGAGGATCCGTTAGCCGTTTGCAGGACTCAGGACCTGACTGAAAAACCTTGGCAATGGGTCAATTAGTTAAAAACGTGGTGGGTGGGTTTTTAGTCTTTTATTTTTCTACTTTGTTATATTTATTTTTGAGTGGTACAGCCATACTGTCCGTCCCTCCCTATGTACTGTATGCATGTCCCTGTGACTGAGCACAGCTGAAACACCTCACCACTGGATGGCACTGTTTCACAGCCGCCGCAGCATCACACACACAGGGAGGAGGGCTTGTACAGTGGGCCTAAAGTTACAGTACAGTACTACAGCATGAGTACAGCGCCACTCACTTCAGTCTGGTCTGAGGAATTTCTGATAAAAAAAACAAAACTGAAAGTATGGATTGTGTCTGACATGTTTATTTGTGTGTGTATTGTGTATTTGTCACAGGATATATGTGCAGTCCCTCTGTACTGGACAAAGACGGAGTGAGTGCTGCTGCCATAGCAGGAGAGATGACTTCCTATCTGGCTACTAAAAACACAAGCCTCTCCCAGCAACTAACTGCCATCTATGAAGAGTAAGACACGCACGCACGCGCGCACACACACACACACACACACACACACACACACACACACACACACACACACACACACACACACACACACACACACACAAACACGGGTCAAGGTGGATGACAGAATGCTGTGGTTTTTCAGTTACATTTAGGGCAGATTCAAACTGTTCCCCAATACGATTGCCTGGCCATGATTCACATTGCCCTTGATTCTTCCGCACTCGAGTACACTAGTACACTTAATTCAACTGTATTCAATGATTTCACATTGCATCGATCGGTCCCGAGACTACCTCCATGCTGTCCCCAGAATGGTTGGGCGATCTGCTCCCGGGAACGGTACACATGCAGGCAGCATTCACACTACCACAACATCTGCCAAGTGGTCCCGAGGGCACACCCGGAACCACAGTGTGAATCTGCCCTTAATGTAGTTACAATGAATTAGGAACTTATCTCTCACTTTGATCTGTCCTTATTTTCCCAGGTATGGCTACCACATCACTAAGAACTCCTATTTCATCTGCCATGACCAGGAGGTGATACGCAGTCTGTTTGAGCACCTGCGTAACCACGGCAATGAGAAGGGTTCCTATGCCACTGAGTGTGGACGCTTTGCCATCACTGCTGTACGAGACCTCACCACAGGCTATGACAGCAACCTAGCCAACAAGAAGGCGGTAAGGATATGCACATGGATTCAAGTTCTCAGTCACCACGATTGATTTCAGTCATTTGGATCATACTGTATATAGAATTCAGCATGTCTTCTATGGAAGCGTGTCATGTCATGATGCACCTAAAATAGGCCATCTACAAGCTTACACATCGCACTGCGACGTTGCTTTAATCCATGCAAATATTTGAAACACTCAATAATGTGAACAGACTACTATCTGTAGCTGATATTGGGTAATCGTGAGTAAACTATCGTAAAGTTGTTGTTTTTTCCCCCCGCCAAGTCGACATTACAGAAGTTTATTTGATAGCTGTTACTCTTCCAGGAAGATACAATGATCTTTAATGTTGTGTCCGTTCCTCTGTTCGCTACAGGTACTCCCCACCTCCAGTTCCAGTCAGATGATCACCTTTTCCTTCTCCAATGGGGGTGTGGCCACTATGAGAACCAGTGGCACTGAGCCAAAGATAAAATACTACACAGAGCTCTGTGCTGCCCCTGGTAACAGGTAGGTCACCGCCAAGACCCCACCACGGTTCCTCAGTGATGCAGTGGAGTGGACTGCCTATTCACATTTTATGTGCCTCACTGTCACCTCACTGCCACTGTCACCTCACTGCCACTGCCACTGTCACCTCACTGCCACTGTCACCTCACTGCCACTGTCACCTCACTGCCGATGTCACCTCACTGCCACTGTCACCTCACTGCCACTGTCACCTCACTGCCACTGCCACTGTCACCTCACTGCCACTGTCACCTCACTGCCACTGCCACTGTCACCTCACTGTCACCTCACTGCCACTGCCACTGTCACCTCACTGCCGATGTCACCTCACTGCCACTGCCACTGTCACCTCACTACCGATGTCACCTCACTGCCACTGCCACTGCCACTGTCACCTCACTGCCACTGTCACCTCACTGCCACTGTCACCTCACTGTCACCTCACTGCCACCTCACTGCCACTGTCACCTCACTGTCACCTCACTGCCACTGTCACCTCACTGCCACTGTCACCTCACTGCCACTGTCACCTCACTGCCACTGTCACCTCACTGTCACTGCCACTGTCACCTCACTGCCACTGTCACCTCACTGCCACTGTCACCTCACTGTCACCTCACTGCCACTGTCACCTCACTGCCACTGTCACCTCACTGTCACCTCACTGCCACTGTCACCTCACTGCCACTGTCACCTCACTGCCACTGCCACCTCACTGCCACTGTCACCTCACTGCCACTGTCACCTCACTGCCTATTCATATTTTATGTGCCTCACTGCCTCACTTACAGTTTCTGTTTCTCTTTTGCTTTATCTCTCTGTCCTGCTCTTAGTGACGTGGCACAGTTGCAGAAAGAGTTGGATGAGTTGGTGGAAGACATCATTGAAAACTTCTTCCAGCCCAAAAAGAACAAATTGCAACCCAAGCCAGAGTGACCTTAACATAGAGTTCACACACACGCACGCACACACACACACACACACACACACACACACACACACACACACACACACACACACACACACACACACACACACACACACACCAGTCAATGCCTCTTTCCCTGCATGTCACATAGTAAAAAGTTCAGGCCGATTCTGAAAACGCTTTCTAATTCCTAACCTAGGTTTTCTGAAAAACGTCATGTTTTATTCAAACGATCTCCCTACATGCCTGCCCACCCCTCGTTGAACATTAAAATAGGTGCATTGGTTAGTCCACCCTGTCTGAAAAGACCTTTATTGAATAAGAAGTTTGTTTGATATTGACACATCAGTGATTTTCCATGAACATTAAACATTCCATAGCACATCAAATAGGATGAGAGTAAGCTTTTGAATTCGAGTGGCTGGCTTCCAAACAAGAGCAACTTGTAATCTGGTATATAATGACAACGTACTATAGAATTCATCAGGAATATGTTTATTTAACCAACGAAACGGCCTCTTTTCTTAAGTCAAAGTTTTGTCTGCTGCGGTCAGCACCTCCACACTACTGGTGTGCTTGCTCCTACCTTTTTGTTTGTAAACAATAATAATAAAATAATTTTGTTTTGTATAATTTAGGTAGCATAATAGACAGACATTCATTAATGGTCTGAAATAACAGGGAAATTCATAGATTTTTGTAAAACTAAATTCAGACTAATTGTTTTTACTGTTGCACATAGTCGGGACTCGGTCCAGCCATGCATTGTGTTTCACCTGCAAAGGCCCATTCTTCTGAGAGAGAGCCTTGTTTATTTTGTTTATTTTTAGCCTACTTGTACCTTTAGTCTGTCTTCATAATAATAATCCTTAAATTATTTGTAATTGATTGCACACCTTATTAGAAGGTTTGTTAACAGTAAAAGGATAACACAAAAAGCCTCAGGAGGCTTGTATCCATTGTGGTCCATAATGATGAATGATATTTTTACAGTAGCTACTGTACTTTTTTTAATTACCACTATCATTTGTTAAATGTCACTCACATTTCTACTACAGTCACTGTTCTTTGTTGGGTACCATATATTTTATGTCACCATACATTCTGCTCTGTCTGTCTCGTCACCAGGTTTGAGGTAACTAGATAGCAAACACTGTCAATTATAACTGAAAACGTTAACTGAATGATTTGGGGGAAAAACGTTTTACCATAAATGTATGAAGATACATTTATTAGGTTCAGGGGCGGTCGGCCTTAGGAATTTGGAGGCCCGTTTCAAGACCAAATATGAGGGCCCCATATACCTATGACATAATTATTTTGTTGATACAGCCGTATATTGATACGAATAGTTTGACTGTTCAATATCACACGCAGCCATTACTCTTGACAATTAGCAACAACACCTCTCCTCATCCTGTCGTCCCTTCACAATTAAAGTGTCTCCCCTTTACCTACCAATGCTGCACATTTTACCAGGTTATTTACATAAAATAGGTGTAACTTAACATTAAAATTGTGGGAGAGAGCAAGGCAGTGAGTGAGCGAGAGACAGAGAGGGCCAAGAGTGGCGGGGTTGACTGAGGGGACTTCAGTGCACTGTACTTACATATGTTGTGACCTTCGGTCGCAACATATGTTCCCTCTAATGTGCGCCCATGCACGCGTGCACATGGCCAAATGCTCCCGTGCACATCTGAAATCTGTCGCGCACAGAAACGTTTGTGTGTAAAAAAGAAAAGTTTTTCTTTAAAATAAAAAATTAAATAAAAGTTACCGCCTCCACGTCTCATGTTTTAGTCTACGCCTCTACGGTAATACCTAGCCCGACATTTGTCCACAAACTTTAGTTAGATTACACAGGCGACGGTGAGTCAGTTAGGCGACAGACAGATCACACACAGACAGGTCCGAGGTCCCTCCTGTGTGTGACTGTGTGCATGTGTCTCGTTTGTCATGTGACCTTTGTTACTACCCAGGGGGCAAAACACCTTTAACAAGGATAGATTAGTTTTT
Organism: Protomyctophum bolini; assembly: GCF_963924005.1. Lineage (NCBI taxonomy): Eukaryota > Metazoa > Chordata > Actinopteri > Myctophiformes > Myctophidae > Protomyctophum > Protomyctophum bolini. Next base: position 14,229,980 of record NC_137864.1, read on the forward strand.
TCTGTAGGCCAATATAATTTCTTTTTTATTTATTTATTTTTTATGTTTCGCGAAAACCGACTGCACGGTTCAGCCAAAACTGCCATTTTTTGGCATTAGGAGAAGGGGGAAAACAACTAACAATAACAACAAAGGACCAAGTCCTTTCAGGACTGCTTGGTCCTTTAAATAAAAAAAGATCATAGAAAGAAATATACAATAAAGAGAGTTCCACCGTGTTCAGTTTGGAACATACAGACACAGGTTTGTGTTTCCACCGCATTGTGTTGGACGGAACAGTTGTTATTATTATTTGATGCCTAGCTCCAGACTGAGCCTGTCTGGAGAGGAGTCTCCTGAGGTTTGAATCTCAGTAAGACATGCTGAAAGGTGGCTCACCATCAGGTGGGATGAGATGAATCTCAGTGACTGATGGTGAGAGGTGCTGATGCTAGGTAGCTGATGTACGTAGTATACTAGTGATGCTGAGAGGTGGCTCACCATCAGGTGGGATGAGATGTTGATCCATCATTTCTTGATCTTTCTGCTGTTCCTTCGTCTGGAATGTGGTCTTTGTTGTTGTTGTCGTCGTTGGTTGTCATGGCTGCCAGTTCCCACCTGATGTCGTGTGGGAGTTCTGATTGGTCCAGAGCGTACTGAATAACTTCTAGCTTACATAACGTCTTAAGACGAGGACTCAAGTCTAAGATGAACAGCTCATCAGAGATAGTGTGATCTCCTTTACTTCCTCCAAAGAGGATGATATGATCTCCCACAATGCAACAGCACATATCATACATTGGACATGGTCCTTTCCCCTTGGGCTCAACCTTTTTCCAGGAGAAGGTCTCTGGACTGAATTTCCACACATTATTGAAGGTCTGGTCGTTGAAGCCACCAAATATGTACAGCTCTCCATTGTAGGTAAATGCTGAATGCCAACAGTGTCCTTCTGGTAGAAGCTGTGTAGAAGGTGTGTCCAGCCAGGCATTTGTCTCTGTGTCAAACACTCTGATGCTGTTGTAGACCTTCTGGTCCCCAAGGCCCCCAAATACAAACATCTTTGTCCCGATGATGGTAGCAGAGTGAGCTGATGAATCAGGTGGTCGAGTTCCTCTGGTGTTAATTAAAGACCAGACCATTGTGCTGGTGTCCAACTTGTACATGTCATTAGTGTATCCAGTCAGCTTGATGTATCCTCCATGGATAAACATGACCTTCTCTAACACACAGGTTGAGTGGTAGTTCCTCTCCTCTGGAACAGTCCCAGAAACCCTGGGTTGGAACCATCTGTGGGCGTCAACATCAAATTCATAAAGCACATTGCAGTAAGGATAGCCTCCCCATATGTAGACTGTATCTTCAACCAACACAGCTGTATGGGTTATGGATGGAATCTCTAGGTGGTGTCCTCCTCCTCTTCCAGTTTCCACTGGAGGTAACTTCTTCCAGCATAAAGACACTGTGTTGAAGACATGGACATCCATCTGTTCCCTGTTGTTAGAGGACCCTCCAGCACAGCCTCCAAAGGAATACAGTTTGTTCCTCACTGCTACAACAGTACGACAGGCTCGCTTTGGTCCTCCTGCTTTGGAAACGGTCCAAGACAGCATCGCTCAGTCAGTCTGTCTGTCTGTCTGTCTGTCTGTCTGTCTGTCTGTCTCTACCGATTTCACTTCTCTCTCTCGACATCTACAGTCATTTTCAACACGGTGCATCATCTTATATCTTCTGGTCACACAAGACACAAACTGTTGCCATGCACGCCATAACGACGCCAATTAGTGCAGCTGTTCTTCATCTGCACCCTTTGAACTCTATTGCTATATTTATTACTTCATTACGGCTACCTTGTGATCTATGGGTCTATGGGTCTTCCACACGCTACAAGCTTCCCTAACACTGAGCTGTGTTGTATTTTGAGGCTGTGTGTGTGTGTGTGTGTGTGTGTGTGTGTGTGTGTGCGCGCACGGAATGTGCTCAGCTGACTGGCTAAGCACGGAATGTGATGTATGGTGATATCAGTGCCGCTCACTTCACGCAAGTGTGATACTCTTCTCCATATCGCTGTGTGAGAGACAGTCCACTGAGCAACTCAAAGTGAGGCTGAATGACAAGCATTTTGCATCCTGGGTGTTTGAGGGGAGCTAGCGCCCCTATGGCCAGCTTGGTGTGTTTGTGTGTTCTCAGGGGTGGCCTTAGGAATGGAGCCCCTTTTTCAAGACCAAAATGAGGCCCCCATATTCCTATGATATCATTATTTTGTTGATACAGCCGTATTGATACAAATAGTTTGACTGTTCAATATCACACGCAGCCATTACTCTCGACAATTAGCAACAACAACACCTCTCCTCATCCTGTCGTCCGTTCACAATTAAAGTTTCTCCCCTTTACCTCCCAATTCTGCACATTTTAACCTGCAGGTTAGTAACATAAAATAGGTGTAACATTAACGTTAACATTGTGGGAGAAAGAGAGAGGACCAAGAGTGGCGGGGGGGAGGCCCCCCTGAGGCTGGAGGCCCCCCTGAGGGTGGAGGCCCCCCTGAGGGTGGAGCCCCCCCCTGATGCTGGAGCCCCCCCTGAGGGTGGAGCCCCCCCTGAGGGTGGAGGGCCCCCTGAGGGTGGAGCCCCCCCTGATGCTGGAGCCCCCCCTGAGGGTGGAGCCCCCCCTGAGGGTGGAGCCCCCCCTGAGGGTGGAGGGCCCCCTGAGGATGGAGGCCCCCCTAAGGGTGGAGGCGCCCCCCTGAGGGTGGAGCCCCCCCCTGAAAGTGGAGCCCCCCCCTGAGGGTGGAGGCCCCCCCTGAGGGAGGAGCCCCCCCTGAGGGTGCATGCCCCCCCATGAGGGTGGAGGCCCGTTTCAATTGAAACTGGTGAAACATTAGCCTGGATCCAGCCCAAAGACCCCGCCCACTCTGAGTGGACCTTGAAATCGCTCAGACAGGAGACAATGTCAGACTGAAGCTTCAAGAAAGCTACAGTCTGATAATCAGGCTAGTGAAACATAGCTATAGGCCTCCTATGATTAGTTAAAGCTAGCCTTTCAATTTCCCCACTGCTGTCATTTCCTAAGTTTGTTTAATAAAAGGGGCGCAGCGCCACCACGTGGAAAAACCTTGCTACACCACATTGTTCACATCCTAAATGGTTGGTTCTGTTGGTTCACATTCTTTTTTTGCTGATTCCTTCAAGTTCAAATAAGTTCCTCTTACTACTCAGCATTACACAATCACATGACTATGTTGTCATTTTCGGCTTCATTTTGTCACATTGTGTATGAGGGACTGCAACATACTGGTAACTGTACCCCGTACACTGTCTATTCATGTCAAGGTCGGTGTTGACCATAGACTGTGGTGTTGACCGGGAGTTCTCCATCTACAGCTGCTACAGCAGCAGCAACACATGCGTCCGTCATGCACTTGTCATGCTTCCTCGGAGTGGAGAGGGGAGAAGAGGGAGGGTAGATCGAGCTGCTATAGTGGTCGCTGGCCGTCTCTTTCTGTCTACTATATTTAGCGCCTCCATGCCACCGCACAGCAATACTACGCACGGGAGAGCCACCCGGGCAGCAGGGTTGTTTTGCAGTGTGTGTTCCGTGTTCGGTGACTTCGGTCCCGACCCGGTAGCCTATATACACGGAGTACAAACATCTCTGGTCCTCATTTCAACACTGACTGAATTATTAAAGGACGTCTTTCTGTGGGAAAACTTAAGGTAAGGTTAATATTATATAGTATACACCATGACAATACGATATGACGGAAGGTTAAAAGCATGACAAACTAATATTCATTAATGTTAGATGCTAATTTAAGTTTCTGTCATGTACTTAAATTTGTACCACAGTCACAGCAGTGCTATACTGCATTGTGTATAACATTTAGCCTACTTGCTAAATTATTTGCACAGAGTTGGGATTGCATGGGGACAGCGTGTGGTACTGCGAGGGATGCATATACCTAACCTGACTGCAGTCACTGCACTGAGCACTCTATGAAATCGCAGCAGCCATACCAGCGTACTTGTGATAATACAAATCACTTCTCGGAAATGGCACTTATGGCAGTTTGAGGATGTAGCTACTTTTTCTGCTGATACAAAAATATCAACTTATCATTGCAACTGTACATTGCAAGCTACATCAAAAGAGGTAAGACATGTAGATTTAATAGATTTTATAATGACGTGCACTGATATGAAGCTTATTGTCTCATCAATTTACATGTGACATTGGCCGTGAATGTCGCCTGTTACTGTGCAGTGTGCACTGTTGACTTTAGTGGCAGGTGTTACAGTATGTGCCATTTGCGGGTTAAAAAAACAAAAAACAGTAGTATTACTATACATTATGTTATTAGAAGCCTAGAAGGTGAATTATGTTTATTGATAGTGGTACACACTGGTGTAAGTGCCATACAGACGAATAAATGTGACCTTAATCGTGTGTGTGTGTGTGTGTGTGTGTGTGTGTGTGTGTGTGTGTCTCCTTGAGACTGGGCGCTATAGTCAGTGGCCTACCTAATGTTGTTTGTGGGAAATCCAGAGCAGTTCCTCATACTGACCTCCAAATGACTCACTGTAAGTTAGTAACAGTACACAGAGTACAGAGCCATACTGGGCCATGGTAGTTTGAGGCGCTGGACACAAGATCTTGGATAGAGTATCTCTGAGTTAGTGCCAATTCTACTCAGTCTGGACCACAACCAAAGGCAGAGTATCCTTACCTGATGCCCAGAAGCCTGATATCTATCTACCCCAGCCAAGGGAGTAAGGGCTTGGCTGTGGCAGCTAAGTGAAGTCTATGGACTTTTTATGTTTGTCTTATTCATGCCCCCATGACGTACAAAAGCAAACAAAGGTGTCCCTCACTTCACACGAGTGTGATTTTTATTTATTTGGTCAAATAAAAAAAATAACATCTCATCATGTTTGCCTTTGTATGTAGAGTACAAGGATTTTCTCTCTAAAGCCTCTGCCCACTAATGCTGTCGAATGTTCTGATTGTACAAACAGGTGTTTTTGCCTGTAGAGGCAGTCTTCTTCGTCCATCCTCATCAACCATGGAGGGACTCTACTTTGAGGTGAAACCCAGCAGAGATGAGGTCCTCAGGCCTGGGAGTTCTCAGAAGCCACCCACTAACCTCACATCGAGCCAGCGGTCAGGCTCATCCCTTGCATCCTCCAGTCCGCGCCACAGAAAACTCCATCCCGCCGGGGCTAGAACAAGCGTCCCGCCTGGGGGAGAGATGGATGGGGAAGAGGAGGATGAGGTACAATACAGACTGACGCTGATCGGTTCCCTGCCCGTCGACACGCTGACAACCATGACCATGCTTCCCTGGGTGGTGGCTGAGATCAGGAGGGGGTCTCAGTCACCCAATATCAACCCGGATGCCCGGGGTCGAGCTGCAGGCCGTGGAGGTGGAGGTGTACGGAGTGTCAGTGGGGGTGGAGGACAGGCCACACTCCCGATGAGGAATCATCCGGTGTTACTCTGTGTGTCAGCGTCGACCGTGCGCTGTTCGTGCATGATGGCCGAGGGCGCGACCTGGGATCCTCTGTCACACACGGTGCTGTTTGAGTGTCGTCCACACAGGGTGACCAAGCTCATCCACAACAGCCAAGAGCCCAGTAGCTTTGGCTGTTTGGTCAGAAATCAGAACCATTGTGCCTGCTACGTCTTCCAGTTTCAGGACAGTACCAAGGTATGTGGATGTGGGTGCTATGACATGGTTTTATACTACTTTATTATGACACACGCTTTATCCAAACAGGGCTTTAGTTTAGACATTACAGTATGTGCAAAATACGTACAGTACATGTGGCCCAAAGGCTTAGTGGCTTCAAGTTCAAATAGAATTAGTTCAAGAATCCAGAGAAAAAGAATCGGAGCATACATTTTACAAACAAAACCGGTGCATGTATGTTTGATACCACATTTGAGTGACATTGCATGCATACTGTATATAGTGACATGGTTATGCCGCATACAGTACATCACTGTCCCTCCCTTCCCTCAGGGATCTGTATTTGGCGGCCTCCTTTTTTCCAAGTCTACACCAAATCTCTTCACTTGTCGATCAGTCAAATGTTATGCCTATTATACCATGACCAGAAATTAGAATAGGGTTCATGTGATTAACAGTGAGGATTTTATCGTGCACCTCTTCTCCCCATAGAGACACACAATCTCTACATTGCACCTGGTGTCCAAGTTAGGCTGGAGAAGATTTTAAATAATTGTATTGATTTAATTGTGTGCCATCATGCCATGCCCAACATACCAAGGATGCCATTCTGAATGTGGACAGACTAAACATTGGGGAACCTGCAGGATATTAGCTGGTCGAAAGACAATATAAATTAATAAATAAATAAAAACTTTACATCAAGATGACCTTGCTCTAGCACAAAACTGTTTACTCAGAAAAGCCAATGGCACGACGTGCAGGGAATGCAATGCCTGCACTGCTTTAAAAGCAGCCTGCACATAATATTGTTCTGTAAATATAACAAGTGTTAGGTTGTGTTTGCACAACTTAATGGCATACCCACACATATACATGCAAACTAAACACACACGGTCGTCCACTAGTCGGTCACATTTTTGTTTTTGTGTGTCACTGTGTCTGAAGAGTACCGCGGCGAAGAGTACTTACTAGGTTCAGAGCTTGTCCTACAGTACAAGGGCATACAATTAACTTGTAGGTTAGTGTTAGTACAGTGGATGCCTCCTCCCACTTCTGTTTTGCCTTGTGCTACTGAGAATGGAATTAGTTGAATCCTATCTATCTGGAAATTCTAAAATATGTTTGAAGTAGATTTTTTGTGAATGGAAATGACTAATGACAGCTTTCTGTGCGGAACTTTTACAGTCTCTCTGTAGCATTCGAAGATTGAGGAACTGAGGAACAGTTGTCTGGTTTGACAGCATGAGTAGCCTTGGTACCCAGGCTTTTATTTTCGTTCGCATTCACAGCGCGAAAGACTAGTAAGTTACAAGTCTTATAACAGAATATGGAACCTGCCTGGTTTCTCTGTAAACTACTGTGTGCGTGCGTGCGGAGGGTAGTGTACTCTATTACAGTGTACTCTCTCTCTCTGTTCTCTTTCTCAGTAATCCCTCCCAGAACGTGATAATGATGTCAGGCTCTCCTGGGCTGGCCACCTGTTGCTCTAGCTCAGTCACAGTACACCCACACCACATGAACACAAATGCAGCCACAAGTGTGTGTGTGTGTGTGTGTGTGTGTGTGTGTGTGTGTGTGTGTGTGTGTGTGTGTGTGTGTGTGTGTGTGTTTGTTTGCATGTGCGCGCGCGCGTGCTGTATGCCAACTATCCTCAAATGTTGTCAGTCACGCAGGCCAAGATGCTTTGTTGTTTACCCCTGAGTATACACAAGCTGTTTTCACAGGTCACTGTCTAAGAATGACATTGAGAATGACAATGACAGATATTGATTGTACACAACATATCCACCTCCCAATACTTCTCTGTGATATTTCCATTTGTTGACTAAATAATGTTACAGTTACAGATGTTCTCTTTGTCTGCCAGATGTTCTAAGTGCATGACATGATTGCTGTCTGTACACAGTCTGTACACCCGGTGAGACACACTGTGTCCCTGTTATGCCCATATATGGAGTGTGTGTGTGTGTGTGTGTGTGTGTGTGTGTGTGTGTGTGTGTGTGTGTGTGTGTGTGTGTGTGTATATATATATATATATATATATATATATATATGTGGGAATATCAGTCCGATCTGTTGTGTAGAATGTAGATGTGAGGCCCGAACCTCTAGCTGCCTAAACAGGGGAATAATGAACTGCTCCCCGTTGTCTTGTGGAGATGTTTTCTTAAGAAGACTCTCTGATGTTTGGGAGTCTGTTGTTTTGACAAGAGGGTGAGGGATGTAAGGCATGCTGCTATCTGCTTGTAATAGACTGAAAATAATCATAACTGGAAAAAGTCAACATTCCAGTTTAAATACTCGAGTCCATATAGAGGTTAAGAACTTCCTGTCACTTTGCAGCCACTGCCAGTACCATGGGAGGAGGATTACCCAGAGGAGCAGTAGTGTGGGTTCCCCCTATTTTCAAGCAAGTGCTGGACGATGTTAAAAATCACCACGAGGTGACGCTGTTGTTACAAAGTTTAACAATGTTTAAATTATTTTCAGGTTTTTATTGTTTTTTATGTTATATAAGAAAGAGAAAACAACGCAAATAAGGCGCCATTTGCGTTGAATTCAGGGTAGTTTTCAATCCAGTTAATTGACAAATTACCTATAAACCTGTAAGAATATACACCTTTCGTCTTGTGTTGTAGCCTTACCCAATACGTTAACCATTATAATAGGCTCAAGACAAGTTGCTGTTCAGTTTATACTTGGCTGGGTAGCTCTGATTCATAACCTTCTACGTCTCGTCGAGATTATTGCGGGTCTGCATGGTTTTATAGCGGAAGTCAGGAAATCGTGTTTACATTCATTCTACCAGATAACAACGTAGCTCTTATAAACATAGGCTACATGTCATGATGTAGCTTTAATCTGAAATCTACCGCCTTCTAATGTGAGTGCCTGCCCTGGGACAGGAACTGAGCAGCAGCGGCAGCCCCCCCTCCTCTCCTCCTCTCCGCATTGGATCCCCACCACACGGCGTTAGGAACTTAGGAAGGAGCATAGACGTCCCATTGATTTGAAAACCCAACGACACACACTCCTGTAAAGTACCCAGTAAACTACTGAGGGAAAGTTCATGTCGGATGGAATGAAAGCGCGACTACAGCGATCATTCAACCTCTTCAGTGTTAAGCCCGAGCAGAAAGATGTGAGTTGCAGTTCGTCGACTTGTGTTTATTTTATTCTGCTAACAGTCAGTTCAACTGAAGTTATCGACTCGAGCTAACGTTTGCTATATTCCCGCTTACTTTCACTGAATGTGGCGACAAAAGCTGTTTAACTACGCGCTGGCAAATCATTATTGTTCTTGCTTAACTTGGCTAGACAGCTATAAGACAGGCTATTCAATTTCACATGTTAGTGATGCCTGTCTGTATCGTTTCAATAGGGAAACGATAGAAAGGATATGTTACGAACTTAAGTCTAGACATGTGAAAGAATGCTGTCTGGTTTTATTTTTGCCAGAACTTACCACAGTATTAACATTAAACTAACGGCTTTTGTGCTAGTGTGTGGCATGGTAGCAGGAGACATTTTTGAGCATTCCAGGCAAGTGATTGTGATTGCGCATTATAATGTATAGTACAGTACAGTCGATATTGTTGTCGACATGGCGTGATTTATTATCTTGAATCATCTTGATCTTGAGAGTCACATATGACTCAAGAATAGATTCAGATCAGCCTATACTACTTGAAGCAAGAGTGTAGGAGTGTAGGCTAACTTGTCATCTTGTGTACACTAGCATCATGAGTCATGACAGTTCATCTTCATCACAGTGAAACAGAAACACTGGTTCAGTTTCACTGTGCATGATGAACTAAATATATAGTATAGTGTATAGATTCTACAAGGAATAATTGAGATTGTAGATCATTCCTTATCACTGCTATGGCATGTTGAGAACCAAGTGGTTCATGTTGAGAACCATGTGGGTCGGACCCCACATGATTCTGGGGGGCCCCAGGTGACCGTTAAGTGGCAATTTAATTAGGACTTTGGCCAAATCATAATCAAGGGGCACATTCTTTGAAAATAGCCGATCACAAACTCACATTGTAAATCGGCTATTATCAAAATACTTATCTGTGGAACCGAGTCAAACTAAATGTAATGCCCCTTACAGTTCAAGTGCTTGTCAGAGGGGGGGGGGTCCCCTGTTCAAATAGGATGATTATTATAGGGGGTTTGAAAGGTTGAGTCACCACTGACTAGCCTATGACTAGCCTAGTAGATGGAAAAACTTGATTTTACTTTGTTTACTCCACTGCCTGCCCAATCTTCATTCTTGCTTTAAAACATTACTGCTTGTTATCTGAAGTCAGTCAAAGCTTGTAGGCTAACACTCCATAACCACCACACTTCTGTTTCTGTTTGTGTGTGTGTGTGTGTGTGTGTGTGTGTGTGTGTGTGTGTGTGTGTGTGTGTGTGTGTGCGTGTGTGTGTGTGTGTGTGTGTGTGTGTGTGTGTGTGTTTTTTTCTTCACTTCTGTTTCTAAACTGTAGTGTAGCCTGGACTATTGTTTACAGTTTGTATCAGTTTGTTTGTTGTCTGGTACATGGCATTTAATTATCTGACAGTGACATTACCATAGGTGTGTCATTCAGTCTTTATTCCTCACTTACTGTAACTTCTAAATGTGATTTTACGTGTGTTTCACGATTGTACATTATGAAGAGTTGTGTTGTTGTGAATGGCCTCACTACACACAAGGATGCTTTATTTATGTTCTTAAAGCTGGGCAGATGAAAATCCAGATGGCTTCACTGTGGTGTTGTTTTGTGTGTGTGCAAATGCGTGTGCACGTTTGAGTCATGGGCAGGCGATGTCTCCTCTAAACCCATTGTACCCATGCCAGAGGTGCACTTTTAGAACAGGAGGAAAGGTGTCGGTTTGTGTATCAGATTAGTCATAGACTTGTTCTCGTTCTCAGTGAAGACATGCATACACACAGTTCCCATTCATTTATATGTTCAGTTTCACGCACCTCTGATTGTGCCCTTCCCTAGTAAACAAAAAAATGTTTTAATGGAGATTATCATTTATTTTGGGCTTTGCATGAGAAGGCCTTTTTCTGAATGGCGTCACATCAATAGCAAAGCATGCACACATTGTAATGTACAGTATAAGAAGCTCTTCTTGGAGAACATGCAAACGACACACAGAAAGGCCCTTTCGCTAACCCCATGGGGTACTATGGGTGCTGATGACACTGAAGAGAGAACACGCCCACAGCGTGCGTCCCTACCGGGAATTGAACCCAGGACCATTTAACTGTGAGGCGACACCGCTACCATTATGCCCCCTCATCCCTCAGCCCATTAAAATCATGCATGCGTTTGAAGCTGAGCCCTCCTCTCCCATGCTCTATGGTAACCCAGTAGTCTGGTCTCACATGCTTTCCAGTTTCCACATCCATTCCCTCCCTCTCTGATTTATGTGACCACCTCCCACCTACTGTACGCTCATGTGACCATCACTCCTCAGCCTGTTGTAAAAACAGGTCAGTTAAGTGGACATACCTTCCTGTGTTCCAGTCTTCCAGTCAGTGTCTTTGCTGCATTATACTACCCTACAGTCTCTCAATCGGTGTCATCTCGGCCTTGTCTTAACCACTGCCTAGTCTAGTCCAGTTACTCTGCTGTCTGTCAGCCGTGGATCTGCCAGCTCAGCTGTCATTTTACAATGAATGTACCTCGACATCCTCCTTCCTGAATTGATTTCCCAGAGATAAAAAGGTTGGGGCTGTTTTTTCAGTCCCCTTCCTTCGCTGTCCTAATATACCCCCAACAGTCAAAGTCCACAATGATTCAGCACTGCTTGTCTTCTCAGACAACAGACGTGTGAGAGGGGGCTCACACACACACACACACGCGCGCGTGCGCACACACACACACACACATACACACGCACACACACACACACACACACACACGCACGCACGCACACACTCTGTAACTGTCATCACATTTCAATGAGCTCCTCATCTCTTTCTCAGTTGTCTGTCTGTCTGTCTCTCTCTCTCTCTCTCTCTCTCTCTCTCTCTCTCTCTCTCTCTCTCTCTCTCACTATCTCTCTCTCAGCCCAAGTAGACTGACGTCAGTGCCTTGGACTCTTGTGGTTGTTTCCGTCACCCAGTGGCACTCCCTGTTTAATGATTCCCTCCCTCTCCTCCATATATTCACCTTTCTCCTTCGCCTTTTAAATTCACAACTTTGTGTCTATGTATTTAGTATGGCTGGCAGACATAAACCTTTGATATGCACCACTGTAGTCTATATGACGTATATGAAAATGTATGATGAATTCAGCTGGGTGGTCGTGGTTGTTGTTTTTTCATCCGTCCCCCCAATTGTCTAATAATGTATCACTGTGCTCACTTGCTGGCTGCCACATGAAGTCTAATATAACGTTGGTTAGCATTTTCTTAAACAACATCAGGGACATTCTGTGACTTGTCACAGTGCCACATGGCTTGTCTGTTAAATTAATCATATACTTAAACATTTTAGAATTGAGCTACAGCAGCGTTTATGGTTTTGGTCCAAGTTTTTAAGTTTAATGTTTTTATGAAACAGACAACTGTGCATTGTATAGATTGCTTTTTTACAAAGCGCTGGGATTTTGTATGCACACTACAAGTAGGCCTCCATTATTTCCCTTGTCCAATTTTGGAGTCATAGATATGTCTTAGACCAGTGGTTCTCAACCTGTGGGTGAGCTCCTGCAGATGGGGGTCCCCACAGGATATTTGGGGGTCCCCAAATAGCAGTGCAACAATTTAAGGCATTTTAGAATAAAAGCTGCTCGTTACGGCATCAAAAGTACTGAACAAAGAAACTACTATAAAAACTGATTGGCCAAATTGTCAAATAATATAAGAAAGGGGCAAACAATTTGCCACCGAGGCGGTGTGAGCTTTTAGATCTGCTATTTTCACAATGTTTTTCGTCTGTGGAACAGAGTCAAACAGAATGTTTCAGAAAATATATAATGCCTGGGCAGTGGGCACTTCAGGAGACTACCCAAACAAAAATAAAGCTGGAGCACTTGACTGGTCTGCATGTGTTTATCGTTTGGCACAGGATTGACTGACGTTTCGACTTTCGTCTTTCGAAAACGAAAGTTTTTATTTATTTTACATTTTCCTCATTGGAGCCAAGTCTGAGATGTTAGATCGGGATCAATATGATTTTCTTATCATATATATTACAAAACATCCTCAACCTTGCTGTTTAGCAGTTTGTAAATTTGGCTAAATTACATATTTGTGTTGCTGTGGACCAGTACTACTGAATTAAATAATTATATGGGACACACAAAGGTAACTCAGTCACGTCTTGGCATGGTTGGTTGGAAAGTCTTAGTTGCTGGCTCTGAAAAATAAATACTGTAGTTCTACTAGAGAGCAAAATGTCAAAAGGAAATTATTCAGAATAAGTCAGGGTCATATGATCTAACTGCTACTTTTATCTGCAGGGATTCACTAAGCATGAATGCACAAGTGCATTGCCTCAAGACTTTGTATCATTAATCTTGACCATAACCCTCTGTGTCTTTCTTGCACTTGACTCAACACACACCCAGAGAGGTTTGCGGTGCACAATGTAATGTGTTATATTGGAAGTTCTCTTTTGTGTTTCTTATGTAACTTCCCAGTTTTAGAGGCCAGTACTACACTAACAGTAGTCTCCTTTATATAGTGCCTACTCTGTGCGACTCACCATGCCAAGTGTTCTTCCCCTAGAGTCCATGTCCTGATGTCCATGGGTCACGGTCACAGATCATAGCCGTGTCCAACCGACTTCTTGTTCCAGGCCTGCCTAGTTCTAACCATTGGTCTACTGAGCAAGATATTGCTTGTGTGCCACTGTGACCCCTTTTCCACCGGTTGGTTCCCAATGGGAACCGGTTCAGTTCTTTTTGGTTTTTAGTCCATGAGCCAGAGCTCCAAAATTGGTGGGAAAACTATACCCTATATTAAATTGTTTATAGGATCAATACAAGTAAATTAATACATGATAACCCTTCCACAGTAGTAGCTTTATCATATTTTTGACTATTTTGAATATTTTCCTACATAATGCCTCATTTGCATATTTAAAAATGTAATACAATAAATCATTGTCTTCGTGTAAGTACTCAATTGGGGAAATTTCATGGTGATAATAATCTAATATAGGTATGGTTTTGCCCACTCAATTCATAATTACCGTTTCATTTTTGGAGCTCTGGCTCAAAACCAAAAAGAACTGAACCGGTTCTCATTGGGAACCAACGGGTGGAAAAGGGGCCTGTGTGTTTTTAGCTTATAGGCTCTCTTAGAGGGGCAACACCTTTCCACCCTTCTGGGTTTTCAATCCCTCCCTCCAACCCAAGAGAGAGAATGGGTGAAACATTTCTCCAGTATGGAAAATCGTATGATCTGTGTCAAATTACACAGATGTAAGCCCATCACAAGACACATAAAGTTTGATTTGATTGACTTCAAATGTAACATACACAATGCCTTCTGTACATGTCACTAGTAATATTATTGTGTGTAAAGATTTCCTTTTTTTATATATACTTTATTTGTAATGTATGTGGAAAAGCAGTGAGAGAAGACACTGTGATGACATCACACCAAAGAGTTAAGGAGCAGCGCTCAACTAAAACACGTTGCCTTGACGACAGGGATGACAGTGTCATGGGGCAAGATTACACTAGTTCCTGAATGTAACACAGAACACTGCAGGAAAAGAAGGAGAACTTGACTGCCTCTCTTCTTTTCACGTGAACCCCATGTATTCTCTGATAAGGAGAGAGGCGAGCAAGAAAAATATTTTGTTTGCTGGAAGAAATTGTTCAGAAGTTATGAGTTATGAGAGGAGGTAGAAGGGCGAGGAGAGAGGGGTGAGGTAGAAAAGAGGTTAAACAGAGAGAGGTCTGTTGTCAGCAGACACAAGGCAGACTGTGATCTCGCACCGTGAGCTGGAGGCTGCTGATTTGTGACCATGAGAAGCAGAGAGAATGGGAGAATCATGGTGGAACCTGGCTGCTGATGACGCTGCGATGCAGCCAGGAAGTAAACACGTTACTGGATTAGTGGTTAAAATGTGAGGTATTGGCCCATTGGGATCGTATCCTAAACGACCCAAGGGATGCCTGCAGCTGCTGCTGCTGCTGCAAGTGTGACCTTGTAAAAGTGGTGGGTGAAAGAATAAAAAATGACACCAGTCCAGCGATGGCGTTATTGAGTTATCCTCCCTCACTTCCTAGCTTGGCCTTTTCTCTAGAAACAACAAAGCAGGCAGCCCACTGGCGGTTTATCGCCATGGGAGATGGGATTAATTTAAGGTGTTTGGGGATTGGGACCAACTGGATTAGAAATTATACGCATTCTCGGTTCTCACAGTACACACATATTCTGCCAAACTTGGTGTAACAGGACTACGTCATGCACTGCATGACGCATTTACTGGCGGTAAATGCATGCTGCAATCAATTCATATTTGTATCCATGGCATGAATGATGATGATGATATTATCACTGTCTGAATGTTACACCTGCTTTTGGGAGTTAGGCCCTGTGTGTGAACCTCAACGTCTTCAAAACGAGCAGATCTTAGTTCGGAAGCCTTGAGGATGCCTGTTATGCTGCCTTTTAAAAGCTCTCTGTGGCTCTCAGTCCTTTTGCTCTGCAGCATTTGTGTTGACATAAGGACTCGAAGGAGACCTTTTACTTTTTCCATTCCTGAGAATTGGCATTCTTCATTTTCTCTGCATCCAGGCAAAAGTACAGAGCAGACTGTTTGCTCCTATTGCTATTTTTCCATTCCGTAACAAACAAAACATCTCACTCACTGACTCGGCAAAGCCATCTAGATAAAAAAAAGAGAATGCACTGCTTTCACTGTCGCTTTTCTTCTCACTCAGTCAATCTACAAGGGCAATGTCTTTCCTTCTCGGCTTTCAACAGCCAGCGAGCCTATGCATTCTAAAAGATGTTTTGAGTTGCATTTTATACAATGGCCTTCAAATTGGAAACACTGTGACGAAACCTCATTCCATAGAGTAATAAGAATGCTGGAGGTGACCTGATAGTGTAAAACGCCATAACTGCCTGTTATTCTCGTGTTATAATAAAAAAAGCTCAGTGGCCTTGTGATTAGAGTGTCCGCCCTGGGCATGGGAAGTCGGGGTTCGATCCCTGGCCGGGTCATACCAAATGGGACCCAATGCCTCCCTGCTTGGCACTCAGCATCAAGGGTTGGATTTATTGGGGTAAGTCCCTGCGACATACTAGCGTCATGTCCAGAGGGTGTACTTGTACATCATGTGCCGCCTCACGCTACAGAAACGGGAGATAGACTCCTGCTCTATGGGCCGCATGGCTCGGCAAGGTTTACTTTCTGCTTCTAAGACCATCGGGTGTATGGATCGGACATTCTCTTTTTCTTTACAACCTAGAGGTGAGGCTGATCATCTTGCCAAACCTTGACCTTTCACCACCAAATTACACCATGTCGCATATTGAGGTAGAGATCTGAATACAGTTCACAGAGTTTCATGGCCTTATAATTTGATGACGAAGCTGTCATTGCGGACAAAGTGACACACAGACGCACACATACAGCCTCTTTACAATAGCTTCACAAAGGCTTTGCGGCTCAACAAAAAGCTACTTAACATTGAGTTTACCTGATGCCCTTGTCTGAGGAACACGATTTAGATGCAGAGAAAAAGCCCTAAAGCCCAATTTTTACTTTGTGGATCGACCTTGTTGCTGTAAATAACTGATTTCTACAGTATGAAGTAGCTGTAAGTGTGCCAGTCAGGTAGGTGAACACACCCCATGCCCAGGCAAGACTCAACACGGCTGACTGTCTGACTGGAACTGTGTCTCTTGTAAGACTTTTTTGTAAATGTTTATTTCGATTCAATTTAGTTTCAGTTAAATTAATTTTAGTTTTTATTGTTTAAAAAGATTTATTTTAGTTTTCATTAGTTTGTTGGTTGCAGTTTTATGCAGTAATGTGGTTATTTGTCAGGGTACTTGTCAAGTTCAGTGTAGCGTAGGTATTGTTTAATACAGATAAATACACTTGGATACAATTGACTCACAGATGTGTAGCTATTCCAGTCTCAATAAACATGCATCAATGGTTATGTTGACAAATTGACATTTATTTTTATTTCACTTATGTAATAATAATAATTGAATACCAACCAAGTGTTTAGTTTTATTTCACTGTGTCTCTAATAACCTTGGTCTCCAGTCTGCACTGTCACATGGAATTACATCACTGATATGAGTCCACTTCTGCTTAGCTAAGCTACTTCCTGCTTTTTGTCCCTCGGTTTGATACACAGCCAATTTGGCGAGGCATGGAGGCCTGGGCTTTGCCTCACAGACAAGAACTGCAAAAAAAGTATTGGTGGGATGTAATTTTCAAATGGAGCACTTGGGTTGATGACATTGTGTTAAAGATATGCCATTGAATTGTTTTTACAACACAAAAGACTGAATGCTAGCAGTACACACACACATGCACGCACGCACGCAAGCACACAAATACATGCAGTCAAACAAGCTCAGACAGAGAGAGAGAGATAGAGGGGGGGTGGGGGGTGGGGAGAGAGAGAAGAATATAGGGATGTGATTCATAGGCCCTATTCTTATTAATAATTCTACATTCTTTATTATCATGTAATGGTAATGTTTGCTAAAACATTTTTGCATGAGCCTAGAGCGTTGACTTAGTTATTACAGTAGGTCTGTGCCCTGTCCTCTGTATCAATCACAGTATCAAGAAGATATAAATAGACATATAAAACATCACAGTATCAAGAAGAAATACATAGAGCAGTAGGTGAGCCTCTTGTTGCAAGTTGCATGAAATCCTTTCTCACAAAAAACTTTAATATTCAACAATCAACAATGTTATACAAATACTTTTATAGTAGGGGTTCCCCTGTCCCTGCTTTGTCTCTTTCTCAGAGCCAAGGACAGTGGCCTGAAGAAAAAAACAGAAGACCCCTGCATTAAATGATTTAATAAACAAATCTGTAAAATGTAGAGATTGAAAACTGAACATTCTAATGGGGATGAGGAGAAGTTTGGAAGTTATAGAATTTCACAGAATTTGAGTTTTTGAGTGGTGCTAGCCCCTCCAACGTCTGTTTGAACAGTATGTTGTCAGTATGGCAGCCAAGTCTATGGACTTGATGTTTGTTTAGGGCACCTTTAACAAAGATAGTGGCAGCAAAGTCTATGGTCTTTTGATGTTTGTTTAGGGCACCTTTAACAAAGATAGTGGCAGCCAAGTCTATGGTCTTTTAATATTTGTTTAGCGCACTAAACGTGATGTCATGTGGCAGCCAAGTAGACGGACTGTTAAAATTACCAGGTCCCCCTCACTTTACACAAGTGTGATTTTTGAGCGGTGTAAGGCAAGCATAAACAATCACTAGCCTAATAGTGAACTGAAAATGTATTGGTCGACTGAGGCCAAAACGATCGATTAAGTGACTCACTGAAGCAGGTAGTGGGACAGCCAGCCTTAGAAATAACTGTATAGCAAAATGAGCAGAATGTCCAATGATTTGTTTTCGCAGACTTGCGAGTGTGTTGGCACTTGGCGGTACTTGAAACTCCCCAGAATACACTAGTAGTGTTTAGACTGTACTCGGACAGGGAGAGCTCTCCATTCCACAGCCACACGTTTTGACGCGATTACTTGTGTGTGTGTGCGTGCGTGTGTTTCTGTATCTGGATAATTATACCGTGGCTTGTTTTGGGATGTACTTGCATTTGTGCTTTTTAAGTTTCTTCCCTGGTGTCTGTTCAGCCAGACAACTCTTAGAAGCCGAAGGTATTAGAATATATATTTATTGAGCATAGATGAAGCACAGATTGGCGTCAGGGCTCTGTCCCCATTAATTCCCTGTAACATATGAATATACATTTTTAGATAAGACAAATTGACCTGCGGTCACAAAAAAAGAATTAAGCTACAGGGAATGAATTAAGATCCCCCCCCTGGGATCTAGAAACAGATCCTACAGGTGGATGCTGGGGAGGCAGTGGGACTTGCAAAACTTCATGAGCAGCACAGCAGTTAAGCAGCGAGGCAGAGAGGTAGCAGCAGGAGAGAGAATCCAGGAATGAGCAGGCAGGCAGAGCAGTTTAAATAAGCCGCTCTGATCAGGCAGAGAGTGCCCGTGACTAGTCACCTGACCAGGTAGGCACGCTCACGAGTTGTCTGCCTGAACTAGCTATGCAGGCTGCGCATCATTTAATTACATACTATACTATCTCTATGCTCTTTGTCTTCTTTTTATAGCCCAGATAGCTAAAACAAAACCAAAAAAATCACACCTGTGTGAAGTGAGGGGTGCTCTTAATCTTATCATACATCATCTCATTCTGGCCACTCACAATTTGCGTCCTCACTTTTCCGTCCACATTTCCATCTTTGATTTTCTATCCTTTTTATCCTCGATACATACTTTGCATACTTTGCTCAGCCGATAGAATCATCGCTATTTTTCACACAAACACACAAAGCTGGGCATAGGAGGGCTAGCGCGGCGCGCCCCTCAAAAAAACTGTGCTTTGTCTTTGTTTCTCTAGTCTACACTGACCATCACATTTACTGTGGTGATTATTTATCTGAACACAGGCTAGAGACTGTATCTTTCCTCCTCTGGTTTTACAGATTGAAGTATGAGTAAAATGACTACTGCAGTTTTCTGGCATCCTGCTCTGTGTGCCATGCGTCAAAGTGCGCATGCAGTTGGCACATGCAGGGAGGGAGCTCAACTGGCGCACATACATGACTGTTTGCGTGCATGTGTGCTGTTGTGATTAAGTGGGACTGAGAGAAAAGGTCAGGGCGCGTGGATCTTCAAAGCAGACACACCAGGAATAGACAGACCCCCATATTGATGCTTCAGTAAACATCCACACAGAACAGAACAGCCCCCCACCCTCTGGTGGCATGCCTATGCACAACACCCACAGCAGAAAAACCTGGATGTGTAATAGACTTTGAACCGGAACGTTTTAATTGTTCTTTTCCCCCTTTTTTAATTGGTGAATTCATGGAAACAACAAATTATAGAACATCGGAGAGTTAAGGAGAAAGGCGGGAGCAGAGATGAAAGGAAAGGATATACTATAAAAAGGGAGAAAGGGGACACAAAGCATCCTTTGTGGTTTGTCATTTTGTCGTACATTCAGTACAGGAAAACATCACAAGGCCTTCTCTTTTCCAGCCAGCTGGAGCAAGCAGTAGTAGCAACACTGTAAATCAGTTTAGCCCATGGAACAGAGGTGTGGCACCTATGCTGACGTACTGTTGTATGTACGTATGGCCGGCCATGTCTGCTTCTAAGTAGTAATGGTGGAAAAAATAAATTCTGCAACACTGGTATTAAAACTCAGCTCCACTGGTTTATTTGATTCAACGTTTCGATCACTAGCATCTTCTTCAGACATTCCTGAAGAAGATCCTAGTGATCAAAACGTTGAATCAAATAAACCAGTTGAGCTGAGTTTTCATACCAGTGTTGCAGACTTTATTTTTTCCTCTTGTACTGCCTTTTGTCCAGTACCTGGGCTAGAGTGGAGGTGCATGCTCTATTACCTTTGCTTCTAAGTAATGCCCATAGTGTTACACACCAGTGACGCGATATTCAAGTGCAATTATTGCATATTTTAAATCAAGTTTAAATCATGTGTGGTCTTTGCCTGTGGTAAACAACATATAGCTGAGCAAAATCTCCTGCTGAACGGTGTAAAACCCACATGTTCAGGTTCACAGGAACACACTGGCCACTCCCTGGCCCATTCTAGCACTCATATTTCCAGCTGAGCCACTTTTTCCCCCAATAATTTTTACAGCAGCCACTGACTTTGTTATTAAACGAGGTCTGTATTTGCGTCATAATAATAATCATAATTTAAATAGTCGTATGCTTATTAGTGGCATCATGTTAGTTCACATTTTTCCTCTTAAGTGTATCAACAATAATAAAATAAATGTTACTTTTGACTTACAGTAAAAAGGGTATCTTTGAAAGACAAAGAAGCACACTGTCAGACACTTTATTAAGTTGACGTTTCGGTCGCTTA
The DNA here is from genome assembly GCF_963924005.1 of Protomyctophum bolini. NCBI lineage: Eukaryota > Metazoa > Chordata > Actinopteri > Myctophiformes > Myctophidae > Protomyctophum > Protomyctophum bolini. The sequence continues at coordinate 14,250,769 of NC_137864.1, forward strand.
GAGTCTAAGTGACCGAAACGAATGTTTGAAGGCCTACCAAACATCATTAGAGACAGACATACAAGACGGAATCAGATTTAATTAACAAAAAAATGCTTTGGATGCAGAAATACCAAAACACACGGTGCGATAATATCACTATTTAAAATCAATATATAAAATAAATGTTTCAAATGTTCACAGTCACTCGGCATAGGGATTAGGGATGCTATGGTTCATGTGATTAATGAGATGCACTCTGGTTTTGAGGCTTTGTGCTTTAGCTTGTCTATCTTGGTACAGAGCTGGAAGCACTATTTCGCTAAAGCTAGCTAAGCTAATCAAATCAAACAACTGGTTAAACGGTAAATAACCTAGAGATCAGCGAGAGAGTCGATCACTACAATGTAGAGGCAGGCTGTTTCACTCCTGTTAATGAAATTTACAATTTAGGCATAATACAGAGCGATTTACAGTAAGCAAGAACAATACATTGTAATGCAGCTGCTCTTCAAACAAAACAGTAACATTTTCAGCTTGAATATCTACAGTATGGTAGCTGCAGTCACAGGCTGTGCATGAGGATGCTAACACATGATACAAAAGTCCATATAGTGGTGCCGGTCCACGGGGGAGTAGTAATCTCCGCCCCCAAACAATCATTTAATTAATTCACTACTACTCACTTTAGGAAGTTCTATGCTTACTTGTAAACACATCATGCACTGCAAATTGTATTCATGTTTTGTTGTTGTGGATTGAACAATTGATGCTAGTTTACTACGCAGATATGTTTGCGTGTTATATCTTACTCACTCACATAGATATTTTGTGAATTTGATAAGTGCCTAAATTGTAGTGATTCAGTTAGCCGAGGTGTGTAGTTCACTGTGATTGGTCCACCTTTTGTAGCATTGTAGGGACAACTGCGACACATGCAGTACATACAGGGGACATGCATGCAGACCTCTTCTAGACGGCTGGCCCCCTTTGATGTCATGCCATAAAAAACAAATTACAAACTACAAAATAACGTAAATTGAGAAATACAAACAGACTAACAAATACAAAAAACTAAAACACACACAACAAAACACAAATTCCAAATCAAGACATCCAAAAAACATTAAAAAAAATATATATATAAAAAAAAAAAAACTCCAATATAGTCAGAGAAGAGAGAGACCGAGACCTGTGTGGGTGTCGCGCTTGTATCACGGCATCCTGCACGTGGTACGTGCATGTCAAAATTAATTGGAATAAAAAAAACAAATGATTTAGCCGCTGCTTATATGTATCTGGTCTGGATCGCATCTTGGTGAACTCTTGCAGTGTGTGATCCCTGGTTTGGCGATCAATCGTTTAGTGTGAAAGCCACAAAGATATACGATCTGATGACTCGTCGACAACTTTAAAACTCCTACAGTGTGTAGGGGCCATTAGGCGGTCAACATGGGATAGAAAAGGCTACCATGCCAACTGTTTAACTGAGTGGTACTGTTTGACTAGTATGAATCGGTCAAGATTGTTCTTGTCGGTTAAAAGGTTGTTTATTAACCCATTCAGGGCGGGAACCACTTTTAGTGGTTTACGCATTATGTTATACTTGAGCTATTGAAAAATAGCAGATCTACAACTGTGCCACGCTACCATCTTGTAGATCTTACAATTTTAACTCAAATCTTTGCTTCTGGGGAGGGGGGGGGTCCCTGGAACAACATATTTTCAGATTGGGGGGTCTGTGGCCAATTACATATACTATTTGGGGTCCTTGACATGAAAGCGTTTGAGAACCACTGACCTAGTCGAAACATGGAGCTCAGGTTAACATGCCCCCTTGTATCCCACCAGGTGCCTGAGATCATCAGTACGCTGAGGCAGGCGGGGAAGAGCTCAGCGCGCAGCGATGATGACATCACGACTGTGCCCAGCAAGCCCTCAGCCAACTCTTCCTCCGAAAGATGCCTCAGCTCCTCGTCTCTTCCCTCGACAACCACGACCTCCAAGGCACCCTCCGCCACCAGCCCCGCAGTGTCTCCCACCCTCTTTGCCAAGAAGTTTGAGGTTCTGTTCTGTGGCCGCGTCAGCGTCCCGCACAAAAAAGCCCCGCCCGCTCTGATAGACGAGTGCATCGAGAAGTTTGCCCAGTCCCTGGGCTCCGCGGAGGGAGCCAAAGGAGAAAATCCCGGGGGATTTGCCGGAGGGCTGAAGAGGGCGTTGGCCTTCCAGTCCAATGGCTTGGGGAACGGTGGGATTGGTCATGGGGGTAAGGACAGCCCCTCCAGTGGGAGACATCCGGTGCTGTTCAAACGAGACCCCAGCTTCCCCTCTCTGCAAGCCTTGGATGAGAATGGACTGTCACCACAGATCACTCGCAGCAGCAGCAGTGCAGCTCTCACACACTCCCATACTGCTGGAGTGCTGCCCTCCAGCCTGCGGGACAACAGGACAATGCTGTTCATGGTAGGGATGCAACACATGCATATTTCTAATCAAATACAGTGAAAACGCTGGATGAATGAATGAAGTACACCACCACACTGGACAGCAACTCTACTGGGCCAGATTCAGAGTTCCAAATTGCTAATAAAAATAACACCCCAAACACAATCTGATTCTATTGCATGATCAGGCCATGGTCCCAAATTATGTTTCTTCTCTCTTTATAGTTGGGGGCTAGGGATAAAACTGATATTGCATTTGCAGCTACCAGGTCACAAGAGCAACAACTCTGATTGATACTTTTCATCCTATCTGTGTGTGTGGGGGGGGAAACCAGTGTTTTCCAATGAAAAAAACAAACTCTAGTCACTTCCTGACGTAATAGAAATGCGAGTCAAATAGGACCCTGGACAGACTTAATTCATACTATTCATACTCCAGTTTTAGGTGATAAGGTGACCACCGAAACGGTGGTTAGTAAAAACAAGAGAGATGTGTTTGGGTGAGCGGTGAGTCGCTTACCACCGCGGTGTGACGTCATGTTGTAGTCTTCGGGTGGTCACCTTATCACCTAAAACTGGAGTATGAATAGGCCTTGAGTAGTGAAGTACATAGCCAATCAGTCTTTATTCCAGGCTACTAATAATGGCCAATAGGACAATTGGGCTAAAGTTTATAAACTTTAGCCCAATAACACTGTGGGCAGCAGCACTGACAGCGAGAGGAAGTGCCATGAATCAGGTGAGCTTAAGTAGGGCGCCAATTTGGTCAGCTGCTTGACCCGTCACGCATACAGTACATCGCCCACATAGTGCTGCTGCATATGCATATTATAAAGTCCTCCAGTGTGTCGGCCTGAACCAGCTCACAGGCTATACACATCGTTCACATAAGTAGTCTGAAGAGAGCATAATCTGCACACATCATCACGGACAGAGCGTGATAAGGCAGGATCTGCACACAAACATGGACAGACAGTGAGAACATTCTTTTGCACACACAATCATGGACAGGCGGTGAGGAATGATGTATGATCTCTTCGCACGTAAGCACGGTAGTAACACAGTAAGCACTTTCACCCTGGCGTCCCCATTTTGGGCATGTCATTATAGTGTCTCGCATTGTGAGCTTCTATATATCGTCTAATTGTCGCTATTTGTCATACGACAACGTATATAGGGCTTCACTTTCAAAAAAACTTTTGGTCATTTTATCGTCTACTCAGGCTTATGTGAACATCGCAGACAGTTTTTAAGTTGCTTGATTCAGCCCCCATCCTATACAAACCCATTGTAAATTCAAACTCTATTTTTAACCAAGATAGATTCATCAAAAATACTCAATCTTTTTTCTGGTGACTGATGGTGTCGTCCCAATAATATTGGGAGGACACCATCAGTCACCAGAAAAAAGGGGCCATGGTTTTTCATTTTCTGTTTTTATTTATTTTTAATAATTCTTTGTCTCTTCCGGCCTCCTCCTGGAGGAGGTTCTTTTCCAAAATAATTATTAAAAAAATAAATAAGAACAGTAAATGTAAAAGCACACCCCCCACGTATTGGAAGGACACTATCAGTCACCATAAAAAAGGTTAGGTTAGGAAGGGGACGGGGCAGCTAAAATGAATATCAAATATCTAATTACTGAATCAAGTAACTTAAAAACCGTCTGGGGTGTTCACATAAGCCTGAGTAGATGATAAAATGACCAATATTTAATAAGTAAAATATCGCTTTAAGCCAAAAAGAAACCCTCCACCTGAAGATGTGCAACACTGGCAGCAGCACTGGCTGATAATTATTGATTTTGGCCAACCTTGTTCAATTTGGAATTGGCCTTGGCAACAGAGATGGAATTGGAAAGGAGAGACGGGGAAGTGGAAGGAGACACTGACAGGAATGAAAGTCACAGTATGTTTGTGCTTGCTCTGCGCATTGTTTTAACAAGGTGAGGGATGTTCGTTCTATCAGCATGTGTAGTTCTGCTGGTTGATAGTTGAGCCTAATTCATATTTATGTTAACATTCTTGTAATTTTTCTTATGAATTAGGCCACAGCAGAGCTCAGCTCAGGCAGTAAGCTCAATTTGTCAGAATTTGTCATGTGGGCAGTTTTTGATAGAAAAAGATTAAGTATGCCCCCCACCCGGCTAAGAAACTTATTTCAAGTAAGTAAATAAGTAAAATGTATTTATAAAGCACCTTTCAAATCAAAGTGCTGTACAGTGAACAACAATATAAAACAAGGAGCAATAACACAACGAGAAATAAAAGCAGAAACATTGACAACATTGACAAAGGTCGGATTAAAAAATTGCAAGACAAAATGTAACCTAAATAAATGTGTTTTTAACAAGATCTTAAAACCGTCAACAGACTCTGCGTTTTTAATCGATAAGGATAGGCCTTTCTCTGTCACCTGACAGAGAGACCTGAGAGACCTGAGAGAGAGAGAGATCATCAGATCTGGCAATCCTATTTAATCCTAAGTGTATTGGGGCCACCCTGGTGTCAGCTACCATGCAGTAATTACCACACCACAACTTGTGTGTGTGTGTGTGTGTGTGTGTGTGTGTGTGTGTGTGTGTGTGTGTGTGTGTGTGTGTCGAATATTTATTTTCATGTTTCTTTGTTCTTTATGCTGGGACTTGGCTGTTTGCTGCTGTACTGCAAAAGTCTGAATTACGCATTGGGTTCCTCGACAAACATGACGTATGTTGATTGAATATGTGTTGACGCAACTCCGCCGTCCGCACATCAGACGTGTTTTATCCAGTAGTATAAAGGTAGGGGTGAGGTGAAGGACCGTCTCACTGAGTCATAACTAACACACAGCTGGGTGTAATGGCTTTAGAGGCACATTGGTTACTTTAACTTACACACCACTTTGTTCATTGACAAGAGGACTTTGAAGTGCAGTGCAACTTGAGGTCGCACAGATTTATCACAAGGACACATTCTATAGGTGAGGTCAACTGCAAACATAGTTACTGTACAGTGTACAGTACACTGAGGCACACAGCAGACCCACCCTCCCTCCCCTGGCCAGTGGCCACCCATAGTACATGACTCAGCATGTACTATGCTGCTGACTGCTGGTCAAAATGACATCATTTCCGCTACTGTCCCTGACCTTGTGTTTGACCCTATTGATCCCCCCCTGGCAACGCCACCCTTCCTGTTCTCCTTCCAGAGCAGGAAGTTGTCAGCGTTGGTACAGGAACCAGGGGGTATCTATTTTTCAGCAGACACGGTTGTATTATTAATAACAACCACATCCTGCTGGTACCATCATGACACACACCATGACCTCATGACTGAGCAGTGAGCACTCATTCCCAACCACAGTTTAAAAAAACATGTTTTTAAGTCCCTGGAATTAAACCCTAATGAAGAATTTGGTATTTGACGTTGTGGGTCAAAAGAGCGTGAGGTTGAACTTGACCTCACAGAAGAGATACTTTTGAAGACGTAAATCGGGGTTGCCCATAAAGTGGAACAAGGATACAAAGGCGGTGGAGTGTGTGTGTCAATCCAAAAATACTAACTCACTCTATTGCTCACTATGTGTTTTAGGTGGGGAGGTCTCAGATCTTCCTGGTTAGTCCAGACACTAAGAAGGTTGCCATCGAGAAGAGCTTCAGAGAAATCTCCTTCTGCTCACAGGTATGTACTGCACTGGGTTAGGCTTAGTGTGCATAATGTGGGGCAGCGGTGGGGTAGTGTCCGGGCGAGAAGTTGGTGTCGAAGTGTCCTTGAGCAAGACACTGAACCTCTAATTGCTCCTGATGTGCAGGCTGGTGCCTTGCATGGTTTCCTCCGTCATCGGTGTATGAATGCGAAAGGGTGAATGTAATGCACTATGCATCTATGTAAAGCGCCTTGGATAAAGGCATTATATAAATGCACCATTTACAATTTACTATATGGTTTAATACTAATCACACTGCCTGGACATTTTCTCCGTAGGGTATCCGTCACGTGGATCACTTTGGCTTCATTTGCAGGGAGACGGTGGACGGAGGGAGCTGCCACTTTGTCTGCTACATCTTCCAGTGTACAGATGAATCACTGGTAAGATGGGGAGGCAGAGTGTACAGGGCAGGCGTTGAGAAGAATGCTGCCATTGTAGCTCAGAGAGGAACACGCAGTGATGGCAGAATTAATTGATATGGACTGGAAAGTAGACTATGCAGAAAAGCTGATTACAGCACAGTAAAATACGCTGTGTTCATTTATCCATTTGCAACTCCAAGAGTGTACAAATGTAACCAAATGGACCCGCGTAACTGTTGAGTTATAACTGTTATATAGACTACATTGAGCTGCTACAGTAGATGTCACACTCCACTCCACATCACAACACCTCTTTGACTTAAGGCTTAGTTATTTCCCTGAGTTGTGTCTATAAGGCAGTCGCCATGCAGTTTGCCGATATGTGCTGACAAAACCTGAAATGTAAAAAAGAAAAAACGTAATTTCACAACCGTAATTGTTTATTTTAAAAGCTCTGTGGATGTTTTCTTTTCTTTTCATTACATACCGTATAAATGTTATCAATATCCTGTATGAATCTCAGTTTACACACATGCACATCGATACATCGATAGATATGTACAAAATATGTCCATGCATTTCGTGGCAATAAAAAGCATATCAATCAAATAATCAATCACCCATTAATGACCACTGATGGCATTACTGTGCTTCCACACAGGTGGATGAGATTATGCTGACTTTGAAGCAGGCGTTTTCTGTGGCGGCTCTTCTGCGGAGTGAGAGGACCCAGAGCCAGCAGTGTGACAGCTGCCCCATGCAGCAGCTACACAGACTGTGTGAGGGCATCGAAGGTAGGAACACCACTCGCCCCGTTTAAAACACCACACGTGCCCCGTAACCTCGCGTCACCAGACTTAGCACCTCGGAGGAAAGCCTGGTCTGTGTTCCAAAATCACCCGTGTGATACGGTCTAGGCGTGGTCTAGGCAAAGCAAAAGCAAAGCAAAGTTACTATGTTTACCCAGGGTAACTGGACTAAGCTCAAGAACTTGTTTACAGCCAGGCCCTGCTCATAGAACATGTCATGGTAGGGGTTCAATTCCTTGCTCAAGGGCACTTCAGCGGTGGTAATTTTAACGTGCCGGTCCGGGGATACGAACTAGCGACCTTCTGATATCAAGACCGCTCCGCAAACCGTTCGGCCACCGCTGCCCAGGCCAGGGGCTCTCAACGTTTTTGGCTGGGGACCCCCAGAAATGCTTTGGCTGTGTCTCGCCCCTCCTCACCCCCAATACAAATTGACCGCTACAATAACCTTAATAATAGGAAAAATACATCATAAATAAATACTGAAACCAGATATAATCATTAAGGAACATTTATTGCGTTGCTTTATTTTGGCCCCCCCTGGTTGTTTTTAGTCTCGCCAGTCGCTACGAGTTCTAATAAAATATGGATATACCAAACAAACTATTCCAATAAGTACTTATTGGGCAGGCCCCAAAATGATGATGGCCTTGATCGCAGCAAATAATTCTCCGCTCCTGACCGTATCAGAAACCTGTAAATGGTATGCTATATCCAAAACGTTGAACCCACAGCCACTAATTAACCACTTTCACCTTTAAAATATTATATTATTATTATATTAAGAAAGTATAAATACAAAAATTAACAGATCTACATGACATGCTCACAGCATGACTCGTGATCTTGGAGATCGGCTATTTTTGCTACTGTTGTGTGATCGTGTCACACTGTAGGTGCCATTAGTTTACAAAAAAAAACGAAAATAGTTGAAATATGGCGATAAGAGGTTTATAGCTGATAGCAACAATATGAAATAACGGTGGTGCATTATTTTGCTTTTCCTCATGGAATGTGCCTCTATTGACTTTGTTTGGCAAGCATAATCAAATGATTTGATTCATGTCATATTGTCATTAATGTCATTTACATTTCAAGTATATAGTTGTGTGGCTAATGTTGTGTGTAGTTGCTCTTTGCCACCCAGTACTTTCTAGAAAGTCATGCAAAGTAAACAGGCCTGTTGGTCACCATCATGTGTTGTCACAGTTCCATATCTAACAGGTATTATTTTATGTGTGTGTACTATTTTAAGGTCTTCACCCAGCTAAGACTAAGTTGGAGCTTCAGAAACACTTGGCCTCACTGGACAACCAGGAGCAAGCTTCAGTATTTGAGAACACGATGGTAATTAATATAGTACTGTGTACTGTATATAGTGTGTGTGTGTGTGTGTGTGTGTGTGTGTGTGTGTGTGTGTGTGTGTGTGTGTGTGTGTGTGTGTGTGTGTGTGTGTGTGTGTGTGTGTGTGTGTGTGTGTGTGTGTGTGTGTGTGTGTGTGTGTGTGTGTGTGTGTGTGGTATTCTGTTACTTCATCAATAGGCTTGTTACAATTATTACATAATCACCAAATCACAATAATATTTTACATAATCGTCATAATCATTTCCATGTTAAAAATCTTCATATATTTTCCAAACATTTTCAAAACGTCACGTTTTGAGCTTGTAGATCTGCCATTTCCACTATTAATGTTATTGGTCATCTGCTTTGTTATCTGCTCTGTACAACTTTTGTTTACCAAGCCTGAAAGACCAAACAGAAATTTATATTTGTATTTGTAATTCATAATGTTCTAACAGAAACAATTAAATCCATAATATCAATTAGTAAAATGTCATAATCATGACAGCCCTATTCATCAATAAATGCACTGCAAATGTTTGTATGTTTATTTATTGCCAACTAAGTAAACTATCCAATGCAATGCTGGTTTCACTAAACTCATGCTGAGGCCATGGACTGTTTCATTCTCATGCATGCTTGCGCAGAATGCAAATTCATACAAACTAGACCGGTGCCCGGCTGTACAGACAGACGTACAGTGACATGGTTCATTTATAGATGGAAGAAGAGCAGACACGTTGCCATGGGACGTGCGTTCCGCTTGCCATTCATGCAAGAATCAAACCTGTCGGATCATGAACGAATCACAAGTTCTTCATATACTGTAGGATTCACAATGACACGCATGCCGTTCTTTCAAGAGCGCATGCATATTTTTACCATTCTTGGTGTTCCAAATGCCAGTACGCTCTCTTGACATACTGTCTGTTTATAGTGGAGACTGCACCACACAACTCTCTTGCTGTCTGTGGTCTACAACATTATAACATAGGGTCTCCCGACAAAACCCCATTTCTTCAGATGCTATAATTTGATCAGTCTGGTCTTAATATTATTATTCCAGTGAATGTTGCTTGATGTTGCTGTTTTACATTCCATTATTCTGAGCATGGCTGCCCATGTGCCTACTGTTTGAGTATGTGCTGTACAGAACTACATGTAAACCCTTCCTGCATATGGTTAGGGGGCCATCTGCTGGTGATAGACTTGAACTACTGTTGAATCAGTCTTGAAGCACACACACACACACACACACACACAGGGTACTATTTACCCAGTGTGTGTCACATTTCTTGTGACACTCTTTTGATTCAACTCTGCAGCCTATTGTGTAGGTATGTTTGTCCAACATACTTCAGCTGTTCATTTACTACTAGCTTGGGCGCAAACAATTTATCAAATTTCAGAACGTTTGTTTTTTTCCCCGAACTACTGAAATGTATAAACCATCCACTGCATGGATTGGATTGTACCAATTCCTCTGCCAGTATTTTTTCAATTACCAATATAGACTACCGGTATATAGTAGCGTCGCAGTCCCGCCCCCGATGAGTGGCCAAGAAGAGAATTTCCCATACATTTTTCCCATAGACGTTTCAGAAATAAACACAATTTTGGGCCGAACAAATAATTAGAAGAAAAAAACATTTTTTTTTCCTTTTTCTTTTTTCTTTCTAATTATTTGTTCGGCCCAAATAATTGTGTTTATTATGATTTGTCACCATCCGAGTTGGCTTTGTCCGAGGCTTACAGGTATTTAAATAAATACTTTCTGAAACGTCTATGGGAAACATCTATTGGGAAATTCTCTTCCGGGCCGCTCGTCTTCATGAAAGGGGACGGGACAGCGACGTTCTATATTGAAACGCATAAATAATCAATATTATTACACTAGCATTAGGAACTGTGAAAGGACATTATTTAAACATACTTGACACCATATCATGTTACAGAGGGCATGCCCAAAGAACGACCAGGAGGAGAATGAGCTGGTGATGGCCAGTCTGAGGAGCCTGTACGAGGACCGACAGAAGAACCACCAGCACACACAGCATGCAGACAGCAAACAGCAGGTACAGTTCCTGTTCACATCAGTGTTGATTTCTACAGCAAGTTTTAGTTTTAGTCAGTCTTTTGAATAGTTTTAGTCACATTTTAGTCACCTGGAATGTTTTTTGTGTTAGTTTCCTCTGTCGACTACTTTCATTGCTGTTGTCCTATTCCTCCATTTCGGAGCAGTGTTTCTCAAAGCATAGTAGGTATCCATGCGATGTATTCTATTATAGTGACTCATAGGAATAGACTATGTGACAACCAGGTATAGTCTGGTGACCACCGGAGAGACGGGTGACAACCGGAATGTAGACGGCACGGCGCCCCAGCCTGTGTCCTCCATGAGGAGGAAGCCCAACAAACCTTGGTGAGGCCTTTAGGAGGGCCATTATAATCCACCACTCCTGAATGGAGTGCCTGGTGCTGGGAGTCTGGTGCAACGCACAGGTCCTGGGCCTGGTGAGAGCATGAGTGGACCTGGTGAGATGTAGGAGGGGCCCGGACAGAAGTCAACCCACAGAACCTAGTCCTTCCACGCGCCAGATTTTGGTTCTCCCTGTCCCGGCAGAGTAGTTCCGGAGCAACGGATTGTGTGGCCTTTCTCATTCCCTGATGGACTGATCGAGGGTAGCTACTGGGACGTAAGTCGGGATTTGATCAAACCCGGCAGGGTCGCCTGAGTGAGGGGTATGATGTTGGAAGACACGAAACCCCGTTGACCTCAGGAAACATCACTGAAGATACGTCCCAGGTGCATCCATGCGATGTATTTTTTAGTTGTAGGTATATGTACTTGTAGGTTTATTGGTTACCAAATTTCTCTTGGAAAAACACACACTGTCTCTCTGTACATAGGTGTGTGAGGAGGCGATCCCAGCCCCAGTAGATGTACAACAGCAGAGCAGCAGTCGACAGCGCCTGGAACAGTTCAAGACCAGAGCCAAGCGCTCCCTAACTGAGTCATTAGAGGGAATCTGGAAGGTAGGTGCACACTCTCTGCCTCTGAGTTGGTTGCATACGTGCATGTTTGCGTGTGTACCAAAACTCCCTCAAGGAACTCGGGGTCCTTCAGGCATTCGCATGAGTTGCCGTGCGTCTTCTTTGCGTGTCCATACTGTACTTTTTATAGCTCCCGTAAACCTTTGCTGGCTGTGCTTCATTCGTTTGTTATGCTCTTCTGTGTTACTCAGGAAGCTAAATAATTATGTCCTACTTGGAAGGAAGATGTTTCACTTGCGTTACACTGTGTGTGTGTGTGTGTGTGTGTGTGTGTGTGTGTGTGTGTGTGTGTGTGTGCGCGTGCGCGTGCGCGTGTGTGTGTGTGTGTGTGTGTGTGTGTGTGTGTGTGTGTGTGTGTGTGTGTGTCCATAGAGCAGTAACAAGTCCAGGGTACCCAGGGAGAACAGTGATGGAGGTGACAGCTTCTCCTCCAGTTCCACTCTCAACAGCAGCAACCAGCCCTCACCAGAAGACTCCCTGTCTGTATCCTCCACACTACGGCCTAACAGCCCACTCAGGTACGTGTTTACCTTTACAAGTACCTTTATTGTCTTGTATTGTATTGTATTGTATCTGTATGCTGCAGGGCAGGTCCTTGGGGTCCAAGACAAATTTCTCCTTCAGGAGACAAAAATTAAGAAACCTTGAACCTTTACACAACGGTAATGGAGCATGCACATCTACTCTAGCCCAGGTGCTGGACACATGGCAGTACAAGAGGAAGAAATAGAGTTTGCAACACTGGTAGGAAAAACTCAGATCCACTCCAATCAATGAACCAGTGGAGCTGAGTTTTTCCTACCAGTGTTGCAGACTCTATTTTTTCCACATGCTTACACACACACACACACACACACACACACACACACACGCACACATTTTAATAATTTATTTATGTCCACATAAGAGATACAATTCAAGGACACAAATATTTACAAGGTGCTGTACAGAGTGCAATCGGCAAATCCCAGACAAATACCCACACGCCCTTCAGGGGTACAAGTAACAGCGTCTTCGCTACTTGGCGGCTACCGATAGTAGACGAGATTGCACAGAATTTTGCAAGCCGTTTAGCAGATTTTTTTTGGCATCCCAAGTTGTTGGAAGCCTCTTACAACCAAACTATGTACATGTCCTAGGCTGCCGAAGATAAACACAAGTAGATTGCACCTGTAGCCTAGCTCTATGATGGTCTGGAGGAGCGGCTGGTATTTAGTGACTTTGGTCATAAAGGCTTCCTCTAAGCTAGAATCAAGGGTGCAGTCAGGCCACTTCAAGACTGAAAACTGATCTGTTCTCTTCATTGACAACAATAACATCTGGTGTGTTAGCAGAGAGATGTGCAAAAATGTCAGGATTTTCAGTACAGAGTTGAAACATGGAAGGTTTGACACAGGAATGTTTGTACATTGTCACAGACAGTGTACAATGTTTAGATATGTCCGTTGTTATGAGATCAACTATTCTGTCATGGTGTGCTATGTAAAGCCCTTTAAACTGCATCCTATTGGCACCTTATTACATTAACGATGGTAATAACACACACACACACACACACACACACACACACACACACACACACACACGTACACACACGTACATGCACACCCTGAAATCATTCTCACTAGCCTTGGTTAACTAAACATTTCAACGAAAGGTAATTTTAAGAGTACAATAAAATAAATGAGTAAAATAAAAACAGAAAAACAAGTTATAAAATAAATTACATTACAGAAAATTCTGAAAAAGTTCCAGATAATGTACCATGAAAAGCAAAAGCTGCTAATCTTCTAATTCTAGGGACCACAGACCTGTCCCAGATGACCTGTCTGGATGGTTTGTGATGGCACAAGAGCAGAAAAGTATTTTTGCCCTAAACCATTCAATGCTTTTTTAACTAACAGTATTATTTTCAAATCAGTTCTTTGACAGACGTCTATGAGATGTATATGCTCTGATTAATTTCCACTGCAGGATCAATACAGATCTAGCTAAGTGGCAGATGTGGACATGCACGTGGGAATTTGCCTCGCATTTGAGTCCAATCTGCCAAATTACTTGGTGAGATGGTCTAGATCGCATTCTGTTCAGAGTCGGTTGTAGTGCGGACATAATCGGACAAATCAAAGAACATTCGCTGGAAAGACATCATGAAACCATCCCCTGTCAGCCCTGTTACAATCAGCAGAAAGCAGTTATAGGAATGAACAAATCAATGTTGATAGCAGCCGCTGTTTTTGTATCTACTAGTACTTGGTGCCAGAGAAAGATCAAGCAGCTCAATGTTTATGCCGTGAACCCAGGTTGGCACCAATACTGCAAAGGTTGGGGAAAATGGGATAAAGTCAAGTCACCAATTCTTTTAATGCGATGTTTTTCAGCACCACACTTCCTTTTTTTCCAATCCATTCTATTGTTCTGCCAACTGCCATGCCGTCAAGTTGAATTGTGAGCTTGTAGTGCGGCTATTTTCTCTGCATGACATGACCACCCAGGATCCTCCTCCCATTGTGCTGACCCTCATCTCTTTCTGCCACAGGTGCCACAACTCCACAGGGGACCTGAAAGGCCTCGACACCTCTCTACCCCTCTCCCCTTCCTCCCCTTCCCTCAGCTCCCTCAGTCCGTCTCGCGATGCCCAGTCACAGGGCTTCCGTCGGCGTGCCAGCACTTACAGCCACCCATCCACCCCCTCCTCGACCACGGACTCCCCGCCACGGCTGCACTGTCAGACCCCACAGGACCCCACAGCGGCCACCAAGCCCAAGCTGGTGCGACACTACTCCGTCAGCACTGATACGCCACACCAGAGCAAGTAAGGAGACTTTGTGTTTGGGTCACTGATGTTTGATGCTGTCGAAATGCAAATTATATATATAAAAATAAGTAAAATCATAAGAAAATCGAGTAACGGCAAATTTTAAGTTATTTATATGGTCCTCTTTGCATTTTCATATTTTTAATTAAGCATTAGAATGTTTTTTACCGTTTTTATAAAAACTACTATTCAAATCCACCGTGGTGCCATCCGGCTTTGTCGGGCGTCAATGCGAACACAATTGACTCGTGTTCGGGGAAGAGAAGCCGGGCGCGGAGCATGATATTTGTCACTACATGTATTCCTATGGGCTGGGATGGCACCTGTCAGCAGGAGTGTTGGTCGGGAGGAGTAGGTTGGTGGGAGGCCCTACGTCCTCCCGGTGGAGACTCCTCACTGGCAGGGCAGGTGAATCAGTAGGATACAACAGCAGTGACAGCACAGAAATGTGTGCGGGGTGGATTTCATTGGAATAACAACTACAGTAAATTGGGGAGAAAAAAGGGCTATAAAATGATTGGCTACTCTAAATAAGATCAAACTAAACTAGAAACAATAAGAAATGAAGTGGGTGCTTTACATCTAAAATCATGTATTTGTTAGTATATTAGTCATTCTATGTTATAAATTGAGAAAAGTGAAGTCAGCCTTGTAACGGTGATTGTGGTTGAACGCCTTTGTAACGTTTCGTATTGGAGGGCTTTGCAATGGGGGATTCTGATTAAATGGCTTTGTTGTATGGGACAATGATCAACAGACTGCTTTGTAATGAATATTCTGATTACACAGCTTTGTAGCGGCCATTCAATTGGGGATTCTTACTGGACGATTTTAATTGGTTTGCTTTATAATGATGATACCAAATCAATGGCATTGTAACAGTGATTCTGCCTGCATGGTTTAGAATACTCATTCACTCAAAGGTGCATTCAAGAAATCTTCAAATACCGGTACACCTTTTATCCTCTTTGTTTTTCTCTTTGTCGTTTTATTCTCATTTGGTTTCTTTGTTAAAGTATCATACCAATCTAAATTTACTCATAAGTGAATCCAGTGTATAATGTAGTAGATCTCAGACTAGAGACTAAATATTTTAATGCCTTCACTCACATGTTCATGTTGAAACTTGAGACTTTTATTTAATTCACCCTTGTGCAAGTCACTGTGTGGTTTATAGTGTAAAATCATGGCTCTAATCAATTAATTCAGTTCACGCAGTAGTTCTTACAAGTGCTGCATTTTTTACTATTTTTTATGCTTTTAACGATGCAGTGAGTTTACAAAAATGCGAAAATACATTCTGTAACCTACTGAATATGGACAAAAAAACCAATGCAATTTTGGTTGCATTGGGGGCATGGATGTTACATTTGACATTTGTTACATGTGAAGTTTGTCCTCAAACTTTTTGAATAGTTAGGATTTAACCCATCCTAACTATTCGGAGCAGCTATTATTATTAAGAGCAGTTTGTCGGGGCGTCTACGCGAACACAACATATCCCCATTGGCCATTGCAGCCATAAAAATGAGTGACCAGGTGGGTCACCAGGGATTCTGGATTATGAGAGGCTTTCATTTTGAAATGTAAACTTTTTTCTTTTGGCGGGGGGGCAAGGACCATTACTACACTGCCTCTCTCTACCCATTCAGCTACGGCCAACCCTTCATAGTTCAGTATGTAAACTATGGGGATGCACAGACAGATCCGACACACCAAAGGTCCAACGTACGGAAATCACCTGTCGCTCCCGAACATGCGTTGGTCCGACATGCGTTGCACTGTGGTTGCGGTTAGGGGTTTGGGTTAGGTTCTCTATTGACAGTCGGACCAATAGTATGTCGGGCCTGTACCCAAAACAAGTGCCAGTAACACTGGTATGGTCCTTTATCACAGTGCATGCTGTCATTTTCTGCTTCCATGGGGACATGAATACATTACACAAACACACAAAGAAGGTTGGCTTCCTGTCATCAGTGTGTGGTGCTTGCTGTTCACATCCATGGGGGGGATCAGCTTATTTCCTCTGCAGTTGCCTCCTTTGCACTTGCTCATCTCTTGCTCTTCTTTCTGTTTCCACTAATCAATTGTAATACTTCATAAACATCTTCTCTAATCTCGTCTTTATTGTTCTGAACATTTTTCTCTTGCCTCTCTGCACATATTTCTCTCTCTCTTTCTCTCTCTCTCTCTCTCTCTCTCTCACTCACTTTCTGTTGACTCAGACGTCCTCCAACCGACTCCACACTCCTTCCCACCCTTCCTTGCCCTTCACCCTCTTCTTCTCCTCTTCTTTCTCATCATCCTCCTTCATCCCCCTCTACTGGGGCCCGGCTCAACAAAAGAAGGTGAGCGGCACACTTTCAGAAAGTTGAACACAGATAACAGATTTCCACTCATCCTTTCTTCCTTTTTTATCTCTGCAGTTATTGTCGTTTTATAACTTGAATTTCACAAACCTCTCACATCTTCCGAGCTCCGTTTTCCATGTTGTTGTAGTTTTGTTTCACATTCTCTTGCACTTGCTCTCTCTCTCTCTCTCTCTCTCTCTCTCTCTCTCTCTCTCTCTCTCTCTTTCTCCCCATCATGCCTCCTTTTATTCCACTGCCATCCTCCCCCTCGCTCCATCCCAGCCCTCTGGGAGGTCTGCGTGCTCGCCTGCACTCATCCTCTTCTGTTCCTAACTTCCTGAAATTCCCATTCCTGGCTCCCGTCCATGAGAACGATAGCCCTGAACTAAAGTACAGGTATACGCAAACAAAACGACAACAAAATAATACATGGCTGAAGTACTGTATACAGTATTTGCATTATTTAGTCTCTATGTGTGAGCGTGAGTATGCACATGCGTGCGTGCTCCTGGGCATATGCATACTACTGTGCGTCACATACCACCTGTATG